>NC_133128.1:103476819-103778692 GCF_048418815.1 Hemitrygon akajei | reverse complement strand
GTCTCTGACCGAGGACTCTATTCCTCCGTGGAATCACCATGCTGCACCGACACTGACCGAGGACTCTATTCCTAGGTGGAATCGCCATGATGCAACGTCTCTGACCGACGTCTCTATTCCTAGGTGGAATCAACATGCTGCACCGTCTCTGACCGAGGAATCTATTCCTAGGTGGAATCGCCATGCTGCACCGTCTCTAACCGAGGACTATATTCCTAGGTGGAATTGCCGTGCTGCACCATCTCTGACCGAGGACTCTATTCCTAGGTTGGGATTTGCCGTGCTGCACCGTCTCTGACCCAGGACTCTATTCCTAGGTGGAATCGCCATAGTGCACCGTCTCTGACCGAGGACTCTATTCCTAGGTGGAAATGCCATGCTGCACCGTCTCTGACCGAGGACACTATTCCCAGGTGGGGAATTGAGATGCTGCACCGTCTGTAACCGAGGACTCTATTCCTAGGTGGAATCGTCATGCTGCACCGTCTCTGACCGAGGACTCTATTCCTAGGTGGGGAATCGCCATGCTGCACCGTCTCTAACCGAGGACTCTATTCCCAGGTGGAATTGCAATGCTGCACCGTCTCTGACCGAGGACTCTATTCCTCCGTGGAATCACCATGCTGCACAGTCTCTGACCGAGGACTCTATTCCTAGGTGGAATCGTCATGCTGCACCATCTCTAACCGAGGACTCTATTCCTAGGTGGAATCGCCATGCTGCACCGTCTCTGACCGAGGACTCTTTTCCTAGGTGGGGAATTGCCATGCTGCACCGTCTCTGACCGAGGACTCTATTCCCAGGTGGGGAATTGAGATTCTGCACCATCTCTGACCGAGGACACTATTCCCAGGTGGGGAATTGAGATGCTGCACCGTCTCTGAACGAGGACTCTATTCCCAGGTGGGGAATTGAGATGCTGCACCATCTCTGACCGAGGACTCTATTCCTAGGTGGGGAATTGCCATGCTGCACCGTCTCTGACCGAGGACTCTATTCCTATGTGGGGAATCGCCATGCTGCACCGTCTCTGACCGAGGACTCTATTCCTAGGTGGGGATTTGCCGTGCTGCACCGTCTCTGTCCGAGGATTCTATTCCTAGGTGGAATCGCCATGCTGCACCGTCTCTAACAGAGGAATCTATTCCTAGGTGGATTCGCCGTGCTGCACCATCTCTGACCGAGGACTCTATTCCTAGGTGGGGATTTGCCGTGCTGCACCGTCTCTGACCGAGGACTCTATTCATAGGTGGAATCGCCATACTGCACAGTCTCTGACCGAGGACTCTATTCCTAGGTGGAATCGCCATGCTGCACCGTCTCTGACCGAGGACTCTATTCCCAGGTGGGGAATTGAGATGCTGCACCGTCTGTAACCGAGGACTCTATTCCTAGGTGGAATCGTCATGCTGCACAGTCTCTGACCGAGGACTCTATTCCTAGGTGGAATCGCCATGCTGCACCGTCTCTAACCGAGGACTCTATTCCTAGCTGGAATCGCCATGCTGCACCGTCTCTGACCGAGGACACTATTCCTAGGTGGGGAATTGCCATGCTGCACCGTCTCTGACCGAGGACTCTATTCCTAGGTGGGGAATTGCCATGCTGCACCGTCTCTGACTGAGGACTCTATTCCCAGGTGGGGAATTGAGATGCTGCACCGTCTCTGACCGAGGACTCTATTCCTAGGTGGGGAATCGCCATGCTGCACCGTCTCTAACCGAGGACTCTATTCCCAGGTGGAATTGCAATGTTGCACCGTCTCTGACCGAGGACTCTATTCCTCCGTGGAATCACCATGCTGCACCGACACTGACCGAGGACTCTATTCTTAGGTGGAATCGCCATGATGCAACGTCTCTGACCGACGACTCTATTCCTAGGTGGAATCAACATGCTGCACCGTCTCTGACCGAGGACTCTATTCCTAGGTGTAATCGACATGCTGCACCGTCTCTGATCAAGGACTCTATTCCGAGGTGGAATCGCCATGCTGCACTGTCTGTAAACGAGGACTCTATTCCTAGGTGGAATTGTCATGCTGCACCGTCTCTAACCGAGGACTCAATTCCTAGGTGAGGAATCGCCATGTTGCACCGTCTCTGACCGAGGACTCCATTCCTAGGTGGAATCGCCATGCTGCACTGTCTCTGACCGAGGATTCTATTCCTAGGTGGAATCGCCATGCTGCACCGTCTCTAACCGAGGACTCTATTCCTAGCTGGAATCGCCATGCTGCACCGTCTCTGACCGAGGACACTATTCCTAGGTGGGGAATTGCCATGCTGCACCGTCTCTGACCGAGGACTCTATTCCTAGGTGGGGAATTGCCATGCTGCACCGTCTCTGACAGAGGACTCTATTCCTAGGTGGGGAATTGCAATGCTGCACCGTCTCTGACCGAGGACTCTATTCCTAGGTGGGGAATTGCCATGCTGCACCGTCTCTGACCGAGGACTCTATTCCTAGGTGGGGAATTGCCATGCTGCACCGTCTCGAACCGAGTACTCTATTCCTAGGTGGGGAATTGCCATGCTGCACCGTCTCTGACCGAGGACTCTATTCCTAGGTGGGGAATTGAGATTCTGCACCGTCTCTGACCGAGGTCTCTATTCCCAGGTGGGGATTGAGATGCTGCACCGTCTCTGACCGAGGCCTCTATTCCTAGGTGGAATTGCCATGCTGCACCGTCTCTGACCGAGGACTCTATTCCCAGGTGGGAATTGAGATGCTGCACCGTCTCTGACCGAGGACTCTATTCCTAGGTGGGGAATTGCCATGCTGCACCGTCTCTGACCGAGGACTCTATTCCTAGGTGGGGAATTGCCATGCTGCACCGTCTCTGACCGAGGACTCTATTCCTAGGTGGGGAATTGAGATGCTGCACCGTCTCTGAACGAGGACTCTATTCCCAGGTGGGGAATTGAGATGCTGCACCATCTCTGATTGAGGACTCTATTCCTAGGTGGGGAATTGCCATGCTGCACCGTCTCGAACCGAGTACTCTATTCCTAGGTGGGGAATTGCCATGGAGCACCGTCTCTGACAGAGGACTCTATTCCTAGGTGGAAATGCCATGCTGCACCGTCTCTGACCGAGGACACTATTCCCAGGTGGGGAATTGAGATGCTGCACCGTCTGTAACCGAGGACTCTATTCCTAGGTGGAATCGTCATGCTGCACAGTCTCTGACCGAGGACTCTATTCCCAGGTGGGGAATTGAGATGCTGCACCGTCTGTAACCGAGGACTCTATTCCAAGGTGGAATCGTCATGCTGCACAGTCTCTGACCGAGCACTCTATTCCTAGGTGGAATCGTCATGCTGCACCATCTCTAACCGAGGACTCTATTCCTAGGTGGAATCGCCATGCTGCACCGTCTCTGACGGAGGACTCTATTCCTAGGTGGGGACTTGCCATGCTGCACCGTCTCTGACCGAGGACTCTATTCCTAAGTGGGGAATTGCCATGCTGCACCGTCTCTGACGGAGGACTCTATTCCTAGTTGGGGAATTGAGATGCTGCACCGTCTCTAACCGAGGACTCTATTCCTAGGTGGGGAATCGCCATGCTGCACCATCTCTAACCGAGGACTCTATTCCTAGGTGGGGATTTGCCGTGCTGCACCGTCTCTGACCGAGGAATCTATTCCTAGGTGGAATCGCCATGCTGCACCGTCTCTAACCGAGGACTATATTCCTAGGTGGAATTGCCGTGCTGCACCATCTCTGACCGAGGACTCTATTCCTAGGTTGGGATTTGCCGTGCTGCACCGTCTCTGACCCAGGACTCTATTCCTAGGTGGAATCGCCATAGTGCACCGTCTCTGACCGAGGACTCTATTCCTAGGTGGAAATGCCATGCTGCACCGTCTCTGACCGAGGACACTATTCCCAGGTGGGGAATTGAGATGCTGCACCGTCTGTAACCGAGGACTCTATTCCTAGGTGGAATCATCATGCTGCACAGTCTCTGACCGAGGACTCTATTCCCAGGTGGGGAATTGAGATGCTGCACCGTCTGTAACCGAGGACTCTATTCCAAGGTGGAATCGTCATGCTGCACAGTCTCTGACCGAGCACTCTATTCCTAGGTGGAATCGTCATGCTGCACCATCTCTAACCGAGGACTCTATTCCTAGGTGGAATCGCCATGCTGCACCGTCTCTGACCGAGGACTCTATTCCTAGGTGGGGAATTGCCATGCTGCACCGTCTCTGACCGAGGACTCTATTCCCAGGTGGGGAATTGAGATTCTGCACCATCTCTGACCGAGGACACTATTCCCAGGTGGGGAATTGAGATGCTGCACCGTCTCTGAATGAGGACTCTATTCCCAGGTGGGGAATTGAGATGCTTCACCATCTCTGACCGAGGATTCTATTCCTAGGTGGAATCGCCATGCTGCACCGTCTCTAACAGAGGAATCTATTCCTAGGTGGATTTGCCGTGCTGCACCATCTCTGACCGAGGACTCTATTCCTAGGTGGGGATTTGCCGTGCTGCACCGTCTCTGACCGAGGACTCTATTCATAGGTGGAATCGCCATACTGCACAGTCTCTGACCGAGGACTCTATTCCTAGGTGGAATCGCCATGCTGCACCGTCTCTGACCGAGGACTCTATTCCCAGGTGGGGAATTGAGATGCTGCACCGTCTGTAACCGAGGACTCTATTCCTAGGTGGAATCGCCATGCTGCACCGTCTCTGACCGAGGACTCTATTCCCAGGTGGGGAATTGAGATGCTGCACCGTCTGTAACCGAGGACTCTATTCCCAGGTGGAATTGCAATGCTGCACCGTCTCTGACCGAGGACTCTATTCCTCCGTGGAATCACCATGCTGCACCGACACTGACCGAGGACTCTATTCCTAGGTGGAATCGCCATGATGCAACGTCTCTGACCGACGTCTCTATTCCTAGGTGGAATCAACATGCTGCACCGTCTCTGACCGAGGAATCTATTCCTAGGTGGAATCGCCATGCTGCACCGTCTCTAACCGAGGACTATATTCCTAGGTGGAATTGCCGTGCTGCACCATCTCTGACCGAGGACTCTATTCCTAGGTTGGGATTTGCCGTGCTGCACCGTCTCTGACCCAGGACTCTATTCCTAGGTGGAATCGCCATAGTGCACCGTCTCTGACCGAGGACTCTATTCCTAGGTGGAAATGCCATGCTGCACCGTCTCTGACCGAGGACACTATTCCCAGGTGGGGAATTGAGATGCTGCACCGTCTGTAACCGAGGACTCTATTCCTAGGTGGAATCGTCATGCTGCACCGTCTCTGACCGAGGACTCTATTCCTAGGTGGGGAATCGCCATGCTGCACCGTCTCTAACCGAGGACTCTATTCCCAGGTGGAATTGCAATGCTGCACCGTCTCTGACCGAGGACTCTATTCCTCCGTGGAATCACCATGCTGCACAGTCTCTGACCGAGGACTCTATTCCTAGGTGGAATCGTCATGCTGCACCATCTCTAACCGAGGACTCTATTCCTAGGTGGAATCGCCATGCTGCACCGTCTCTGACCGAGGACTCTTTTCCTAGGTGGGGAATTGCCATGCTGCACCGTCTCTGACCGAGGACTCTATTCCCAGGTGGGGAATTGAGATTCTGCACCATCTCTGACCGAGGACACTATTCCCAGGTGGGGAATTGAGATGCTGCACCGTCTCTGAACGAGGACTCTATTCCCAGGTGGGGAATTGAGATGCTGCACCATCTCTGACCGAGGACTCTATTCCTAGGTGGGGAATTGCCATGCTGCACCGTCTCTGACCGAGGACTCTATTCCTATGTGGGGAATCGCCATGCTGCACCGTCTCTGACCGAGGACTCTATTCCTAGGTGGGGATTTGCCGTGCTGCACCGTCTCTGTCCGAGGATTCTATTCCTAGGTGGAATCGCCATGCTGCACCGTCTCTAACAGAGGAATCTATTCCTAGGTGGAATCGCCATGCTGCACCGTCTCTGACCGAGGACTCTATTCCCAGGTGGGGAATTGAGATGCTGCACCATCTGTAACCGAGGACTCTATTCCTAGGTGGAATCGTCATGCTGCACAGTCTCTGACCGAGGACTCTATTCCTAGGTGGAATCGCCATGCTGCACCGTCTCTAACCGAGGACTCTATTCCTAGCTGGAATCGCCATGCTGCACCGTCTCTGACCGAGGACACTATTCCTAGGTGGGGAATTGCCATGCTGCACCGTCTCTGACCGAGGACTCTATTCCTCGGTGGGGAATTGCCATGCTGCACCGTCTCTGACTGAGGACTCTATTCCTAGGTGGGGAATTGAGATGCTGCACCGTCTCTGACCGAGGACTCTATTCCTAGGTGGGGAATCACCATGCTGCACCGTCTCTAACCGAGGACTCTATTCCCAGGTGGAATTGCAATGCTGCACCGTCTCTGACCGAGGACTCTATTCCTCCGTGGAATCACCATGCTGCACCGACACTGACCGAGGACTCTATTCCTAGGTGGAATCGCCATGATGCAACGTCTCTGACCGACGTCTCTATTCCTAGGTGGAATCAACATGCTGCACCGTCTCTGACCGAGGAATCTATTCCTAGGTGGAATCGCCATGCTGCACCGTCTCTAACCGAGGACTATATTCCTAGGTGGAATTGCCGTGCTGCACCATCTCTGACCGAGGACTCTATTCCTAGGTTGGGATTTGTCGTGCTGCACCGTCTCTGACCCAGGACTCTATTCCTAGGTGGAATCGCCATAGTGCACCGTCTCTGACCGAGGACTCTATTCCTAGGTGGAAATGCCATGCTGCACCGTCTCTGACCGAGGACACTATTCCCAGGTGGGGAATTGAGATGCTGCACCGTCTGTAACCGAGGACTCTATTCCTAGGTGGAATCGTCATGCTGCACCGTCTCTGACCGAGGACTCTATTCCTAGGTGGGGAATCGCCATGCTGCACCGTCTCTAACCGAGGACTCTATTCCCAGGTGGAATTGCAATGCTGCACCGTCTCTGACCGAGGACTCTATTCCTCCGTGGAATCACCATGCTGCACAGTCTCTGACCGAGGACTCTATTCCTAGGTGGAATCGTCATGCTGCACCATCTCTAACCGAGGACTCTATTCCTAGGTGGAATCGCCATGCTGCACCGTCTCTGACCGAGGACTCTATTCCTAGGTGGGGAATTGCCATGCTGCACCGTCTCTGACCGAGGACTCTATTCCCAGGTGGGGAATTGAGATTCTGCACCATCTCTGACCGAGGACACTATTCCCAGGTGGGGAATTGAGATGCTGCACCGTCTCTGAACGAGGACTCTATTCCCAGGTGGGGAATTGAGATGCTGCACCATCTCTGACCGAGGACTCTATTCCTAGGTGGGGAATTGCCATGCTGCACCGTCTCTGACCGAGGACTCTATTCCTATGTGGGGAATCGCCATGCTGCACCGTCTCTGACCGAGGACTCTATTCCTAGGTGGGGATTTGCCGTGCTGCACCGTCTCTGTCCGAGGATTCTATTCCTAGGTGGAATCGCCATGCTGCACCGTCTCTAACAGAGGAATCTATTCCTAGGTGGATTTGCCGTGCTGCACCATCTCTGACCGAGGACTCTATTCCTAGGTGGGGATTTGCCGTGCTGCACCGTCTCTGACCGAGGACTCTATTCATAGGTGGAATCGCCATACTGCACAGTCTCTGACCGAGGACTCTATTCCTAGGTGGAATCGCCATGCTGCACCGTCTCTGACCGAGGACTCTATTCCCAGGTGGGGAATTGAGATGCTGCACCGTCTGTAACCGAGGACTCTATTCCTAGGTGGAATCGTCATGCTGCACAGTCTCTGACCGAGGACTCTATTCCTAGGTGGAATCGCCATGCTGCACTGTCTCTAACCGAGGACTCTATTCCTAGCTGGAATCGCCATGCTGCACCGTCTCTGACCGAGGACACTATTCCTAGGTGGGGAATTGCCATGCTGCACCGTCTCTGACCGAGGACTCTATTCCTAGGTGGGGAATTGCCATGCTGCACCGTCTCTGACTGAGGACTCTATTCCCAGGTGGGGAATTGAGATGCTGCACCGTCTCTGACCGAGGACTCTATTCCTAGGTGGGGAATCGCCATGCTGCACCGTCTCTAACCGAGGACTCTATTCCCAGGTGGAATTGCAATGTTGCACCGTCTCTGACCGAGGACTCTATTCCTCCGTGGAATCACCATGCTGCACCGACACTGACCGAGGACTCTATTCCTAGGTGGAATCGCCATGATGCAACGTCTCTGACCGACGACTCTATTCCTAGGTGGAATCAACATGCTGCACCGTCTCTGACCGAGGACTCTATTCCTAGGTGTAATCGACATGCTGCACCGTCTCTGATCAAGGACTCTATTCCGAGGTGGAATCGCCATGCTGCACTGTCTGTAAACGAGGACTCTATTCCTAGGTGGAATTGTCATGCTGCACCGTCTCTAACCGAGGACTCAATTCCTAGGTGAGGAATCGCCATGTTGCACCGTCTCTGACCGAGGACTCCATTCCTAGGTGGAATCGCCATGCTGCACTGTCTCTGACCGAGGATTCTATTCCTAGGTGGAATCGCCATGCTGCACCGTCTCTAACCGAGGACTCTATTCCTAGCTGGAATCGCCATGCTGCACCGTCTCTGACCGAGGACACTATTCCTAGGTGGGGAATTGCCATGCTGCACCGTCTCTGACCGAGGACTCTATTCCTAGGTGGGGAATTGCCATGCTGCACCGTCTCTGACAGAGGACTCTATTCCTAGGTGGGGAATTGCAATGCTGCACCGTCTCTGACCGAGGACTCTATTCCTAGGTGGGGAATTGCCATGCTGCACCGTCTCTGACCGAGGACTCTATTCCTAGGTGGGGAATTGCCATGCTGCACCGTCTCGAACCGAGTACTCTATTCCTAGGTGGGGAATTGCCATGCTGCACCGTCTCTGACCGAGGACTCTATTCCTAGGTGGGGAATTGAGATTCTGCACCGTCTCTGACCGAGGTCTCTATTCCCAGGTGGGGATTGAGATGCTGCACCGTCTCTGACCGAGGCCTCTATTCCTAGGTGGAATTGCCATGCTGCACCGTCTCTGACCGAGGACTCTATTCCCAGGTGGGAATTGAGATGCTGCACCGTCTCTGACCGAGGACTCTATTCCTAGGTGGGGAATTGCCATGCTGCACCGTCTCTGACCGAGGACTCTATTCCTAGGTGGGGAATTGCCATGCTGCACCGTCTCTGACCGAGGACTCTATTCCTAGGTGGGGAATTGAGATGCTGCACCGTCTCTGAACGAGGACTCTATTCCCAGGTGGGGAATTGAGATGCTGCACCATCTCTGATTGAGGACTCTATTCCTAGGTGGGGAATTGCCATGCTGCACCGTCTCGAACCGAGTACTCTATTCCTAGGTGGGGAATTGCCATGGAGCACCGTCTCTGACAGAGGACTCTATTCCTAGGTGGAAATGCCATGCTGCACCGTCTCTGACCGAGGACACTATTCCCAGGTGGGGAATTGAGATGCTGCACCGTCTGTAACCGAGGACTCTATTCCTAGGTGGAATCGTCATGCTGCACAGTCTCTGACCGAGGACTCTATTCCCAGGTGGGGAATTGAGATGCTGCACCGTCTGTAACCGAGGACTCTATTCCAAGGTGGAATCGTCATGCTGCACAGTCTCTGACCGAGCACTCTATTCCTAGGTGGAATCGTCATGCTGCACCATCTCTAACCGAGGACTCTATTCCTAGGTGGAATCGCCATGCTGCACCGTCTCTGACGGAGGACTCTATTCCTAGGTGGGGACTTGCCATGCTGCACCGTCTCTGACCGAGGACTCTATTCCTAAGTGGGGAATTGCCATGCTGCACCGTCTCTGACGGAGGACTCTATTCCTAGTTGGGGAATTGAGATGCTGCACCGTCTCTAACCGAGGACTCTATTCCTAGGTGGGGAATCGCCATGCTGCACCATCTCTAACCGAGGACTCTATTCCTAGGTGGGGATTTGCCGTGCTGCACCGTCTCTGACCGAGGAATCTATTCCTAGGTGGAATCGCCATGCTGCACCGTCTCTAACCGAGGACTATATTCCTAGGTGGAATTGCCGTGCTGCACCATCTCTGACCGAGGACTCTATTCCTAGGTTGGGATTTGCCGTGCTGCACCGTCTCTGACCCAGGACTCTATTCCTAGGTGGAATCGCCATAGTGCACCGTCTCTGACCGAGGACTCTATTCCTAGGTGGAAATGCCATGCTGCACCGTCTCTGACCGAGGACACTATTCCCAGGTGGGGAATTGAGATGCTGCACCGTCTGTAACCGAGGACTCTATTCCTAGGTGGAATCGTCATGCTGCACAGTCTCTGACCGAGGACTCTATTCCCAGGTGGGGAATTGAGATGCTGCACCGTCTGTAACCGAGGACTCTATTCCAAGGTGGAATCGTCATGCTGCACAGTCTCTGACCGAGCACTCTATTCCTAGGTGGAATCGTCATGCTGCACCATCTCTAACCGAGGACTCTATTCCTAGGTGGAATCGCCATGCTGCACCGTCTCTGACCGAGGACTCTATTCCTAGGTGGGGAATTGCCATGCTGCACCGTCTCTGACCGAGGACTCTATTCCCAGGTGGGGAATTGAGATTCTGCACCATCTCTGACCGAGGACACTATTCCCAGGTGGGGAATTGAGATGCTGCACCGTCTCTGAACGAGGACTCTATTCCCAGGTGGGGAATTGAGATGCTTCACCATCTCTGACCGAGGATTCTATTCCTAGGTGGAATCGCCATGCTGCACCGTCTCTAACAGAGGAATCTATTCCTAGGTGGATTTGCCGTGCTGCACCATCTCTGACCGAGGACTCTATTCCTAGGTGGGGATTTGCCGTGCTGCACCGTCTCTGACCGAGGACTCTATTCATAGGTGGAATCGCCATACTGCACAGTCTCTGACCGAGGACTCTATTCCTAGGTGGAATCGCCATGCTGCACCGTCTCTGACCGAGGACTCTATTCCCAGGTGGGGAATTGAGATGCTGCACCGTCTGTAACCGAGGACTCTATTCCTAGGTGGAATCGCCATGCTGCACCGTCTCTGACCGAGGACTCTATTCCCAGGTGGGGAATTGAGATGCTGCACCGTCTGTAACCGAGGACTCTATTCCTAGGTGGAATCGTCATGCTGCACAGTCTCTGACCGAGGACTCTATTCCTAGGTGGAATCGCCATGCTGCACCGTCTCTAACCGAGGACTCTATTCCTAGCTGGAATCGCCATGCTGCACCGTCTCTGACCGAGGACACTATTCCTAGGTGGGGAATTGCCATGCTGCACCGTCTCTGACCGAGGACTCTATTCCTCGGTGGGGAATTGCCATGCTGCACCGTCTCTGACTGAGGACTCTATTCCTAGGTGGGGAATTGAGATGCTGCACCGTCTCTGACCGAGGACTCTATTCCTAGGTGGGGAATCGCCATGCTGCACCGTCTCTAACCGAGGACTCTATTCCCAGGTGGAATTGCAATGCTGCACCGTCTCTGACCGAGGACTCTATTCCTCCGTGGAATCACCATGCTGCACCGACACTGACCGAGGACTCTATTCCTAGGTGGAATCGCCATGATGCAACGTCTCTGACCGACGTCTCTATTCCTAGGTGGAATCAACATGCTGCACCGTCTCTGACCGAGGAATCTATTCCTAGGTGGAATCGCCATGCTGCACCGTCTCTAACCGAGGACTATATTCCTAGGTGGAATTGCCGTGCTGCACCATCTCTGACCGAGGACTCTATTCCTAGGTTGGGATTTGTCGTGCTGCACCGTCTCTGACCCAGGACTCTATTCCTAGGTGGAATCGCCATAGTGCACCGTCTCTGACCGAGGACTCTATTCCTAGGTGGAAATGCCATGCTGCACCGTCTCTGACCGAGGACACTATTCCCAGGTGGGGAATTGAGATGCTGCACCGTCTGTAACCGAGGACTCTATTCCTAGGTGGAATCGTCATGCTGCACCGTCTCTGACCGAGGACTCTATTCCTAGGTGGGGAATCGCCATGCTGCACCGTCTCTAACCGAGGACTCTATTCCCAGGTGGAATTGCAATGCTGCACCGTCTCTGACCGAGGACTCTATTCCTCCGTGGAATCACCATGCTGCACAGTCTCTGACCGAGGACTCTATTCCTAGGTGGAATCGTCATGCTGCACCATCTCTAACCGAGGACTCTATTCCTAGGTGGAATCGCCATGCTGCACCGTCTCTGACCGAGGACTCTATTCCTAGGTGGGGAATTGCCATGCTGCACCGTCTCTGACCGAGGACTCTATTCCCAGGTGGGGAATTGAGATTCTGCACCATCTCTGACCGAGGACACTATTCCCAGGTGGGGAATTGAGATGCTGCACCGTCTCTGAACGAGGACTCTATTCCCAGGTGGGGAATTGAGATGCTGCACCATCTCTGACCGAGGACTCTATTCCTAGGTGGGGAATTGCCATGCTGCACCGTCTCTGACCGAGGACTCTATTCCTATGTGGGGAATCGCCATGCTGCACCGTCTCTGACCGAGGACTCTATTCCTAGGTGGGGATTTGCCGTGCTGCACCGTCTCTGTCCGAGGATTCTATTCCTAGGTGGAATCGCCATGCTGCACCGTCTCTAACAGAGGAATCTATTCCTAGGTGGATTTGCCGTGCTGCACCATCTCTGACCGAGGACTCTATTCCTAGGTGGGGATTTGCCGTGCTGCACCGTCTCTGACCGAGGACTCTATTCATAGGTGGAATCGCCATACTGCACAGTCTCTGACCGAGGACTCTATTCCTAGGTGGAATCGCCATGCTGCACCGTCTCTGACCGAGGACTCTATTCCCAGGTGGGGAATTGAGATGCTGCACCGTCTGTAACCGAGGACTCTATTCCTAGGTGGAATCGTCATGCTGCACAGTCTCTGACCGAGGACTCTATTCCTAGGTGGAATCGCCATGCTGCACCGTCTCTAACCGAGGACTCTATTCCTAGCTGGAATCGCCATGCTGCACCGTCTCTGACCGAGGACACTATTCCTAGGTGGGGAATTGCCATGCTGCACCGTCTCTGACCGAGGACTCTATTCCTAGGTGGGGAATTGCCATGCTGCACCGTCTCTGACTGAGGACTCTATTCCCAGGTGGGGAATTGAGATGCTGCACCGTCTCTGACCGAGGACTCTATTCCTAGGTGGGGAATCGCCATGCTGCACCGTCTCTAACCGAGGACTCTATTCCCAGGTGGAATTGCAATGTTGCACCGTCTCTGACCGAGGACTCTATTCCTCCGTGGAATCACCATGCTGCACCGACACTGACCGAGGACTCTATTCCTAGGTGGAATCGCCATGATGCAACGTCTCTGACCGACGACTCTATTCCTAGGTGGAATCAACATGCTGCACCGTCTCTGACCGAGGACTCTATTCCTAGGTGTAATCGACATGCTGCACCGTCTCTGATCAAGGACTCTATTCCGAGGTGGAATCGCCATGCTGCACTGTCTGTAAACGAGGACTCTATTCCTAGGTGGAATTGTCATGCTGCACCGTCTCTAACCGAGGACTCAATTCCTAGGTGAGGAATCGCCATGTTGCACCGTCTCTGACCGAGGACTCCATTCCTAGGTGGAATCGCCATGCTGCACTGTCTCTGACCGAGGATTCTATTCCTAGGTGGAATCGCCATGCTGCACCGTCTCTAACCGAGGACTCTATTCCTAGCTGGAATCGCCATGCTGCACCGTCTCTGACCGAGGACACTATTCCTAGGTGGGGAATTGCCATGCTGCACCGTCTCTGACCGAGGACTCTATTCCTAGGTGGGGAATTGCCATGCTGCACCGTCTCTGACAGAGGACTCTATTCCTAGGTGGGGAATTGCAATGCTGCACCGTCTCTGACCGAGGACTCTATTCCTAGGTGGGGAATTGCCATGCTGCACCGTCTCTGACCGAGGACTCTATTCCTAGGTGGGGAATTGCCATGCTGCACCGTCTCGAACCGAGTACTCTATTCCTAGGTGGGGAATTGCCATGCTGCACCGTCTCTGACCGAGGACTCTATTCCTAGGTGGGGAATTGAGATTCTGCACCGTCTCTGACCGAGGTCTCTATTCCCAGGTGGGGATTGAGATGCTGCACCGTCTCTGACCGAGGCCTCTATTCCTAGGTGGAATTGCCATGCTGCACCGTCTCTGACCGAGGACTCTATTCCCAGGTGGGAATTGAGATGCTGCACCGTCTCTGACCGAGGACTCTATTCCTAGGTGGGGAATTGCCATGCTGCACCGTCTCTGACCGAGGACTCTATTCCTAGGTGGGGAATTGCCATGCTGCACCGTCTCTGACCGAGGACTCTATTCCTAGGTGGGGAATTGAGATGCTGCACCGTCTCTGAACGAGGACTCTATTCCCAGGTGGGGAATTGAGATGCTGCACCATCTCTGATTGAGGACTCTATTCCTAGGTGGGGAATTGCCATGCTGCACCGTCTCGAACCGAGTACTCTATTCCTAGGTGGGGAATTGCCATGGAGCACCGTCTCTGACAGAGGACTCTATTCCTAGGTGGGGAATTGCCATGGTGCACCGTCTCTGACTGAGGACTCTATTCCTAGGTGGGGAATTGAGATGCTGCACCGTCTCTGACCGAGGACTCTATTACCCGGTGGGGAATTGAGATGCTGCACCGTCTCTGACCGAGGACTCTATTCCTAGGTGGGGAGTTGAGATGCTGCACCGTCTCTGACCGAGGACTCTATTCCTAGCTGGCGAATTGAGATGCTGCACCGTCTCTGACTGAGGACTCTATTCCTAGGTGGGGAATTGAGATGCTGCACCGTCTCTGACCGAGGACTCTATTACCCGGTGGGGAATTGAGATGCTGCACCGTCTCTGACCGAGGACTCTATTCCTAGGTGGGGAGTTGAGATGCTGCACCGTCTCTGACCGAGGACTCTATTCCTAGCTGGCGAATTGAGATGCTGCACCGTCTCTGAACGAGGACTCTATTCCTAGGTGGGGAATTGAGATGCTGCACCATCTCTAACCGAGGACTCTATTCCTAGGTGGGGAATTGCCATGCTGCACCGTCTCTGACCGAGGACTCTATTCCTAGGTGGGGAATTGCCATGCTGCACCGTCTCTGACCGAGGACTCTATTCCTAGGTGGGGAATTGCCATGCTGCACCGTCTCGAACCGAGTATTCTATTCCTAGGTGGGGAATTGCCATGCTGCACCGTCTCTGACCGAGGACTCTATTCCTAGGTGGGGAATTGAGATTCTGCACCGTCTCTGACCGAGGTCTCTATTCCCAGGTGAGGAATTGAGATGCTGCACCGTCTCTGACAGAGGCCTCTATTCCTAGGTGGAATTGCCATGCTGCACCGGCTCTGACCGTGGACTCTATTCCTAGGTGGAATTGCCATGCTGCACCGTCTCTGACCGAGGACTCTATTCCCAGGTGGGAATTGAGATGCTGCACCGTCTCTGACCGAGGACTCTATTCCCAGGTGGGAATTGAGATGCTGCACCGGCTCTGACCGTGAACTCTATTCCTAGGTGGAATTGCCATGCTGCACCGTCACTGACCGAGGACTCTATTTCTAGGTGGAATCGCCATGCTGCACCATCTCTGACCGAGGACTCTATTCCCAGGTGGGGAATTGAGATGCTGCACCGTCTCTGAACGAGGACTCTATTCCCAGGTGGGGAATTGAGATGCTGCACCATCTCTGACCGAGGACTCTATTCCTAGGTGGGGAATTGCCATGCTGCACCGTCTCTGACCGAGGACTCTATTCCTATGTGGGGAATCGCCATGCTGCACCGTCTCTGACCGAGGACTCTATTCCTAGGTGGGGATTTGCCGTGCTGCACCGTCTCTGACCGAGGATTCTATTCCTAGGTGGAATCGCCATGCTGCACCGTCTCTAACAGAGGAATCTATTCCTAGGTGGATTTGCCGTGCTGCACCATCTCTGACCGAGGACTCTATTCCTAGGTGGGGATTTGCCGTGCTGCACCGTCTCTGACCGAGGACTCTATTCCTAGGTGGAATCGCCATACTGCACACTCTCTGACCGAGGACTCTATTCCTAGGTGGAATCGCCATGCTGCACCGTCGCTGACCGAGGACTCTATTCCCAGGTGGAAATGCCGTGCTGCACCGTCTCTGACCGAGGACTCTATTCCTAGGTGGGGAATTGCCATGCTGCACCGTCTCTGACCGAGGACTCTATTCCTAGGTGGGGAATTGCCATGCTGCACCGTCTCTGACCGAGGACTCTATTCCTAGGTGGGGAATTGCCATGCTGCACCGTCTCTGACCGAGGACTCTATTCCTAGGTGGGGAATTGCCATGCTGCACCGACTCGAACCGAGTACTCTATTCCTAGGTGGGGAATTGCCATGCTGCACCGTCTCTGACCGAGGACTCTATTCCTAGGTGGGGAATTGAGATTCTGCACCGTCTCTGACCGAGGTCTCTATTCCCAGGTGGGGAATTGAGATGCTGCACCGTCTCTGACAGAGGCCTCTATTCCTAGGTGGAATTGCCATGCTGCACCGGCTCTGACTGTGGACTCTATTCCTAGGTGGAATTGCCATGCTGCACCGTCTCTGACCGAGGACTCTATTCCCAGGTGGGAATTGAGATGCTGCACCGTCTCTGACCGAGGACTCTATTCCCAGCTGGGAATTGAGATGCTGCACCGTCTCTGACTGAGGACTCTATTCC
Source organism: Hemitrygon akajei (assembly GCF_048418815.1). Classification (NCBI taxonomy): domain Eukaryota; kingdom Metazoa; phylum Chordata; class Chondrichthyes; order Myliobatiformes; family Dasyatidae; genus Hemitrygon; species Hemitrygon akajei. The sequence continues at coordinate 103,761,898 of NC_133128.1, read as the reverse complement.
CAGGTGGGAATTGAGATGCTGCACCGTCTCTGACCGAGGACTCTATTCCCAGGTGGGAATTGAGATGCTGCACCGTCTCTGACCGAGGACTCTATTCCCAGGTGGGAATTGAGATGCTGCACCGGCTCTGACCGTGGACTCTATTCCTAGGTGGAATCGCCATGCTGCACCGTCATTGACCGAGGACTCTATTCCTAGGTGGAATTGCCATGCTGCACCATCTCTGACCAAGGACTCTATTCCCAGGTGGGGAATTGAGATGCTGCACCGCCTCTGAACGAGGACTCTATTCCCAGGTGGGGAATTGAGATGCTGCACCATCTCTGACCGAGGACTCTATTCCTAGGTGGGGAATTGCCATGCTGCACCGTCTCTGACCGAGGACTCTATTCCTATGTGGGGAATCGCCATGCTGCACCGTCTCTGACCGAGGACTCTATTCCTAGGTGGGGATTTGCCGTGCTGCACCGTCTCTGACCGAGGATTCTATTCCTAGGTGGAATCGCCATGCTGCACCGTCTCTAACAGAGGAATCTATTCCTAGGTGGATTTGCCGTGCTGCACCATCTCTGACCGAGGACTCTATTCCTAGGTGGGGATTTGCCGTGCTGCACCGTCTCTGACCGAGGACTCTATTCCTAGGTGGAATCGCCATACTGCACACTCTCTGACCGAGGACTCTATTCCTAGGTGGAATCGCCATGCTGCACCGTCTCTGACCGAGGACTCTATTCCCAGGTGGGGAATTGAGATGCTGCACCGTCTGTAACCGAGGACTCTATTTCTAGGTGGAATCGTCATGCTGCACAGTCTCTGACCGAGGACTCTATTCCTAGGTGGAATCGACATGATGCACCGTCTCTGACCGAGGACTCTATTCCTAGGTGGGGAATTGCCATGCTGCACCGTCTCTGACCGAGGACTCTATTCCTAGGTGGGGAATTGCCATGCTGCACCGTCTCTGACCGAGGACTCTATTCCTAGGTGGGGAATTGCCATGCTGCACCGACTCGAACCGAGTACTCTATTCCTAGGTGGGGAATTGCCATGCTGCACCGTCTCTGACCGAGGACTCTATTCCTAGGTGGGGAATTGAGATTCTGCACCGTCTCTGACCGAGGTCTCTATTCCCAGGTGGGGAATTGAGATGCTGCACCGTCTCTGACAGAGGCCTCTATTCCTAGGTGGAATTGCCATGCTGCACCGGCTCTGACTGTGGACTCTATTCCTAGGTGGAATTGCCATGCTGCACCGTCTCTGACCGAGGACTCTATTCCCAGGTGGGAATTGAGATGCTGCACCGTCTCTGACCGAGGACTCTATTCCCAGGTGGGAATTGAGATGCTGCACCGTCTCTGACTGAGGACTCTATTCCCAGGTGGGAATTGAGATGCTGCACCGTCTCTGACCGAGGACTCTATTCCCAGGTGGGAATTGAGATGCTGCACCGTCTCTGACCGAGGACTCTATTCCCAGGTGGGAATTGAGATGCTGCACCGGCTCTGACCGTGGACTCTATTCCTAGGTGGAATCGCCATGCTGCACCGTCATTGACCGAGGACTCTATTCCTAGGTGGAATTGCCATGCTGCACCATCTCTGACCGAGGACTCTATTCCCAGGTGGGGAATTGAGATGCTGCACCGCCTCTGAACGAGGACTCTATTCCCAGGTGGGGAATTGAGATGCTGCACCATCTCTGACCGAGGACTCTATTCCTAGGTGGGGAATTGCCATGCTGCACCGTCTCTGACCGAGGACTCTATTCCTATGTGGGGAATCGCCATGCTGCACCGTCTCTGACCGAGGACTCTATTCCTAGGTGGGGATTTGCCGTGCTGCACCGTCTCTGACCGAGGATTCTATTCCTAGGTGGAATCGCCATGCTGCACCGTCTCTAACAGAGGAATCTATTCCTAGGTGGATTTGCCGTGCTGCACCATCTCTGACCGAGGACTCTATTCCTAGGTGGGGATTTGCCGTGCTGCACCGTCTCTGACCGAGGACTCTATTCCTAGGTGGAATCGCCATACTGCACACTCTCTGACCGAGGACTCTATTCCTAGGTGGAATCGCCATGCTGCACCGTCTCTGACCGAGGACTCTATTCCCAGGTGGGGAATTGAGATGCTGCACCGTCTGTAACCGAGGACTCTATTTCTAGGTGGAATCGTCATGCTGCACAGTCTCTGACCGAGGACTCTATTCCTAGGTGGAATCGACATGATGCACCGTCTCTGACCGAGGACTCTATTCCTAGGTGGGGAATTGCCATGCTGCACCGTCTCTGACCGAGGACTCTATTCCTAGGTGGGGAATTGCCATGCTGCACCGTCTCTGACCGAGGACTCTATTCCTAGGTGGGGAATTCCCATGCTGCACCGTCTCGAACCGAGTACTCTATTCCTAGGTGGGGAATTGCCATGCTGCACCGTCTCTGACCGAGGACTCTATTCCTAGGTGGGGAATTGAGATTCTGCACCGTCTCTGACCGAGGTCTCTATTCCCAGGTGGGGAATTGAGATGCTGCACCGTCTCTGACAGAGGCCTCTATTCCTAGGTGGAATTGCCATGCTGCACCGGCTCTGACCGTGGACTCTATTCCTAGGTGGAATTGCCATGCTGCACCGTCTCTGACCGAGGACTCTATTCCCAGGTGGGAATTGAGATGCTGCACCGTCTCTGACCGAGGACTCTATTCCCAGGTGGGAATTGAGATGCTGCACCGGCTCTGACCGTGAACTCTATTCCTAGGTGGAATTGCCATGCTGCACCGGCTCTGACCGTGGACTCTATTCCTAGGTGGAATCGCCATGCTGCACCGTCATTGACCGAGGACTCTATTCCTAGGTGGGGAATTGAGATGCTGCACCGTCTCTGAACGAGGACTCTATTCCCAGGTGGGGAATTGAGATGCTGCACCATCTCTGACCGAGGACTCTATTCCTAGGTGGGGAATTGCCATGCTGCACCGTCTCTGACCGAGGACTCTATTCCTATGTGGGGAATCGCCATGCTGCACCGTCTCTGACCGAGGACTCTATTCCTAGGTGGGGATTTGCCGTGCTGCACCGTCTCTGACCGAGGATTCTATTCCTAGGTGGAATCGCCATGCTGCACCGTCTCTAACAGAGGAATCTATTCCTAGGTGGATTTGCCGTGCTGCACCATCTCTGACCGAGGACTCTATTCCTAGGTGGGGATTTGCCATGCTGCACCGTCTCTGACCGAGGACTCTATTCCTACGTGGAATCACCATGCTGCACCGACTCTGACCGAGGACTCTATTCCTAGGTGGAATCGCCATGATGCACCGTCTCTGACCGAGGACTCTATTCCTAGGTGGGGAATTGTCATGCTGCACAGTCTCTGACCGAGGACTCTATTCCTCGGTGGAATCGCCATGCTGCACCGTCTCTGACCGAGGACTCTATTCCTAGGTGGAAACGCCGTGCTGCACCGTCTCTAACCGAGGACTCTACTCCTAGGTGGAAACGCCGTGCTGCACCGTCGCTGACTGAGGACTCTATTCCTAGGTGGGGAATTGCCATGCTGCACCATCGCTGACCGAGGACTCTATTCCTAGGTGGAAACGCCGTGCTGCACCGTCTCTGACCGAGGACTCTATTCCTAGGTGGGGAATTGTCATGCTGCACATTCTCTGACCAAGGACTCTATTCCTAGGTGGAATCGCCATGCTGCACCGTCTCTGACCGAGGACTCTATTCCTAGGTGGAAACGCCGTGCTGCACCGTCTCTAACCGAGGACTCTACTCCTAGGTGGAAACGCCGTGCTGCACCGTCGCTGACTGAGGACTCTATTCCTAGGTGGGGAATTGCCATGCTGCACCATCGCTGACCGAGGACTCTATTCCTAGGTGGAAACGCCGTGCTGCACCGTCTCTGACCGAGGACTCTATTCCTAGGTGGGGATTTGTCATGCTGCACATTCTCTGACCGAGGACTCTATTCCTAGGTGGAATCGCAATGCTGCACCGTCTCTGACCGAGGACTCTATTCCTAGGTGGGGAATCGCTGTGCTGCACCGTCTCTGACCGAGGACTCTATTCCTAGGTGGAAACGCCGTGCTGCACCGTTTCTAACCGAGGACTCTATTCCTAGGTGGACACGCTGTGCTGCACCGTCTCTGACCGAGGACTCTATTCCTAGGTGGAATCGCCATGCTGCACCGTCTCTGACCGAGGACTCTATTCCTAGGTGGGGAATTGCCATGCTGCACCGTCTCTGACCGAGGACTCTATTCCTAGGTGGGGAATTGCCATGCTGCACCGTCTCTGACCGAGGACTCTATTCCTAGGTGGAATCGCCATGCTGCACCATCTCTAACCGAGGACTCTATTCCTAGGTGGGGAATCGCCATGCTGCACCGTCACTTTTAGAGGACTCTATTCCTAGGTGGGGAATCGCCATGCTGCACCGTCTCTGACCGACGACTCTATTCCTAGGTGGAATTGCCATGCTGCACCGTCTCTGACCGAGGTCTCTATTCCTAGGTGGAATCGCCTTGCTGCACCGTCTCTGACCGAGGACTCTATTCCTAGGTGGAATCGCCTTGCTGCACCGTCTCTGAACGAGGACTCTATTCCTAGGTGGAATCGCCATGCTGCACCGTCTCTGACCGAGGACACTATTCCTAGGTGGAATCGCCATGCTGCTCCCTCTCTGACCGAGGACTCTATTCCTAGGTGGAATCACCATGCTGCACCGTCTCTGACCGAGGACTCTATTCCTCATTGGAATCGCCATGCTGCACCGTCTCTGACGGAGGACTCTATTCCTAGGTGGGGAATCGCCGTGCTGCACCGTCTCTGACTGAGGAGTCTATTCCTAGGGGGAATCTCCGTGCCGCACCGTCGCTGACCAAGGACTCTATTCCCAGGTGGAAATGCCGTGCTGCACCATCTCTAACCGAGGACTCTATTCCTAGGTGGGGAATTGCCATGCTGCACCGTCTCTGACCGAGGACTCTATTCCTAGGTGGGGAATTGCCATGCTGCACCGTCTCTGACCGAGGACTCTATTCCTAGGTGGGGAATTGCCATGCTGCACCGTCTCGAACCGAGTACTCTATTCCTAGGTGGGGAATTGCCATGCTGCACCGTCTCTGACCGAGGACTCTATTCCTAGGTGGGGAATTGAGATTCTGCACCGTCTCTGACCGAGGTCTCTATTCCCAGGTGGGGAATTGAGATGCTGCACCGTCTCTGACAGAGGCCTCTATTCCTAGGTGGAATTGCCATGCTGCACCGGCTCTGACCGTGGACTCTATTCCTAGGTGGAATTGCCATGCTGCACCGTCTCTGACCGAGGACTCTATTCCCAGGTGGGAATTGAGATGCTGCACCGTCTCTGACCGAGGACTCTATTCCCAGGTGGGAATTGAGATGCTGCACCGGCTCTGACCGTGAACTCTATTCCTAGGTGGAATTGCCATGCTGCACCGGCTCTGACCGTGGACTCTATTCCTAGGTGGAATCGCCATGCTGCACCGTCATTGACCGAGGACTCTATTCCTAGGTGGAATTGCCATGCTGCACCATCTCTGACCGAGGACTCTATTCCCAGGTGGGGAATTGAGATGCTGCACCGTCTCTGAACGAGGACTCTATTCCCAGGTGGGGAATTGAGATGCTGCACCGTCTCTGACAGAGGCCTCTATTCCTAGGTGGAATTGCCATGCTGCACCGGCTCTGACTGTGGACTCTATTCCTAGGTGGAATTGCCATGCTGCACCGTCTCTGACCGAGGACTCTATTCCCAGGTGGGAATTGAGATGCTGCACCGTCTCTGACCGAGGACTCTATTCCCAGGTGGGAATTGAGATGCTGCACCGGCTCTGACCGTGAACTCTATTCCTAGGTGGAATTGCCATGCTGCACCGGCTCTGACCGTGGACTCTATTCCTAGGTGGAATCGCCATGCTGCACCGTCATTGACCGAGGACTCTATTCCTAGGTGGAATTGCCATGCTGCACCATCTCTGACCGAGGACTCTATTCCCAGGTGGGGAATTGAGATGCTGCACCGCCTCTGAACGAGGACTCTATTCCCAGGTGGGGAATTGAGATGCTGCACCGTCTCTGACCGAGGACTCTATTCCTATGTGGGGAATCGCCATGCTGCACCGTCTCTGACCGAGGACTCTATTCCTAGGTGGGGATTTGCCGTGCTGCACCGTCTCTGACCGTGGATTCTATTCCTAGGTGGAATCGCCATGCTGCACCGTCTCTAACAGAGGAATCTATTCCTAGGTGGATTTGCCGTTCTGCACCATCTCTGACCGAGGACTCTATTCCTAGGTGGGGATTTGCCGTGCTGCACCGTCTCTGACCGAGGACTCTATTCCTAGGTGGAATCGCCATACTGCACACTCTCTGACCGAGGACTCTATTCCTAGGTGGAATCGCCATGCTGCACCGTCTCTGACCGAGGACTCTATTCCCAGGTGGGGAATTGAGATGCTGCACCGTCTGTAACCGAGGACTCTATTTCTAGGTGGAATCGTCATGCTGCACAGTCTCTGACCGAGGACTCTATTCCTAGGTGGAATCGACATGATGCACCGTCTCTGACCGAGGACTCTATTCCTAGGTGGGGAATTGCCATGCTGCACCGTCTCTGACCGAGGACTCTATTCCTAGGTGGGGAATTGCCATGCTGCACCGTCTCTGACCGAGGACTCTATTCCTAGGTGGGGAATTGCCATGCTGCACCGTCTCGAACCGAGTACTCTATTCCTAGGTGGGGAATTGCCATGCTGCACCGTCTCTGACCGAGGACTCTATTCCTAGGTGGGGAATTGAGATTCTGCACCGTCTCTGACCGAGGTCTCTATTCCCAGGTGGGGAATTGAGATGCTGCACCGTCTCTGACAGAGGCCTCTATTCCTAGGTGGAATTGCCATGCTGCACCGGCTCTGACCGTGGACTCTATTCCTAGGTGGAATTGCCATGCTGCACCGTCTCTGACCGAGGACTCTATTCCCAGGTGGGAATTGAGATGCTGCACCGTCTCTGACCGAGGACTCTATTCCCAGGTGGGAATTGAGATGCTGCACCGGCTCTGACCGTGAACTCTATTCCTAGGTGGAATTGCCATGCTGCACCGGCTCTGACCGTGGACTCTATTCCTAGGTGGAATCGCCATGCTGCACCGTCATTGACCGAGGACTCTATTCCTAGGTGGGGAATTGAGATGCTGCACCGTCTCTGAACGAGGACTCTATTCCCAGGTGGCGAATTGAGATGCTGCACCATCTCTGACCGAGGACTCTATTCCTAGGTGGGGAATTGCCATGCTGCACCGTCTCTGACCGAGGACTCTATTCCTATGTGGGGAATCGCCATGCTGCACCGTCTCTGACCGAGGACTCTATTCCTAGGTGGGGATTTGCCGTGCTGCACCGTCTCTGACCGAGGATTCTATTCCTAGGTGGAATCGCCATGCTGCACCGTCTCTAACAGAGGAATCTATTCCTAGGTGGATTTGCCGTGCTGCACCATCTCTGACCGAGGACTCTATTCCTAGGTGGGGATTTGCCATGCTGCACCGTCTCTGACCGAGGACTCTATTCCTACGTGGAATCACCATGCTGCACCGACTCTGACCGAGGACTCTATTCCTAGGTGGAATCGCCATGATGCACCGTCTCTGACCGAGGACTCTATTCCTAGGTGGGGAATTGTCATGCTGCACAGTCTCTGACCGAGGACTGTATTCCTCGGTGGAATCGCCATGCTGCACCGTCTCTGACCGAGGACTCTATTCCTAGGTGGAAACGCCGTGCTGCACCGTCTCTAACCGAGGACTCTACTCCTAGGTGGAAACGCCGTGCTGCACCGTCGCTGACTGAGGACTCTATTCCTAGGTGGGGAATTGCCATGCTGCACCATCGCTGACCGAGGACTCTATTCCTAGGTGGAAACGCCGTGCTGCACCGTCTCTGACCGAGGACTCTATTCCTAGGTGGGGAATTGTCATGCTGCACATTCTCTGACCAAGGACTCTATTCCTAGGTGGAATCGCCATGCTGCACCGTCTCTGACCGAGGACTCTATTCCAAGGTGGAAACGCCGTGCTGCACCGTCTCTAACCGAGGACTCTACTCCTAGGTGGAAACGCCGTGCTGCACCGTCGCTGACTGAGGACTCTATTCCTAGGTGGGGAATTGCCATGCTGCACCATCGCTGACCGAGGACTCTATTCCTAGGTGGAAACGCCGTGCTGCACCGTCTCTGACCGAGGACTCTATTCCTAGGTGGGGATTTGTCATGCTGCACATTCTCTGACCGAGGACTCTATTCCTAGGTGGAATCGCCATGCTGCACCGTCTCTGACCGAGGACTCTATTCCTAGGTGGGGAATCGCTGTGCTGCACCGTCTCTGACCGAGGACTCTATTCCTAGGTGGAAACGCCGTGCTGCACCGTTTCTAACCGAGGACTCTATTCCTAGGTGGACACGCTGTGCTGCACCGTCTCTGACCGAGGACTCTATTCCTAGGTGGAATCGCCATGCTGCACCGTCTCTGACCGAGGACTCTATTCCTAGGTGGGGAATTGCCATGCTGCACCGTCTCTGACCGAGGACTCTATTCCTAGGTGGGGAATTGCCATGCTGCACCGTCTCTGACCGAGGACTCTATTCCTAGGTGGAATCGCCATGCTGCACCATCTCTAACCGAGGACTCTATTCCTAGGTGGGGAATCGCCATGCTGCACCGTCACTTTTAGAGGACTCTATTCCTAGGTGGGGAATCGCCATGCTGCACCGTCTCTGACCGACGACTCTATTCCTAGGTGGAATTGCCATGCTGCACCGTCTCTGACCGAGGTCTCTATTCCTAGGTGGAATCGACTTGCTGCACCGTCTCTGACCGAGGACTCTATTCCTAGGTGGAATCGCCTTGCTGCACCGTCTCTGAACGAGGACTCTATTCCTAGGTGGAATCGCCATGCTGCACCGTCTCTGACCGAGGACACTATTCCTAGGTGGAATCGCCATGCTGCTCCCTCTCTGACCGAGGACTCTATTCCTAGGTGGAATCACCATGCTGCACCGTCTCTGACCGAGGACTCTATTCCTCATTGGAATCGCCATGCTGCACCGTCTCTGACCGAGGACTCTATTCCTAGGTGGGGAATCGCCGTGCTGCACCGTCTCTGACTGAGGAGTCTATTCCTAGGGGGAATCTCCGTGCCGCACCGTCGCTGACCAAGGACTCTATTCCCAGGTGGAAATGCCGTGCTGCACCATCTCTAACCGAGGACTCTATTCCTAGGTGGGGAATTGCCATGCTGCACCGTCTCTGACCGAGGACTCTATTCCTAGGTGGGGAATTGCCATGCTGCACCGTCTCTGACCGAGGACTCTATTCCTAGGTGGGGAATTGCCATGCTGCACCGTCTCGAACCGAGTACTCTATTCCTAGGTGGGGAATTGCCATGCTGCACCGTCTCTGACCGAGGACTCTATTCCTAGGTGGGGAATTGAGATTCTGCACCGTCTCTGACCGAGGTCTCTATTCCCAGGTGGGGAATTGAGATGCTGCACCGTCTCTGACAGAGGCCTCTATTCCTAGGTGGAATTGCCATGCTGCACCGGCTCTGACCGTGGACTCTATTCCTAGGTGGAATTGCCATGCTGCACCGTCTCTGACCGAGGACTCTATTCCCAGGTGGGAATTGAGATGCTGCACCGTCTCTGACCGAGGACTCTATTCCCAGGTGGGAATTGAGATGCTGCACCGGCTCTGACCGTGAACTCTATTCCTAGGTGGAATTGCCATGCTGCACCGGCTCTGACCGTGGACTCTATTCCTAGGTGGAATCGCCATGCTGCACCGTCATTGACCGAGGACTCTATTCCTAGGTGGAATTGCCATGCTGCACCATCTCTGACCGAGGACTCTATTCCCAGGTGGGGAATTGAGATGCTGCACCGTCTCTGAACGAGGACTCTATTCCCAGGTGGGGAATTGAAATGCTGCACCATCTCTGACCGAGGACTCTATTCCTAGGTGGGGAATTGCCATGCTGCACCGTCTCTGACCGAGGACTCTATTCCTATGTGGGGAATCGCCATGCTGCACCGTCTCTGACCGAGGACTCTATTCCTAGGTGGGGATTTGCCGTGCTGCACCGTCTCTGACCGAGGACTCTATTCCTAGGTGGAATCGCCATGCTGCACCGTCTCTAACAGAGGAATCTATTCCTAGGTGGATTTGCCGTGCTGCACCATCTCTGACCGAGGACTCTATTCCTAGGTGGAATCGCCATGCTGCACCGTCTCTGACCGAGGACTCTATTCCCAGGTGGGGAATTGAGATGCTGCACCGTCTGTAACCGAGGACTCTATTCCTAGGTGGGGAATTGCCATGCTGCACCGTCTCTGACCGAGGACTCTATTCCTAGGTGGGGAATTGCCATGCTGCACCGTCTCTGACCGAGGACTCTATTCCTAGGTGGAATCGCCATGCTGCACCATCTCTAACCGAGGACTCTATTCCTAGGTGGGGAATCGCCATGCTGCACCGTCACTTTTAGAGGACTCTATTCCCAGGTGGGGAATTGAGATGCTGCACCGTCTGTAACCGAGGACTCTATTCCTAGGTGGAATCGTCATGCTGCACAGTCTCTGACCGAGGACTCTATTCCCAGGTGGGGAATTGAGATGCTGCACCGTCTGTAACCGAGGACTCTATTCCAAGGTGGAATCGTCATGCTGCACAGTCTCTGACCGAGCACTCTATTCCTAGGTGGAATCGTCATGCTGCACCATCTCTAACCGAGGACTCTATTCCTAGGTGGAATCGCCATGCTGCACCGTCTCTGACGGAGGACTCTATTCCTAGGTGGGGACTTGCCATGCTGCACCGTCTCTGACCGAGGACTCTATTCCTAAGTGGGGAATTGCCATGCTGCACCGTCTCTGACGGAGGACTCTATTCCTAGTTGGGGAATTGAGATGCTGCACCGTCTCTAACCGAGGACTCTATTCCTAGGTGGGGAATCGCCATGCTGCACCATCTCTAACCGAGGACTCTATTCCTAGGTGGGGATTTGCCGTGCTGCACCGTCTCTGACCGAGGAATCTATTCCTAGGTGGAATCGCCATGCTGCACCGTCTCTAACCGAGGACTATATTCCTAGGTGGAATTGCCGTGCTGCACCATCTCTGACCGAGGACTCTATTCCTAGGTTGGGATTTGCCGTGCTGCACCGTCTCTGACCCAGGACTCTATTCCTAGGTGGAATCGCCATAGTGCACCGTCTCTGACCGAGGACACTATTCCCAGGTGGGGAATTGAGATGCTGCACCGTCTGTAACCGAGGACTCTATTCCTAGGTGGAATCGTCATGCTGCACAGTCTCTGACCGAGGACTCTATTCCCAGGTGGGGAATTGAGATGCTGCACCGTCTGTAACCGAGGACTCTATTCCAAGGTGGAATCGTCATGCTGCACAGTCTCTGACCGAGCACTCTATTCCTAGGTGGAATCGTCATGCTGCACCATCTCTGACCGAGGACTCTATTCCTAGGTGGGGAATTGCCATGCTGCACCGTCTCTGACCGAGGACTCTATTCCCAGGTGGGGAATTGAGATTCTGCACCATCTCTGACCGAGGACACTATTCCCAGGTGGGGAATTGAGATGCTGCACCGTCTCTGAACGAGGACTCTATTCCCAGGTGGGGAATTGAGATGCTGCACCATCTCTGACCGAGGAATCTATTCCTAGGTGGGGAATCGCCATGCTGCACCATCTCTAACCGAGGACTCTATTCCTAGGTGGGGATTTGCCGTGCTGCACCGTCTCTGACCGAGGAATCTATTCCTAGGTGGAATCGCCATGCTGCACCGTCTCTAACCGAGGACTATATTCCTAGGTGGAATTGCCGTGCTGCACCATCTCTGACCGAGGACTCTATTCCTAGGTTGGGATTTGCCGTGCTGCACCGTCTCTGACCCAGGACTCTATTCCTAGGTGGAATCGCCATAGTGCACCGTCTCTGACCGAGGACTCTATTCCTAGGTGGGGAATTGAGATTCTGCACCGTCTCTGACCGAGGTCTCTATTCCCAGGTGGGGAATTGAGATGCTGCACCGTCTCTGACAGAGGCCTCTATTCCTAGGTGGAATTGCCATGCTGCACCGGCTCTGACCGTGGACTCTATTCCTAGGTGGAATTGCCATGCTGCACCGTCTCTGACCGAGGACTCTATTCCCAGGTGGGAATTGAGATGCTGCACCGTCTCTGACCGAGGACTCTATTCCCAGGTGGGAATTGAGATGCTGCACCGGCTCTGACCGTGAACTCTATTCCTAGGTGGAATTGCCATGCTGCACCGGCTCTGACCGTGGACTCTATTCCTAGGTGGAATCGCCATGCTGCACCGTCATTGACCGAGGACTCTATTCCTAGGTGGGGAATTGAGATGCTGCACCGTCTCTGAACGAGGACTCTATTCCCAGGTGGGGAATTGAGATGCTGCACCATCTCTGACCGAGGACTCTATTCCTAGGTGGGGAATTGCCATGCTGCACCGTCTCTGACCGAGGACTCTATTCCTATGTGGGGAATCGCCATGCTGCACCGTCTCTGACCGAGGACTCTATTCCTAGGTGGGGATTTGCCGTGCTGCACCGTCTCTGACCGAGGATTCTATTCCTAGGTGGAATCGCCATGCTGCACCGTCTCTAACAGAGGAATCTATTCCTAGGTGGATTTGCCGTGCTGCACCATCTCTGACCGAGGACTCTATTCCTAGGTGGGGATTTGCCATGCTGCACCGTCTCTGACCGAGGACTCTATTCCTACGTGGAATCACCATGCTGCACCGACTCTGACCGAGGACTCTATTCCTAGGTGGAATCGCCATGATGCACCGTCTCTGACCGAGGACTCTATTCCTAGGTGGGGAATTGTCATGCTGCACAGTCTCTGACCGAGGACTGTATTCCTCGGTGGAATCGCCATGCTGCACCGTCTCTGACCGAGGACTCTATTCCTAGGTGGAAACGCCGTGCTGCACCGTCTCTAACCGAGGACTCTACTCCTAGGTGGAAACGCCGTGCTGCACCGTCGCTGACTGAGGACTCTATTCCTAGGTGGGGAATTGCCATGCTGCACCATCGCTGACCGAGGACTCTATTCCTAGGTGGAAACGCCGTGCTGCACCGTCTCTGACCGAGGACTCTATTCCTAGGTGGGGAATTGTCATGCTGCACATTCTCTGACCAAGGACTCTATTCCTAGGTGGAATCGCCATGCTGCACCGTCTCTGACCGAGGACTCTATTCCAAGGTGGAAACGCCGTGCTGCACCGTCTCTAACCGAGGACTCTACTCCTAGGTGGAAACGCCGTGCTGCACCGTCGCTGACTGAGGACTCTATTCCTAGGTGGGGAATTGCCATGCTGCACCATCGCTGACCGAGGACTCTATTCCTAGGTGGAAACGCCGTGCTGCACCGTCTCTGACCGAGGACTCTATTCCTAGGTGGGGATTTGTCATGCTGCACATTCTCTGACCGAGGACTCTATTCCTAGGTGGAATCGCCATGCTGCACCGTCTCTGACCGAGGACTCTATTCCTAGGTGGGGAATCGCTGTGCTGCACCGTCTCTGACCGAGGACTCTATTCCTAGGTGGAAACGCCGTGCTGCACCGTTTCTAACCGAGGACTCTATTCCTAGGTGGACACGCTGTGCTGCACCGTCTCTGACCGAGGACTCTATTCCTAGGTGGAATCGCCATGCTGCACCGTCTCTGACCGAGGACTCTATTCCTAGGTGGGGAATTGCCATGCTGCACCGTCTCTGACCGAGGACTCTATTCCTAGGTGGGGAATTGCCATGCTGCACCGTCTCTGACCGAGGACTCTATTCCTAGGTGGAATCGCCATGCTGCACCATCTCTAACCGAGGACTCTATTCCTAGGTGGGGAATCGCCATGCTGCACCGTCAATTTTAGAGGACTCTATTCCTAGGTGGGGAATCGCCATGCTGCACCGTCTCTGACCGACGACTCTATTCCTAGGTGGAATTGCCATGCTGCACCGTCTCTGACCGAGGTCTCTATTCCTAGGTGGAATCGACTTGCTGCACCGTCTCTGACCGAGGACTCTATTCCTAGGTGGAATCGCCATGCTGCACCGTCTCTGACCGAGGACACTATTCCTAGGTGGAATCGCCATGCTGCTCCCTCTCTGACCGAGGACTCTATTCCTAGGTGGAATCACCATGCTGCACCGTCTCTGACCGAGGACTCTATTCCTCATTGGAATCGCCATGCTGCACCGTCTCTGACCGAGGACTCTATTCCTAGGTGGGGAATCGCCGTGCTGCACCGTCTCTGACTGAGGAGTTTATTCCTAGGGGGAATCTCCGTGCCGCACCGTCGCTGACCAAGGACTCTATTCCCAGGTGGAAATGCCGTGCTGCACCATCTCTAACCGAGGACTCTATTCCTAGGTGGGGAATTGCCATGCTGCACCGTCTCTGACCGAGGACTCTATTCCTAGGTGGGGAATTGCCATGCTGCACCGTCTCTGACCGAGGACTCTATTCCTAGGTGGGGAATTGCCATGCTGCACCGTCTCGAACCGAGTACTCTATTCCTAGGTGGGGAATTGCCATGCTGCACCGTCTCTGACCGAGGACTCTATTCCTAGGTGGGGAATTGAGATTCTGCACCGTCTCTGACCGAGGTCTCTATTCCCAGGTGGGGAATTGAGATGCTGCACCGTCTCTGACAGAGGCCTCTATTCCTAGGTGGAATTGCCATGCTGCACCGGCTCTGACCGTGGACTCTATTCCTAGGTGGAATTGCCATGCTGCACCGTCTCTGACCGAGGACTCTATTCCCAGGTGGGAATTGAGATGCTGCACCGTCTCTGACCGAGGACTCTATTCCCAGGTGGGAATTGAGATGCTGCACCGGCTCTGACCGTGAACTCTATTCCTAGGTGGAATTGCCATGCTGCACCGGCTCTGACCGTGGACTCTATTCCTAGGTGGAATCGCCATGCTGCACCGTCATTGACCGAGGACTCTATTCCTAGGTGGAATTGCCATGCTGCACCATCTCTGACCGAGGACTCTATTCCCAGGTGGGGAATTGAGATGCTGCACCGTCTCTGAACGAGGACTCTATTCCCAGGTGGGGAATTGAAATGCTGCACCATCTCTGACCGAGGACTCTATTCCTAGGTGGGGAATTGCCATGCTGCACCGTCTCTGACCGAGGACTCTATTCCTATGTGGGGAATCGCCATGCTGCACCGTCTCTGACCGAGGACTCTATTCCTAGGTGGGGATTTGCCGTGCTGCACCGTCTCTGACCGAGGATTCTATTCCTAGGTGGAATCGCCATGCTGCACCGTCTCTAACAGAGGAATCTATTCCTAGGTGGATTTGCCGTGCTGCACCATCTCTGACCGAGGACTCTATTCCTAGGTGGAATCGCCATGCTGCACCGTCTCTGACCGAGGACTCTATTCCCAGGTGGGGAATTGAGATGCTGCACCGTCTGTAACCGAGGACTCTATTCCTAGGTGGGGAATTGCCATGCTGCACCGTCTCTGACCGAGGACTCTATTCCTAGGTGGGGAATTGCCATGCTGCACCGTCTCTGACCGAGGACTCTATTCCTAGGTGGAATCGCCATGCTGCACCATCTCTAACCGAGGACTCTATTCCTAGGTGGGGAATCGCCATGCTGCACCGTCACTTTTAGAGGACTCTATTCCCAGGTGGGGAATTGAGATGCTGCACCGTCTGTAACCGAGGACTCTATTCCTAGGTGGAATCGTCATGCTGCACAGTCTCTGACCGAGGACTCTATTCCCAGGTGGGGAATTGAGATGCTGCACCGTCTGTAACCGAGGACTCTATTCCAAGGTGGAATCGTCATGCTGCACAGTCTCTGACCGAGCACTCTATTCCTAGGTGGAATCGTCATGCTGCACCATCTCTAACCGAGGACTCTATTCCTAGGTGGAATCGCCATGCTGCACCGTCTCTGACGGAGGACTCTATTCCTAGGTGGGGACTTGCCATGCTGCACCGTCTCTGACCGAGGACTCTATTCCTAAGTGGGGAATTGCCATGCTGCACCGTCTCTGACGGAGGACTCTATTCCTAGTTGGGGAATTGAGATGCTGCACCGTCTCTAACCGAGGACTCTATTCCTAGGTGGGGAATCGCCATGCTGCACCATCTCTAACCGAGGACTCTATTCCTAGGTGGGGATTTGCCGTGCTGCACCGTCTCTGACCGAGGAATCTATTCCTAGGTGGAATCGCCATGCTGCACCGTCTCTAACCGAGGACTATATTCCTAGGTGGAATTGCCGTGCTGCACCATCTCTGACCAAGGACTCTATTCCTAGGTTGGGATTTGCCGTGCTGCACCGTCTCTGACCCAGGACTCTATTCCTAGGTGGAATCGCCATAGTGCACCGTCTCTGACCGAGGACTCTATTCCTAGGTGGAAATGCCATGCTGCACCGTCTCTGACCGAGGACACTATTCCCAGGTGGGGAATTGAGATGCTGCACCGTCTGTAACCGAGGACTCTATTCCTAGGTGGAATCGTCATGCTGCACAGTCTCTGACCGAGGACTCTATTCCCAGGTGGGGAATTGAGATGCTGCACCGTCTGTAACCGAGGACTCTATTCCAAGGTGGAATCGTCATGCTGCACAGTCTCTGACCGAGCACTCTATTCCTAGGTGGAATCGTCATGCTGCACCATCTCTGACCGAGGACTCTATTCCTAGGTGGGGAATTGCCATGCTGCACCGTCTCTGACCGAGGACTCTATTCCCAGGTGGGGAATTGAGATTCTGCACCATCTCTGACCGAGGACACTATTCCCAGGTGGGGAATTGAGATGCTGCACCGTCTCTGAACGAGGACTCTATTCCCAGGTGGGGAATTGAGATGCTGCACCATCTCTGACCGAGGAATCTATTCCTAGGTGGGGAATCGCCATGCTGCACCATCTCTAACCGAGGACTCTATTCCTAGGTGGGGATTTGCCGTGCTGCACCGTCTCTGACCGAGGAATCTATTCCTAGGTGGAATCGTCATGCTGCACCGTCTCTAACCGAGGACTATATTCCTAGGTGGAATTGCCGTGCTGCACCATCTCTGACCGAGGACTCTATTCCTAGGTTGGGATTTGCCGTGCTGCACCGTCTCTGACCCAGGACTCTATTCCTAGGTGGAATCGCCATAGTGCACCGTCTCTGACCGAGGACTCTATTCCTAGGTGGAAATGCCATGCTGCACCGTCTCTGACCGAAGACACTATTCCCAGGTGGGGAATTGAGATGCTGCACCGTCTATAACCGAGGACTCTATTCCTAGGTGGAATCGTCATGCTGCACAGTCTCTGACCGAGGACTCTATTCCCAGGTGGGGAATTGAGATGCTGCACCGTCTGTAACCGAGGACTCTATTCCAAGGTGGAATCGTCATGCTGCACAGTCTCTGACCGAGCACTCTATTCCTAGGTGGAATCGTCATGCTGCACCATCTCTAAACGAGGACTCTATTCCTAGGTGGAATCGCCATGCTGCACCGTCTCTGACCGAGGACTCTATTCCTAGGTGGGGAATTGCCATGCTGCACCGTCTCTGACCGAGGACTCTATTCCCAGGTGGGGAATTGAGATTCTGCACCATCTCTGACCGAGGACACTATTCCCAGGTGGGGAATTGAGATGCTGCACCATCTCTGACCGAGGATTCTATTCCTAGGTGGAATCGCCATGCTGCACCGTCTCTAACAGAGGAATCTATTCCTAGGTGGATTTGCCGTGCTGCACCATCTCTGACCGAGGACTCTATTCCTAGGTGGGGATTTGCCGTGCTGCACCGTCTCTGACCGAGGACTCTATTCATAGGTGGAATCGCCATACTGCACAGTCTCTGACCGAGGACTCTATTCCTAGGTGGAATCGCCATGCTGCACCGTCTCTGACCGAGGACTCTATTCCCAGGTGGGGAATTGAGATGCTGCACCGTCTGTAACCGAGGACTCTATTCCTAGGTGGAATCGCCATGCTGCACCGTCTCTGACCGAGGACTCTATTCCCAGGTGGGGAATTGAGATGCTGCACCGTCTGTAACCGAGGACTCTATTCCTAGGTGGAATCGTCATGCTGCACAGTCTCTGACCGAGGACTCTATTCCTAGGTGGAATCGCCATGCTGCACCGTCTCTAACCGAGGACTCTATTCCTAGCTGGAATCGCCATGCTGCACCGTCTCTGACCGAGGACACTATTCCTAGGTGGGGAATTGCCATGCTGCACCGTCTCTGACCGAGGACTCTATTCCTAGGTGGGGAATTGAGATGCTGCACCGTCTCTGACCGAGGACTCTATTCCTCGGTGGGGAATTGCCATGCTGCACCGTCTCGAACCGAGTACTCTATTCCTAGGTGGGGAATTGCCATGCTGCACCGTCTCTGACTGAGGACTCTATTCCTAGGTGGGGAATTGAGATGCTGCACCGTCTCTGACCGAGGACTCTATTCCTAGGTGGGGAATCGCCATGCTGCACCGTCTCTAACCGAGGACTCTATTCCCAGGTGGAATTGCAATGATGCACCGTCTCTGACCGAGGACTCTATTCCTCCGTGGAATCACCATGCTGCACCGACTCTGACCGAGGACTCTATTCCTAGGTGGAATCGTCATGATGCAACGTCTCTGACCGACGTCTCTATTCCTAGGTGGAATCAAAATGCTGCACCGTCTCTGACCGAGGAATCTATTCCTAGGTGGAATCGCCATGCTGCACCGTCTCTAACCGAGGACTATATTCCTAGGTGGAATTGCCGTGCTGCACCATCTCTGACCGAGGACTCTATTCCTAGGTTGGGATTTGCCGTGCTGCACCGTCTCTGACCCAGGACTCTATTCCTAGGTGGAATCGCCATACTGCACCGTCTCTGACCGAGGACTCTATTCCTAGGTGGAAATGCCATGCTGCACCGTCTCTGACCGAGGACACTATTCCCAGGTGGGGAATTGAGATGCTGCACCGTCTGTAACCGAGGAATCTATTCCTAGGTGGAATCGTCATGCTGCACCGTCTCTGACCGAGGACTCTATTCCCAGGTGGGGAATTGAGATGCTGCACCGTCTGTAACCGAGGACTCTATTCCGAGGTGGAATCGTCAAGCTGCACAGTCTCTGACCGAGGACTCTATTCCTAGGTGGAATCGTCATGCTGCACCATCTCTAACCGAGGACTCTATTCCTAGGTGGAATCGCCATGCTGCACCGTCTCTGACCGAGGACTCTATTCCTAGGTGGGGAATTGCCATGCTGCACCGTCTCTGACCGAGGACTCTATTCCCAGGTGGGGAATTGAGATTCTGCACCATCTCTGACCGAGGACACTATTCCCAGGTGGGGAATTGAGATGCTGCACCGTCTCTGAACGAGGACTATATTCCCAGGTGGGGAATTGAGATGCTGCACCATCTCTGACCGAGGACTCTATTCCTAGGTGGGGAATTGCCATGCTGCACCGTCTCTGACCGAGGACTCTATTCCTATGTGGGGAATCGCCATGCTGCACCGTCTCTGACCGAGGACTCTATTCCTAGGTGGGGATTTGCCGTGCTGCACCGTCTCTGACCGAGGATTCTATTCCTAGGTGGAATCGCCATGCTGCACCGTCTCTAACAGAGGAATCTATTCCTAGGTGGATTTGCCGTGCTGCACCATCTCTGACCGAGGACTCTATTCCTAGGTGGGGATTTGCCGTGCTGCACCGTCTCTGACCGAGGACTCTATTCATAGGTGGAATCGCCATACTGCACAGTCTCTGACCGAGGACTCTATTCCTAGGTGGAATCGCCATGCTGCACCGTCTCTGACCGAGGACTCTATTCCCAGGTGGGGAATTGAGATGCTGCACCGTCTGTAACCGAGGACTCTATTCCTAGGTGGAATCGTCATGCTGCACAGTCTCTGACCGAGGACTCTATTCCTAGGTGGAATCGCCATGCTGCACCGTCTCTAACCGAGGACTCTATTCCTAGCTGGAATCGCCATGCTGCACCGTCTCTGACCGAGGACACTATTCCTAGGTGGGGAATTGCCATGCTGCACCGTCTCTGACCGAGGACTCTATTCCTAGGTGGGGAATTGCCATGCTGCACCGTCTCTGACTGAGGACTCTATTCCCAGGTGGGGAATTGAGATGCTGCACCGTCTCTGACCGAGGACTCTATTCCTAGGTGGGGAATCGCCATGCTGCACCGTCTCTAACCGAGGACTCTATTCCCAGGTGGAATTGCAATGTTGCACCGTCTCTGACCGAGGACTCTATTCCTAGGTGGAATCGCCATGATGCAACGTCTCTGACCGACGACTCTATTCCTAGGTGGAATCAACATGCTGCACCGTCTCTGACCGAGGACTCTATTCCTAGGTGTAATCGACATGCTGCACCGTCTCTGATCAAGGACTCTATTCCTAGGTGGAATCGCCATGCTGCACTGTCTGTAAACGAGGACTCTATTCCTAGGTGGAATTGTCATGCTGCACCGTCTCTAACCGAGGATTCAATTCCTAGGTGAGGAATCGCCATGTTGCACCGTCTCTGACCGAGGACTCCATTCCTAGGTGGAATCGCCATGCTGCACCGTCTCTAACCGAGGACTCTATTCCTAGCTGGAATCGCCATGCTGCACCGTCTCTGACCGAGGACACTATTCCTAGGTGGGGAATTGCCATGCTGCACCGTCTCTGACCGAGGACTCTATTCCTAGGTGGGGAATTGCCATGCTGCACCGTCTCTGACAGAGGACTCTATTCCTAGGTGGGGAATTGCAATGCTGCACCGTCTCTGACCGAGGACTCTATTCCTAGGTGGGGAATTGCCATGCTGCACCGTCTCTGACCGAGGACTCTATTCCTAGGTGGGGAATTGCCATGCTGCACCGTCTCGAACCGAGTACTCTATTCCTAGGTGGGGAATTGCCATGCTGCACCGTCTCTGACCGAGGACTCTATTCCTAGGTGGGGAATTGAGATTCTGCACCGTCTCTGACCGAGGTCTCTATTCCCAGGTGGGATTTGAGATGCTGCACCGTCTCTGACCGAGGACTCTATTCCTAGGTGGGGAATTGCCATGCTGCACCGTCTCTGACCGAGGACTCTATTCCTAGGTGGGGAATCGCCATGCTGCACCGTCTCTGACCGAGGACTCTATTCCCAGGTGGGGAATTGAGATGCTGCACCGTCTGTAACCGAGGACTCTATTCCTAGGTGGAATCGTCATGCTGCACAGTCTCTGACCGAGGACTCTATTCCTAGGTGGAATCGCCATGCTGCACCGTCTCTAACCGAGGACTCTATTCCTAGCTGGAATCGCCATGCTGCACCGTCTCTGACCGAGGACACTATTCCTAGGTGGGGAATTGCCATGCTGCACCGTCTCTGACCGAGGACTCTATTCCTAGGTGGGGAATTGCCATGCTGCACCGTCTCTGACTGAGGACTCTATTCCCAGGTGGGGAATTGAGATGCTGCACCGTCTCTGACCGAGGACTCTATTCCTAGGTGGGGAATCGCCATGCTGCACCGTCTCTAACCGAGGACTCTATTCCCAGGTGGAATTGCAATGTTGCACCGTCTCTGACCGAGGACTCTATTCCTAGGTGGAATCGCCATGATGCAACGTCTCTGACCGACGACTCTATTCCTAGGTGGAATCAACATGCTGCACCGTCTCTGACCGAGGACTCTATTCCTAGGTGTAATCGACATGCTGCACCGTCTCTGATCAAGGACTCTATTCCTAGGTGGAATCGCCATGCTGCACTGTCTGTAAACGAGGACTCTATTCCTAGGTGGAATTGTCATGCTGCACCGTCTCTAACCGAGGATTCAATTCCTAGGTGAGGAATCGCCATGTTGCACCGTCTCTGACCGAGGACTCCATTCCTAGGTGGAATCGCCATGCTGCACTGTCTCTGACCGAGGATTCTATTCCTAGGTGGAATCGCCATGCTGCACCGTCTCTAACCGAGGACTCTATTCCTAGCTGGAATCGCCATGCTGCACCGTCTCTGACCGAGGACACTATTCCTAGGTGGGGAATTGCCATGCTGCACCGTCTCTGACCGAGGACTCTATTCCTAGGTGGGGAATTGCCATGCTGCACCGTCTCTGACAGAGGACTCTATTCCTAGGTGGGGAATTGCAATGCTGCACCGTCTCTGACCGAGGACTCTATTCCTAGGTGGGGAATTGCCATGCTGCACAGTCTCTGACCGAGGACTCTATTCCTAGGTGGGGAATTGCCATGCTGCACCGTCTCGAACCGAGTACTCTATTCCTAGGTGGGGAATTGCCATGCTGCACCGTCTCTGACCGAGGACTCTATTCCTAGGTGGGGAATTGAGATTCTGCACCGTCTCTGACCGAGGTCTCTATTCCCAGGTGGGGATTGAGATGCTGCACCGTCTCTGACCGAGGCCTCTATTCCTAGGTGGAATTGCCATGCTGCACCGTCTCTGACCGAGGACTCTATTCCCAGGTGGGAATTGAGATGCTGCACCGTCTCTGACCGAGGACTCTATTCCTAGGTGGGGAATTGCCATGCTGCACCGTCTCTGACCGAGGACTCTATTCCTAGGTGGGGAATTGCCATGCTGCACCGTCTCTGACCGAGGACTCTATTCCTAGGTGGGGAATTGAGATGCTGCACCTTCTCTGACCGAGGACTCTATTCCCAGGTGGGGAATTGAGATGCTGCACCATCTCTGATTGAGGACTCTATTCCTAGGTGGGGAATTGCCATGCTGCACCGTCTCGAACCGAGTACTCTATTCCTAGGTGGGGAATTGCCATGGAGCACCGTCTCTGACAGAGGACTCTATTCCTAGGTGGGGAATTGCCATGGTGCACCGTCTCTGACTGAGGACTCTATTCCTAGGTGGGGAATTGAGATGCTGCACCGTCTCTGACCGAGGACTCTATTACCGGGTGGGGAATTGAGATGCTGCACCGTCTCTGACCGTGGACTCTATTCCTAGGTGGGGAGTTGAGATGCTGCACCGTCTCTGACCGAGGACTCTATTCCTAGCTGGCGAATTGAGATGCTGCACCGTCTCTGAACGAGGACTCTATTCCTAGGTGGGGAATTGAGATGCTGCACCATCTCTAACCGAGGACTCTATTCCTAGGTGGGGAATTGCCATGCTGCACCGTCTCTGACCGAGGACTCTATTCCTAGGTGGGGAATAGCCATGCTGCACCGTCTCTGACCGAGGACTCTATTCCTAGGTGGGGAATTGCCATGCTGCACCGTCTCGAACCGAGTACTCTATTCCTAGGTGGGGAATTGCCATGCTGCACCGTCTCTGACCGAGGACTCTATTCCTAGGTGGGGAATTGAGATTCTGCACCGTCTCTGACCGAGGTCTCTATTCCCAGGTGGGGAATTGAGATGCTGCACCGTCTCTGACAGAGGCCTCTATTCCTAGGTGGAATTGCCATGCTGCACCGGCTCTGACCGTGGACTCTATTCCTAGGTGGAATTGCCATGCTGCACCGTCTCTGACCGAGGACTCTATTCCCAGGTGGGAATTGAGATGCTGCACCGTCTCTGACCGAGGACTCTATTCCCAGGTGGGAATTGAGATGCTGCACCGGCTCTGACCGTGAACTCTATTCCTAGGTGGAATTGCCATGCTGCACCGGCTCTGACCGTGAACTCTATTCCTAGGTGGAATCGCCATGCTGCACCGTCATTGACCGAGGACTCTATTCCTAGGTGGAATTGCCATGCTGCACCATCTCTGACCGAGGACTCTATTCCCAGGTGGGGAATTGAGATGCTGCACCGTCTCTGAACGAGGACTCTATTCCCAGGTGGGGAATTGAGATGCTGCACCATCTCTGACCGAGGACTCTATTCCTAGGTGGGGAATTGCCATGCTGCACCGTCTCTGACCGAGGACTCTATTCCTATGTGGGGAATCGCCATGCTGCACCGTCTCTGACCGAGGACTCTATTCCTAGGTGGGGATTTGCCGTGCTGCACCGTCTCTGACCGAGGATTCTATTCCTAGGTGGAATCGCCATGCTGCACCGTCTCTAACAGAGGAATCTATTCCTAGGTGGATTTGCCGTGCTGCACCATCTCTGACCGAGGACTCTATTCCTAGGTGGGGATTTGCCGTGCTGCACCGTCTCTGACCGAGGACTCTATTCCTAGGTGGAATCGCCATACTGCACACTCTCTGACCGAGGACTCTATTCCTAGGTGGAATCGCCATGCTGCACCGTCGCTGACCGAGGACTCTATTCCCAGGTGGAAATGCCGTGCTGCACCATCTCTAACCGAGGACTCTATTCCTAGGTGGAGAATTGCCATGCTGCACCGTCTCTGACCGAGGACTCTATTCCTAGGTGGGGAATTGCCATGCTGCACCGTCTCTGACCGAGGACTCTATTCCTAGGTGGGGAATTGCCATGCTGCACCGACTCGAACCGAGTACTCTATTCCTAGGTGGGGAATTGCCATGCTGCACCGTCTCTGACCGAGGACTCTATTCCTAGGTGGGGAATTGAGATTCTGCACCGTCTCTGACCGAGGTCTCTATTCCCAGGTGGGGAATTGAGATGCTGCACCGTCTCTGACAGAGGCCTCTATTCCTAGGTGGAATTGCCATGCTGCACCGGCTCTGACCGTGGACTCTATTCCTAGGTGGAATTGCCATGCTGCACCGTCTCTGACCGAGGACTCTATTCCCAGGTGGGAATTGAGATGCTGCACCGTCTCTGACCGAGGACTCTATTCCCAGGTGGGAATTGAGATGCTGCACCGGCTCTGACCGTGAACTCTATTCCTAGGTGGAATTGCCATGCTGCACCGGCTCTGACCGTGGACTCTATTCCTAGGTGGAATCGCCATGCTGCACCATCTCTGACCGAGGACTCTATTCCCAGGTGGGAATTGAGATGCTGCACCGGCTCTGACCGTGAACTCTATTCCTAGGTGGAATTGCCATTCTGCACCGGCTCTGACCGTGGACTCTATTCCTAGGTGGAATTGCCATGCTGCACCATCTCTGACCGAGGACTCTATTCCCAGGTGGGGAATTGAGATGCTGCACCGTCTCTGAACGAGGACTCTATTCCCAGGTGGGGAATTGAGATGCTGCACCATCTCTGACCGAGGACTCTATTCCTAGGTGGGGAATTGCCATGCTGCACCGTCTCTGACCGAGGACTCTATTCCTATGTGGGGAATCGCCATGCTGCACCGTCTCTGACCGAGGACTCTAATCCTAGGTGGGGATTTGCCGTGCTGCACCGTCTCTGACCGAGGATTCTATTCCTAGGTGGAATCGCCATGCTGCACCGTCTCTAACAGAGGAATCTATTCCTAGGTGGATTTGCCGTGCTGCACCATCTCTGACCGAGGACTCTATTCCTAGGTGGGGATTTGCCGTGCTGCACCGTCTCTGACCGAGGACTCTATTCCTAGGTGGAATCGCCATACTGCACACTCTCTGACCGAGGACTCTATTCCTAGGTGGAATCGCCATGCTGCACCGTCTCTGACCGAGGACTCTATTCCCAGGTGGGGAATTGAGATGCTGCACCGTCTGTAACCGAGGACTCTATTTCTAGGTGGAATCGTCATGCTGCACAGTCTCTGACCGAGGACTCTATTCCTAGGTGGAATCGACTTGATGCACCGTCTCTGACCGAGGACTCTATTCCTAGGTGGGGAATTGCCATGCTGCACCGTCTCTGACCGAGGACTCTATTCCTAGGTGGGGAATTGCCATGCTGCACCGTCTCTGACCGAGGACTCTATTCCTAGGTGGGGAATTGCCATGCTGCACCGTCTCGAACCGAGTACTCTATTCCTAGGTGGGGAATTGCCATGCTGCACCGTCTCTGACCGAGGACTCTATTCCTAGGTGGGGAATTGAGATTCTGCACCGTCTCTGACCGAGGTCTCTATTCCCAGGTGGGGAATTGAGATGCTGCACCGTCTCTGACAGAGGCCTCTATTCCTAGGTGGAATTGCCATGCTGCACCGGCTCTGACCGTGGACTCTATTCCTAGGTGGAATTGCCATGCTGCACCGTCTCTGACCGAGGACTCTATTCCCAGGTGGGAATTGAGATGCTGCACCGTCTCTGACCGAGGACTCTATTCCCAGGTGGGAATTGAGATGCTGCACCGGCTCTGACCGTGAACTCTATTCCTAGGTGGGGAATTGAGATGCTGCACCGTCTCTGAACGAGGACTCTATTCCCAGGTGGGGAATTGAGATGCTGCACCGTCTCTGAACGAGGACTCTATTCCCAGGTGGGGAATTGAGATGCTGCACCATCTCTGACCGAGGACTCTATTCCTAGGTGGGGAATTGAGATGCTGCACCGTCTCTGACCGAGGACTCTATTCCCAGGTGGGGAATTGAGATGCTGCACCGTCTCTGAACGAGGACTCTATTCCCAGGTGGGGAATTGAGATGCTGCACCATCTCTGACCGAGGACTCTATTCCTAGGTGGGGAATTGCCATGCTGCACCGTCTCTGACCGAGGACTCTATTCCTATGTGGGGAATCGCCATGCTGCACCGTCTCTGACCGAGGACTCTATTCCTAGGTGGGGATTTGCCGTGCTGCACCGTCTCTGACCGAGGATTCTATTCCTAGGTGGAATCGCCATGCTGCACCGTCTCTAACAGAGGAATCTATTCCTAGGTGGATTTGCCGTGCTGCACCATCTCTGACCGAGGACTCTATTCCTAGGTGGGGATTTGCCATGCTGCACCGTCTCTGACCGAGGACTCTATTCCTACGTGGAATCACCATGCTGCACCGACTCTGACCGAGGACTCGATTCCTAGGTGGAATCGCCATGATGCAACGTCTCTGACCGACGACTCTATTCCTAGGTGGAATCAACATGCTGCACAGTCTCTGACCGAGGACTCTATTCCTAGGTGTAATCGACATGCTGCACCGTCTCTGATCAAGGACTCTATTCCTAGGTGGAATCACCATGCAGCACCGTCTCTGACCGAGGACTCTATTCCTCGGTGGAATCGCCATGCTGCACCGTCTCTGACCGAGGACTCTATTCCTCGGTGGAAACGCCGTGCTGCACCGTCTCTAACCGAGGACTCTACTCCTAGGTGGAAACGCCGTGCTGCACCATCTCTGACCGAGGACTCTATTCCTAGGTGGGGATTTGTCGTGCTGCACCGTCTCTGACCGGGGACTCTATTCCTAGGTGGAATCGCCATACTGCACACTCTCTGACCGAGGACTCTATTCCTGGGTGGAATCGCCATGCTGCACCGTCGCTGACCGAGGACTCTATTCCCAGGTGGAAATGCCGTGCTGCACCATCTCTAACCGAGGACTCTATTCCTAGGTGGGGAATTGCCATGCTGCACCGTCTCTGACCGAGGACTCTATTCCTTGGTGGGGAATTGCCATGCTGCACCGACTCGAACCGAGTACTCTATTCCTAGGTGGGGAATTGCCATGCTGCACCGTCTCTGACCGAGGACTCTATTCCTAGGTGGGGAATTGCCATGCTGCACCGACTCGAACCGAGTACTCTATTCCTAGGTGGGGAATTGCCATGCTGCACCGTCTCTGACCGAGGACTCTATTCCTAGGTGGGGAATTGCCATGCTGCACCGACTCGAACCGAGTACTCTATTCCTAGGTGGGGAATTGCCATGCTGCACCGTCTCTGACCGAGGACTCTATTCCTAGGTGGGGAATTGAGATTCTGCACCGTCTCTGACCGAGGTCTCTATTCCCAGGTGGGGAATTGAGATGCTGCACCGTCTCTGACAGAGGCCTCTATTCCTAGGTGGAATTGCCATGCTGCACCGGCTCTGACCGTGGACTCTATTCCTAGGTGGAATTGCCATGCTGCACCGTCTCTGACCGAGGACTCTATTCCCAGGTGGGAATTGAGATGCTGCACCGTCTCTGACCGAGGACTCTATTCCCAGGTGGGAATTGAGATGCTGCACCGGCTCTGACCGTGAACTCTATTCCTAGGTGGAATTGCCATGCTGCACCGGCTCTGACCGAGGACTCTATTCCTAGGTGGAATCGCCATGCTGCACCGTCATTGACCGAGGACTCTATTCCTAGGTGGAATTGCCATGCTGCACCATCTCTGACCGAGGACTCTATTCCCAGGTGGGGAATTGAGATGCTGCACCGTCTCTGAACGAGGACTCTATTCCCAGGTGGGGAATTGAGATGCTGCACCATCTCTGACCGAGGACTCTATTCCTAGGTGGGGAATTGCCATGCTGCACCGTCTCTGACCGAGGACTCTATTCCTATGTGGGGAATCGCCATGCTGCACCGTCTCTGACCGAGGACTCTATTCCTAGGTGGGGATTTGCCGTGCTGCACCGTCTCTGACCGAGGATTCTATTCCTAGGTGGAATCGCCATGCTGCACCGTCTCTAACAGAGGAATCTATTCCTAGGTGGATTTGCCGTGCTGCACCATCTCTGACCGAGGACTCTATTCCTAGGTGGGGATTTGCCGTGCTGCACCGTCTCTGACCGAGGACTCTATTCCTAGGTGGAATCGCCATACTGCACACTCTCTGACCGAGGACTCTATTCCTAGGTGGAATCGCCATGCTGCACCGTCTCTGACCGAGGACTCTATTCCCAGGTGGGGAATTGAGATGCTGCACCGTCTGTAACCGAGGACTCTATTTCTAGGTGGAATCGTCATGCTGCACAGTCTCTGACCGAGGACTCTATTCCTAGGTGGAATCGACATGATGCACCATCTCTGACCGAGGACTCTATTCCTAGGTGGGGAATTGCCATGCTGCACCGTCTCTGACCGAGGACTCTATTCCTAGGTGGGGAATTGCCATGCTGCACCGTCTCTGACCGAGGACTCTATTCCTAGGTGGGGAATTGCCATGCTGCACCGTCTCGAACCGAGTACTCTATTCCTAGGTGGGGAATTGCCATGCTGCACCGTCTCTGACCGAGGACTCTATTCCTAGGTGGGGAATTGAGATTCTGCACCGTCTCTGACCGAGGTCTCTATTCCCAGGTGGGAATTGAGATGCTGCACCGGCTCTGACCGTGAACTCTATTCCTAGGTGGAATTGCCATGCTGCACCGGCTCTGACCGTGGACTCTATTCCTAGGTGGGGAATCACCATGCTGCACCGTCATTGACCGAGGACTCTATTCCTAGGTGGAATTGCCATGCTGCACCATCTCTGACCGAGGACTCTATTCCCAGGTGGGGAATTGAGATGCTGCACCGTCTCTGAACGAGGACTCTATTCCCAGGTGGGGAATTGAGATGCTGCACCATCTCTGACCGAGGACTCTATTCCTAGGTGGGGAATTGCCATGCTGCACCGTCTCTGACCGAGGACTCTATTCCTATGTGGGGAATCGCCATGCTGCACCGTCTCTGACCGAGGACTCTATTCCTAGGTGGAATCGCCATGATGCAACGTCTCTGACCGACGACTCTATTCCTAGGTGGAATCAACATGCTGCACAGTCTCTGACCGAGGACTCTATTCCTAGGTGTAATCGACATGCTGCACCGTCTCTGATCAAGGACTCTATTCCTAGGTGGAATCACCATGCAGCACCGTCTCTGACCGAGGACTCTATTCCTCGGTGGAATCGCCATGATGCACCGTCTCTGACCGAGGACTCTATTCCTAGGTGGAAACGCCGTGCTGCACCGTCTCTAACCGAGGACTCTACTCCTAGGTGGAAACGCCGTGCTGCACCGTCGCTGACTGAGGACTCTATTCCTAGGTGGGGAATTGCCATGCTGCACCATCGCTGACCGAGGACTCTATTCCTAGGTGGAAACGCCGTGCTGCACCGTCTCTGACCGAGGACTCTATTCCTAGGTGGGGAATTGTCATGCTGCACATTCTCTGACCAAGGACTCTATTCCTAGGTGGAATCGCCATGCTGCACCGTCTTTGACCGAGGACTCTATTCCTAGGTGGAAACGCTGTGCTGCACCGTCTCTAACCGAGGACTCTACTCCTAGGTGGAAACGCCGTGCTGCACCGTCGCTGACTGAGGACTCTATTCCTAGGTGGGGAATTGCCATGCTGCACCATCGCTGACCGAGGACTCTATTCCTAGGTGGAAACGCCGTGCTGCACCGTCTCTGACCGAGGACTCTATTCCTAGGTGGGGATTTGTCATGCTGCACATTCTCTGACCGAGGACTCTATTCCTAGGTGGAATCGCCATGCTGCACCGTCTCTGACCGAGGACTCTATTCCTAGGAGGGGAATCGCTGTGCTGCACCGTCTCTGACCGAGGACTCTATTCCTAGGTGGAAACGCCGTGCTGCACCGTTTCTAACCGAGGACTCTATTCCTAGGTGGACACGCTGTGCTGCACCGTCTCTGACCGAGGACTCTATTCCTAGGTGGAATCGCCATGCTGCACCGTCTCTGACCGAGGACTCTATTCCTAGGTGGGGAATTGCCATGCTGCACCGTCTCTGACCGAGGACTCTATTCCTAGGTGGGGAATTGCCATGCTGCACCGTCTCTGACCGAGGACTCTATTCCTAGGTGGAATCGCCATGCTGCACCATCTCTAACCGAGGACTCTATTCCTAGGTGGGGAATCGCCATGCTGCACCGTCACTTTTAGAGGACTCTATTCCTAGGTGGGGAATCGCCATGCTGCACCGTCTCTGACCGACGACTCTATTCCTAGGTGGAATTGCCATGCTGCACCGTCTCTGACCGAGGTCTCTATTCCTAGGTGGAATCGCCTTGCTGCACCGTCTCTGACCGAGGACTCTATTCCTAGGTGGAATCGCCTTGCTGCACCGTCTCTGAGCGAGGACTCTATTCCTAGGTGGAATCGCCATGCTGCACCGTCTCTGACCGAGGACACTATTCCTAGGTGGAATCGCCATGCTGCTCCCTCTCTGACCGAGGACTCTATTCCTAGGTGGAATCACCATGCTGCACCGTCTCTGACCGAGGACTCTATTCCTCATTGGAATCGCCATGCTGCACCGTCTCTGACCGAGGACTCTATTCCTAGGTGGGGAATCGCCGTGCTGCACCGTCTCTGACTGAGGACTCTATTCCTAGGGGGAATCTCCGTGCCGCACCGTCGCTGACCAAGGACTCTATTCCCAGGTGGAAATGCCGTGCTGCACCATCTCTAACCGAGGACTCTATTCCTAGGTGGGGAATTGCCATGCTGCACCGTCTCTGACCGAGGACTCTATTCCTAGGTGGGGAATTGCCATGCTGCACCGTCTCTGACCGAGGACTCTATTCCTAGGTGGGGAATTGCCATGCTGCACCGTCTCGAACCGAGTACTCTATTCCTAGGTGGGGAATTGCCATGCTGCACCGTCTCTGACCGAGGACTCTATTCCTAGGTGGGGAATTGAGATTCTGCACCGTCTCTGACCGAGGTCTCTATTCCCAGGTGGGGAATTGAGATGCTGCACCGTCTCTGACAGAGGCCTCTATTCCTAGGTGGAATTGCCATGCTGCACCGGCTCTGACCGTGGACTCTATTCCTAGGTGGAATTGCCATGCTGCACCGTCTCTGACCGAGGACTCTATTCCCAGGTGGGAATTGAGATGCTGCACCGTCTCTGACCGAGGACTCTATTCCCAGGTGGGAATTGAGATGCTGCACCGGCTCTGACCGTGAACTCTATTCCTAGGTGGAATTGCCATGCTGCACCGGCTCTGACCGTGGATTCTATTCCTAGGTGGAATTGCCATGCTGCACCGTCATTGACCGAGGACTCTATTCCTAGGTGGAATTGCCATGCTGCACCATCTCTGACCGAGGACTCTATTCCCAGGTGGGGAATTGAGATGCTGCACCATCTCTGACCGAGGACTCTATTCCCAGGTGGGGAATTGAGATGCTGCACCATCTCTGACCGAGGACTCTATTCCTAGGTGGGGAATTGCCATGCTGCACCGTCTCTGACCGAGGACTCTATTCCTATGTGGGGAATCGCCATGCTGCACCGTCTCTGACCGAGGACTCTATTCCTAGGTGGGGATTTGCCGTGCTGCACCGTCTCTGACCGAGGATTCTATTCCTAGGTGGAATCGCCATGCTGCACCGTCTCTAACAGAGGAATCTATTCCTAGGTGGATTTGCCGTGCTGCACCATCTCTGACCGAGGACTCTATTCCTAGGTGGGGATTTGCCGTGCTGCACCGTCTCTGACCGAGGACTCTATTCCTAGGTGGAATCGCCATACTGCACACTCTCTGACCGAGGACTCTATTCCTAGGTGGAATCGCCATGCTGCACCGTCTCTGACCGAGGACTCTATTCCCAGGTGGGGAATTGAGATGCTGCACCGTCTGTAACCGAGGACTCTATTTCTAGGTGGAATCGTCATGCTGCACAGTCTCTGACCGAGGACTCTATTCCTAGGTGGAATCGACATGATGCACCGTCTCTGACCGAGGACTCTATTCCTAGGTGGAATCGCCATGCTGCACCGTCTCTGACCGAGAACTCTATTCCTAGGTGGAATCGCCATGCTGCACTGTCTCTGACCGAGGACTCTATTCCTAGGTGGGGAATTGCCATGCTGCACCGTCTCTGACTGAGGACTCTATTCCCAGGTGGGGAATTGAGATGCTGCACCGTCTCTGACCGAGGACTCTATTCCTAGGTGGGGAATCGCCATGCTGCACCGTCTCTAACCGAGGACTCTATTCCCAGGTGGAATTGCCATGCTGCACCGTCTCTGACCGAGGACTCTATTCCTACGTGGAATCACCATGCTGCACCGACTCTGACCGAGGACTCTATTCCTAGGTGGAATCGCCATGATGCAACGTCTCTGACCGACGACTCTATTCCTAGGTGGAATCAACATGCTGCACAGTCTCTGACCGAGGACTCTATTCCTAGGTGTAATCGACATGCTGCACCGTCTCTGATCAAGGACTCTATTCCTAGGTGGAATCACCATGCAGCACCGTCTCTGACCGAGGACTCTATTCCTCGGTGGAATCGCCATGCTGCACCGTCTCTGACCGAGGACTCTATTCCTAGGTGGAAACGCCGTGCTGCACCGTCTCTAACCGAGGACTCTACTCCTAGGTGGAAACGCCGTGCTGCACCGTCGCTGACTGAGGACTCTATTCCTAGGTGGGGAATTGCCATGCTGCACCATCGCTGACCGAGGACTCTATTCCTAGGTGGAAACGCCGTGCTGCACCGTCTCTGACCGAGGATTCTATTCCTAGGTGGGGAATTGTCATGCTGCACATTCTCTGACCAAGGACTCTATTCCTAGGTGGAATCGCCATGCTGCACCGTCTCTGACCGAGGACTCTATTCCTAGGTGGAAACGCCGTGCTGCACCGTCTCTAACCGAGGACTCTACTCCTAGGTGGAAACGCCGTGCTGCACCGTCGCTGACTGAGGACTCTATTCCTAGGTGGGGAATTGCCATGCTGCACCATCGCTGACCGAGGACTCTATTCCTAGGTGGAAACGCCGTGCTGCACCGTCTCTGACCGAGGACTCTATTCCTAGGTGGGGATTTGTCATGCTGCACATTCTCTGACCGAGGACTCTATTCCTAGGTGGAATCGCCATGCTGCACCGTCTCTGACCGAGGACTCTATTCCTAGGTGGGGAATCGCTGTGCTGCACCGTCTCTGACCGAGGACTCTATTCCTAGGTGGGGAATTGCCATGCTGCACCGTCTCTGACCGAGGACTCTATTCCTAGGTGGAATCGCCATGTTGCACCATCTCTAACCGAGGACTCTATTCCTAGGTGGGGAATCGCCATGCTGCACCGTCACTTTTAGAGGACTCTATTCCTAGGTGGGGAATCGCCATGCTGCACCGTCTCTGACCGACGACTCTATTCTTAGGTGGAATTGCCATGCTGCACCGTCTCTGACCGAGGTCTCTATTCCTAGGTGGAATCGCCTTGCTGCACCGTCTCTGACCGAGGACTCTATTCCTAGGTGGAATCGCCTTGCTGCACCGTCTCTGAGCGAGGACTCTATTCCTAGGTGGAATCGCCATGCTGCACCGTCTCTGACCGAGGACACTATTCCTAGGTGGAATCGCCATGCTGCTCCCTCTCTGACCGAGGACTCTATTCCTAGGTGGAATCACCATGCTGCACCGTCTCTGACCGAGGACTCTATTCCTCATTGGAATCGCCATGCTGCACCGTCTCTGACCGAGGACTCTATTCCTAGGTGGGGAATCGCCGTGCTGCACCGTCTCTGACTGAGGACTCTATTCCTAGGGGGAATCTCCGTGCCGCACCGTCGCTGACCAAGGACTCTATTCCCAGGTGGAACTGCCGTGCTGCACCATCTCTAACCGAGGACTCTATTCCTAGGTGGGGAATTGCCATGCTGCACCGTCTCTGACCGAGGACTCTATTCCTAGGTGGGGAATTGCCATGCTGCACCGTCTCTGACCGAGGACTCTATTCCTAGGTGGGGAATTGCCATGCTGCACCGTCTCGAACCGAGTACTCTATTCCTAGGTGGGGAATTGCCATGCTGCACCGTCTCTGACCGAGGACTCTATTCCTAGGTGGGGAATTGAGATTCTGCACCGTCTCTGACCGAGGTCTCTATTCCCAGGTGGGGAATTGAGATGCTGCACCGTGTCTGACAGAGGCCTCTATTCCTAGGTGGAATTGCCATGCTGCACCGGCTCTGACCGTGGACTCTATTCCTAGGTGGAATTGCCTTGCTGCACCGTCTCTGACCGAGGACTCTATTCCCAGGTGGGAATTGAGATGCTGCACCGGCTCTGACCGTGAACTCTATTCCTAGGTGGAATTGCCATGCTGCACCGGCTCTGACCGTGGACTCTATTCCTAGGTGGAATTGCCATGCTGCACCGTCATTGACCGAGGACTCTATTCCTAGGTGGAATTGCCATGCTGCACCATCTCTGACCGAGGACTCTATTCCCAGGTGGGGAATTGAGATGCTGCACCATCTCTGACCGAGGACTCTATTCCCAGGTGGGGAATTGAGATGCTGCACCATCTCTGACCGAGGACTCTATTCCTAGGTGGGGAATTGCCATGCTGCACCGTCTCTGACCGAGGACTCTATTCCTATGTGGGGAATCGCCATGCTGCACCGTCTCTGACCGAGGACTCTATTCCTAGGTGGGGATTTGCCGTGCTGCACCGTCTCTGACCGAGGATTCTATTCCTAGGTGGAATCGTCATGCTGCACCGTCTCTAACAGAGGAATCTATTCCTAGGTGGATTTGCCGTGCTGCACCATCTCTGACCGAGGACTCTATTCCTAGGTGGGGATTTGCCGTGCTGCACCGTCTCTGACCGAGGACTCTATTCCTAGGTGGAATCGCCATACTGCACACTCTCTGACCGAGGACTCTATTCCTAGGTGGAATCGCCATGCTGCACCGTCTCTGACCGAGGACTCTATTCCCAGGTGGGGAATTGAGATGCTGCACCGTCTGTAACCGAGGACTCTATTTCTAGGTGGAATCGTCATGCTGCACAGTCTCTGACCGAGGACTCTATTCCTAGGTGGAATCGACATGATGCACCGTCTCTGACCGAGGACTCTATTCCTAGGTGGAATCGCAATGCTGCACCGTCTCTGACCGAGAACTCTATTCCTAGGTGGAATCGCCATGCTGCACTGTCTCTGACCGAGGACTCTATTCCTAGGTGGGGAATTGCCATGCTGCACCGTCTCTGACTGAGGACTCTATTCCCAGGTGGGGAATTGAGATGCTGCACCGTCTCTGACCGAGGACTCTATTCCTAGGTGGGGAATCGCCATGCTGCACCGTCTCTAACCGAGGACTCTATTCCCAGGTGGAATTGCCATGCTGCACCGTCTCTGACCGAGGACTCTATTCCTACGTGGAATCACCATGCTGCACCGACTCTGACCGAGGACTCTATTCCTAGGTGGAATCGCCATGATGCAACGTCTCTGACCGACGACTCTATTCCTAGGTGGAATCAACATGCTGCACAGTCTCTGACCGAGGACTCTATTCCTAGGTGTAATCGACATGCTGCACCGTCTCTGATCAAGGACTCTATTCCTAGGTGGAATCACCATGCAGCACCGTCTCTGACCGAGGACTCTATTCCTCGGTGGAATCGCCATGCTGCACCGTCTCTGACCGAGGACTCTATTCCTAGGTGGAAACGCCGTGCTGCACCGTCTCTAACCGAGGACTCTACTCCTAGGTGGAAACGCCGTGCTGCACCGTCGCTGACTGAGGACTCTATTCCTAGGTGGGGAATTGCCATGCTGCACCATCGCTGACCGAGGACTCTATTCCTAGGTGGAAACGCCGTGCTGCACCGTCTCTGACCGAGGACTCTATTCCTAGGTGGGGAATTGTCATGCTGCACATTCTCTGACCAAGGACTCTATTCCTAGGTGGAATCGCCATGCTGCACCGTCTCTGACCGAGGACTCTATTCCTA
Source organism: Hemitrygon akajei (assembly GCF_048418815.1). Taxonomy (NCBI): domain Eukaryota; kingdom Metazoa; phylum Chordata; class Chondrichthyes; order Myliobatiformes; family Dasyatidae; genus Hemitrygon; species Hemitrygon akajei. Next base: position 103,725,352 of record NC_133128.1, on the reverse strand, counting down.
GGTGGAAACGCCGTGCTGCACCGTCTCTAACCGAGGACTCTACTCCTAGGTGGAAACGCCGTGCTGCACCGTCGCTGACTGAGGACTCTATTCCTAGGTGGGGAATTGCCATGCTGCACCATCGCTGACCGAGGACTCTATTCCTAGGTGGAAACGCCGTGCTGCACCGTCTCTGACCGAGGACTCTATTCCTAGGTGGGGATTTGTCATGCTGCACATTCTCTGACCGAGGACTCTATTCCTAGGTGGAATCGCCATGCTGCACCGTCTCTGACCGAGGACTCTATTCCTAGGTGGGGAATCGCTGTGCTGCACCGTCTCTGACCGAGGACTCTATTCCTAGGTGGAAACGCCGTGCTGCACCGTTTCTAACCGAGGACTCTATTCCTAGGTGGACACGCTGTGCTGCACCGTCTCTGACCGAGGACTCTATTCCTAGGTGGGGAATTGTCATGCTGCACATTCTCTGACCAAGGACTCTATTCCTAGGTGGAATCGCCATGCTGCACCGTCTCTGACCGAGGACTCTATTCCTAGGTGGAAACGCCGTGCTGCACCGTCTCTAACCGAGGACTCTACTCCTAGGTGGAAACGCCGTGCTGCACCGTCGCTGACTGAGGACTCTATTCCTAGGTGGGGAATTGCCATGCTGCACCATCGCTGACCGAGGACTCTATTCCTAGGTGGAAACGCCGTGCTGCACCGTCTCTGACCGAGGACTCTATTCCTAGGTGGGGATTTGTCATGCTGCACATTCTCTGACCGAGGACTCTATTCCTAGGTGGAATCGCCATGCTGCACCGTCTCTGACCGAGGACTCTATTCCTAGGTGGGGAATCGCTGTGCTGCACCGTCTCTGACCGAGGACTCTATTCCTAGGTGGAAACGCCGTGCTGCACCGTTTCTAACCGAGGACTCTATTCCTAGGTGGACACGCTGTGCTGCACCGTCTCTGACCGAGGACTCTATTCCTAGGTGGAATCGCCATGCTGCACCGTCTCTGACCCAGGACTCTATTCCTAGGTGGAGAATTGCCATGCTGCACCGTCTCTGACCGAGGACTCTATTCCTAGGTGGGGAATTGCCATGCTGCACCGTCTCTGACCGAGGACTCTATTCCTAGGTGGAATCGCCATGCTGCACCATCTCTAACCGAGGACTCTATTCCTAGGTGGGGAATCGCCATGCTGCACCGTCACTTTTAGAGGACTCTATTCCTAGGTGGGGAATCGCCATGCTGCACCGTCTCTGACCGACGACTCTATTCCTAGGTGGAATTGCCATGCTGCACCGTCTCTGACCGAGGTCTCTATTCCTAGGTGGAATCGCCTTGCTGCACCGTCTCTGACCGAGGACTCTATTCCTAGGTGGAATCGCCTTGCTGCACCGTCTCTGAGCGAGGACTCTATTCCTAGGTGGAATCGCCATGCTGCACCGTCTCTGACCGAGGACACTATTCCTAGGTGGAATCGCCATGCTGCTCCCTCTCTGACCGAGGACTCTATTCCTAGGTGGAATCACCATGCTGCACCGTCTCTGACCGAGGACTCTATTCCTCATTGGAATCGCCATGCTGCACCGTCTCTGACCGAGGACTCTATTCCTAGGTGGGGAATCGCCGTGCTGCACCGTCTCTGACTGAGGACTCTATTCCTAGGGGGAATCTCCGTGCCGCACCGTCGCTGACCAAGGACTCTATTCCCAGGTGGAAATGCCGTGCTGCACCATCTCTAACCGAGGACTCTATTCCTAGGTGGGGAATTGCCATGCTGCACCGTCTCTGACCGAGGACTCTATTCCTAGGTGGGGAATTGCCATGCTGCACCGTCTCTGACCGAGGACTCTATTCCTAGGTGGGGAATTGCCATGCTGCACCGTCTCGAACCGAGTACTCTATTCCTAGGTGGGGAATTGCCATGCTGCACAGTCTCTGACCGAGGACTCTATTCCTAGGTGGGGAATTGAGATTCTGCACCGTCTCTGACCGAGGTCTCTATTCCCAGGTGGGGAATTGAGATGCTGCACCGTCTCTGACAGAGGCCTCTATTCCTAGGTGGAATTGCCATGCTGCACCGGCTCTGACCGTGGACTCTATTCCTAGGTGGAATTGCCATGCTGCACCGTCTCTGACCGAGGACTCTATTCCCAGGTGGGAATTGAGATGCTGCACCGGCTCTGACCGTGAACTCTATTCCTAGGTGGAATTGCCATGCTGCACCGTCTGTAACAGAGGAATCTATTCCTAGGTGGATTTGCCGTGCTGCACCATCTCTGACCGAGGACTCTATTCCTAGGTGGGGATTTGCCGTGCTGCACCGTCTCTGACCGAGGACTCTATTCCTAGGTGGAATCGCCATACTGCACACTCTCTGACCAAGGACTCTATTCCTAGGTGGGGAATTGCCATGCTGCACCGTCTCTGACCGAGGACTCTATTCCTAGGTGGGGAATTGCCATGCTGCACCGTCTCTGACCGAGGACTCTATTCCTAGGTGGGGAATTGCCATGCTGCACCGTCTCGAACCGAGTACTCTATTCCTAGGTGGGGAATTGCCATGCTGCACCGTCTCTGACCGAGGACTCTATTCCTAGGTGGGGAATTGAGATTCTGCACCGTCTCTGACCGAGGTCTCTATTCCCAGGTGGGGAATTGAGATGCTGCACCGTCTCTGACAGAGGCCTCTATTCCTAGGTGGAATTGCCATGCTGCACCGGCTCTGACCGTGGACTCTATTCCTAGGTGGAATTGCCATGCTGCACCGTCTCTGACCGAGGACTCTATTCCCAGGTGGGAATTGAGATGCTGCACCGGCTCTGACCGTGAACTCTATTCCTAGGTGGAATTGCCATGCTGCACCGGATCTGACCGTGGACTCTATTCCTAGGTGGAATTGCCATGCTGCACCGTCATTGACCGAGGACTCTATTCCTAGGTGGAATTGCCATGCTGCACCATCTCTGACCGAGGACTCTATTCCCAGGTGGGGAATTGAGATGCTGCACCATCTCTGACCGAGGACTCTATTCCCAGGTGGGGAATTGAGATGCTGCACCATCTCTGACCGAGGACTCTATTCCTAGGTGGGGAATTGCCATGCTGCACCGTCTCTGACCGAGGACTCAATTCCTATGTGGGGAATCGCCATGCTGCACCGTCTCTGACCGAGGACTCTATTCCTAGGTGGGGATTTGCCGTGCTGCACCGTCTCTGACCGAGGATTCTATTCCTAGGTGGAATCGTCATGCTGCACCGTCTCTAACAGAGGAATCTATTCCTAGGTGGATTTGCCGTGCTGCACCATCTCTGACCGAGGACTCTATTCCTAGGTGGGGATTTGCCGTGCTGCACCGTCTCTGACCGAGGACTCTATTCCTAGGTGGAATCGCCATACTGCACACTCTCTGACCAAGGACTCTATTCCTAGGTGGAATCGCCATGCTGCACCGTCTCTGACCGAGGACTCAATTCCCAGGTGGGGAATTGAGATGCTGCACCGTCTGTAACCGAGGACTCTATTTCTAGGTGGAATCGTCATGCTGCACAGTCTCTGACCGAGGACTCTATTCCTAGGTGGAATCGACATGATGCACCGTCTCTGACCGAGGACTCTATTCCTAGGTGGAATCGCAATGCTGCACCGTCTCTGACCGAGAACTCTATTCCTAGGTGGAATCGCCATGCTGCACTGTCTCTGACCGAGGACTCTATTCCTAGGTGGGGAATTGCCATGCTGCACCGTCTCTGACTGAGGACTCTATTCCCAGGTGGGGAATTGAGATGCTGCACCGTCTCTGACCGAGGACTCTATTCCTAGGTGGGGAATCGCCATGCTGCACCGTCTCTAACCGAGGACTCTATTCCCAGGTGGAATTGCCATGCTGCACCGTCTCTGACCGAGGACTCTATTCCTACGTGGAATCACCATGCTGCACCGACTCTGACCGAGGACTCTATTCCTAGGTGGAATCGCCATGATGCAACGTCTCTGACCGACGACTCTATTCCTAGGTGGAATCAACATGCTGCACAGTCTCTGACCGAGGACTCTATTCCTAGGTGTAATCGACATGCTGCACCGTCTCTGATCAAGGACTCTATTCCTAGGTGGAATCACCATGCAGCACCGTCTCTGACCGAGGACTCTATTCCTCGGTGGAATCGCCATGCTGCACCGTCTCTGACCGAGGACTCTATTCCTAGGTGGAAACGCCGTGCTGCACCGTCTCTAACCGAGGACTCTACTCCTAGGTGGAAACGCCGTGCTGCACCGTCGCTGACTGAGGACTCTATTCCTAGGTGGGGAATTGCCATGCTGCACCATCGCTGACCGAGGACTCTATTCCTAGGTGGAAACGCCGTGCTGCACCGTCTCTGACCGAGGACTCTATTCCTAGGTGGGGAATTGTCATGCTGCACATTCTCTGACCAATGACTCTATTCCTAGGTGGAATCGCCATGCTGCACCGTCTCTGACCGAGGACTCTATTCCTAGGTGGAAACGCCGTGCTGCACCGTCTCTAACCGAGGACTCTACTCCTAGGTGGAAACGCCGTGCTGCACCGTCGCTGACTGAGGACTCTATTCCTAGGTGGGGAATTGCCATGCTGCACCATCGCTGACCGAGGACTCTATTCCTAGGTGGAAACGCCGTGCTGCACCGTCTCTGACCGAGGACTCTATTCCTAGGTGGGTATTTGTCATGCTGCACATTCTCTGACCGAGGACTCTATTCCTAGGTGGAATCGCCATGCTGCACCGTCTCTGACCGAGGACTCTATTCCTAGGTGGGGAATCGCTGTGCTGCACCGTCTCTGACCGAGGACTCTATTCCTAGGTGGAAACGCCGTGCTGCACCGTTTCTAACCGAGGACTCTATTCCTAGGTGGACACGCTGTGCTGCACCGTCTCTGACCGAGGACTCTATTCCTAGGTGGGGAATTGTCATGCTGCACATTCTCTGACCAAGGACTCTATTCCTAGGTGGAATCGCCATGCTGCACCGTCTCTGACCGAGGACTCTATTCCTAGGTGGAAACGCCGTGCTGCACCGTCTCTAACCGAGGACTCTACTCCTAGGTGGAAACGCCGTGCTGCACCGTCGCTGACTGAGGACTCTATTCCTAGGTGGGGAATTGCCATGCTGCACCATCGCTGACCGAGGACTCTATTCCTAGGTGGAAACGCCGTGCTGCACCGTCTCTGACCGAGGACTCTATTCCTAGGTGGGGATTTGTCATGCTGCACATTCTCTGACCGAGGACTCTATTCCTAGGTGGAATCGCCATGCTGCACCGTCTCTGACCGAGGACTCTATTCCTAGGTGGGGAATCGCTGTGCTGCACCGTCTCTGACCGAGGACTCTATTCCTAGGTGGAAACGCCGTGCTGCACCGTTTCTAACCGAGGACTCTATTCCTAGGTGGACACGCTGTGCTGCACCGTCTCTGACCGAGGACTCTATTCCTAGGTGGAATCGCCATGCTGCACCGTCTCTGACCCAGGACTCTATTCCTAGGTGGAGAATTGCCATGCTGCACCGTCTCTGACCGAGGACTCTATTCCTAGGTGGGGAATTGCCATGCTGCACCGTCTCTGACCGAGGACTCTATTCCTAGGTGGAATCGCCATGCTGCACCATCTCTAACCGAGGACTCTATTCCTAGGTGGGGAATCGCCATGCTGCACCGTCACTTTTAGAGGACTCTATTCCTAGGTGGGGAATCGCCATGCTGCACCGTCTCTGACCGACGACTCTATTCCTAGGTGGAATTGCCATGCTGCACCGTCTCTGACCGAGGTCTCTATTCCTAGGTGGAATCGCCTTGCTGCACCGTCTCTGACCGAGGACTCTATTCCTAGGTGGAATCGCCTTGCTGCACCGTCTCTGAGCGAGGACTCTATTCCTAGGTGGAATCGCCATGCTGCACCGTCTCTGACCGAGGACACTATTCCTAGGTGGAATCGCCATGCTGCTCCCTCTCTGACCGAGGACTCTATTCCTAGGTGGAATCACCATGCTGCACCGTCTCTGACCGAGGACTCTATTCCTCATTGGAATCGCCATGCTGCACCGTCTCTGACCGAGGACTCTATTCCTAGGTGGGGAATCGCCGTGCTGCACCGTCTCTGACTGAGGACTCTATTCCTAGGGGGAATCTCCGTGCCGCACCGTCGCTGACCAAGGACTCTATTCCCAGGTGGAAATGCCGTGCTGCACCGTCGCTGACCGAGGACTCTATTCCTAGGTGGAAACGCCGTGCTGCACCGTCTCTAACCGAGGACTCTATTCCTAGGTGGATACGCCATGCTGCACCGTCTCTAACCGAGGACTCTACTCCTAGGTGGAAACACCGTGCTGCACCGTCGCTGACTGAGGACTCTATTCCTAGGTGGGGAATTGCCATGCTGCACCATCGCTGACCGAGGACTCTATTCCTAGGTGGAAACGCCGTGCTGCACCGTCTCTGACCGAGGACTCTATTCCTAGGTGGGGAATTGCCATGCTGCACCGTCTCTGACCCAGGACTCTATTCCTAGGTGGGGAATCGCCATGCTGCACCGTCACTGACCGAGGACTCTATTCCTAGGTGGAATTGCCATGCTGCACCGTCTCTGACCGAGGACTCTATTCCTCGGTGGAATCGCCATGCTGCACCGTCTCTGACCGAGGACTCTATTCCTAGGTGGAAACGCCGTGCTGCACCGTCTCTAACCGAGGACTCTACTCCTAGGTGGAAACGCCGTGCTGCACCGTCGCTGACTGAGGACTCTATTCCTAGGTGGGGAATTGCCATGCTGCACCATCGCTGACCGAGGACTCTATTCCCAGGTGGGGAATTGAGATGCTGCACCATCTCTGACCGAGGACTCTATTCCTAGGTGGGGAATTGCCATGCTGCACCGTCTCTGACCGAGGACTCTATTCCTATGTGGGGAATCGCCATGCTGCACCGTCTCTGACCGAGGACTCTATTCCTAGGTGGGGATTTGCCGTGCTGCACCGTCTCTGACCGAGGATTCTATTCCTAGGTGGAATCGCCATGCTGCACCGTCTCTAACAGAGGAATCTATTCCTAGGTGGATTTGCCGTGCTGCACCATCTCTGACCGAGGACTCTATTCCTAGGTGGGGATTTGCCATGCTGCACCGTCTCTGACCGAGGACTCTATTCCTACGTGGAATCACCATGCTGCACCGACTCTGACCGAGGACTCTATTCCTAGGTGGAATCGCCATGATGCAACGTCTCTGACCGACGACTCTATTCCTAGGTGGAATCAACATGCTGCACAGTCTCTGACCGAGGACTCTATTCCTAGGTGTAATCGACATGCTGCACCGTCTCTGATCAAGGACTCTATTCCTAGGTGGAATCACCATGCAGCACCGTCTCTGACCGAGGACTCTATTCCTAGGTGGAAACGCCGTGCTGCACCGTCTCTAACCGAGGACTCTACTCCTAGGTGGAAACGCCGTGCTGCACCGTCGCTGACTGAGGACTCTATTCCTAGGTGGGGAATTGCCATGCTGCACCATCGCTGACCGAGGACTCTATTCCTAGGTGGAAACGCCGTGCTGCACCGTCTCTGACCGAGGACTCTATTCCTAGGTGGGGAATTGTCATGCTGCACATTCTCTGACCAAGGACTCTATTCCTAGGTGGAATCGCCATGCTGCACCGTCTCTGACCGAGGACTCTATTCCTAGGTGGAAACGCCGTGCTGCACCGTCTCTAACCGAGGACTCTACTCCTAGGTGGAAACGCCGTGCTGCACCGTCGCTGACTGAGGACTCTATTCCTAGGTGGGGAATTGCCATGCTGCACCATCGCTGACCGAGGACTCTATTCCTAGGTGGAAACGCCGTGCTGCACCGTCTCTGACCGAGGACTCTATTCCTAGGTGGGGATTTGTCATGCTGCACATTCTCTGACCGAGGACTCTATTCCTAGGTGGAATCGCCATGCTGCACCGTCTCTGACCGAGGACTCTATTCCTAGGAGGGGAATCGCTGTGCTGCACCGTCTCTGACCGAGGACTCTATTCCTAGGTGGAAACGCCGTGCTGCACCGTTTCTAACCGAGGACTCTATTCCTAGGTGGACACGCTGTGCTGCACCGTCTCTGACCGAGGACTCTATTCCTAGGTGGAATCGCCATGCTGCACCGTCTCTGACCGAGGACTCTATTCCTAGGTGGGGAATTGCCATGCTGCACCGTCTCTGACCGAGGACTCTATTCCTAGGTGGGGAATTGCCATGCTGCACCGTCTCTGACCGAGGACTCTATTCCTAGGTGGAATCGCCATGCTGCACCATCTCTAACCGAGGACTCTATTCCTAGGTGGAATCACCATGCTGCACCGTCTCTGACCGAGGACTCTATTCCTCATTGGAATCGCCATGCTGCACCGTCTCTGACCGAGGACTCTATTCCTAGGTGGGGAATCGCCGTGCTGCACCGTCTCTGACTGAGGACTCTATTCCTAGGGGGAATCTCCGTGCCGCACCGTCGCTGACCAAGGACTCTATTCCCAGGTGGAAATGCCGTGCTGCACCGTCGCTGACCGAGGACTCTATTCCTAGGTGGAAACGCCGTGCTGCACCGTCTCTAACCGAGGACTCTATTCCTAGGTGGATACGCCATGCTGCACCGTCTCTAACCGAGGACTCTACTCCTAGGTGGAAACACCGTGCTGCACCGTCGCTGACTGAGGACTCTATTCCTAGGTGGGGAATTGCCATGCTGCACCATCGCTGACCGAGGACTCTATTCCTAGGTGGAAACGCCGTGCTGCACCGTCTCTGACCGAGGACTCTATTCCTAGGTGGGGAATTGCCATGCTGCACCGTCTCTGACCCAGGACTCTATTCCTAGGTGGGGAATCGCCATGCTGCACTATCTCTAACCGAGGACTCTATTCCTAGGTGGGGAATCGCCATGCTGCACCGTCACTGACCGAGGACTCTATTCCTAGGTGGAATTGCCATGCTGCACCATCTCTGACCGAGGACTCTATTCCTCGGTGGAATCGCCATGCTGCACCGTCTCTGACCGAGGACTCTATTCCTAGGTGGAAACGCCGTGCTGCACCGTCTCTAACCGAGGACTCTACTCCTAGGTGGAAACGCCGTGCTGCACCGTTGCTGACTGAGGACTCTATTCCTAGGTGGGGAATTGCCATGCTGCACCATCGCTGACCGAGGACTCTATTCCCAGGTGGGGAATTGAGATGCTGCACCATCTCTGACCGAGGACTCTATTCCTAGGTGGGGAATTGCCATGCTGCACCGTCTCTGACCGAGGACTCTATTCCTATGTGGGGAATCGCCATGCTGCACCGTCTCTGACCGAGGACTCTATTCCTAGGTGGGGATTTGCCGTGCTGCACCGTCTCTGACCGAGGATTCTATTCCTAGGTGGAATCGCCATGCTGCACCGTCTCTAACAGAGGAATCTATTCCTAGGTGGATTTGCCGTGCTGCACCATCTCTGACCGAGGACTCTATTCCTACGTGGAATCACCATGCTGCACCGACTCTGACCGAGGACTCTATTCCTAGGTGGAATCGCCATGATGCAACGTCTCTGACCGACGACTCTATTCCTAGGTGGAATCAACATGCTGCACAGTCTCTGACCGAGGACTCTATTCCTAGGTGTAATCGACATGCTGCACCGTCTCTGATCAAGGACTCTATTCCTAGGTGGAAACGCCGTGCTGCACCGTCTCTAACCGAGGACTCTACTCCTAGGTGGAAACGCCGTGCTGCACCGTCGCTGACTGAGGACTCTATTCCTAGGTGGGGAATTGCCATGCTGCACCATCGCTGACCGAGGACTCTATTCCTAGGTGGAAACGCCGTGCTGCACCGTCTCTGACCGAGGACTCTATTCCTAGGTGGGGAATTGTCATGCTGCACATTCTCTGACCAATGACTCTATTCCTAGGTGGAATCGCCATGCTGCACCGTCTCTGACCGAGGACTCTATTCCTAGGTGGAAACGCAGTGCTGCACCGTCTCTAACCGAGGACTCTACTCCTAGGTGGAAACGCCGTGCTGCACCGTCGCTGACTGAGGACTCTATTCCTAGGTGGGGAATTGCCATGCTGCACCATCGCTGACCGAGGACTCTATTCCTAGGTGGAAACGCCGTGCTGCACCGTCTCTGACCGAGGACTCTATTCCTAGGTGGGTATTTGTCATGCTGCACATTCTCTGACCGAGGACTCTATTCCTAGGTGGAATCGCCATGCTGCACCGTCTCTGACCGAGGACTCTATTCCTAGGTGGGGAATCGCTGTGCTGCACCGTCTCTGACCGAGGACTCTATTCCTAGGTGGAAACGCCGTGCTGCACCGTTTCTAACCGAGGACTCTATTCCTAGGTGGACACGCTGTGCTGCACCGTCTCTGACCGAGGACTCTATTCCTAGGTGGGGAATTGTCATGCTGCACATTCTCTGACCAAGGACTCTATTCCTAGGTGGAATCGCCATGCTGCACCGTCTCTGACCGAGGACTCTATTCCTAGGTGGAAACGCCGTGCTGCACCGTCTCTAACCGAGGACTCTACTCCTAGGTGGAAACGCCGTGCTGCACCGTCGCTGACTGAGGACTCTATTCCTAGGTGGGGAATTGCCATGCTGCACCATCGCTGACCGAGGACTCTATTCTTAGGTGGAAACGCCGTGCTGCACCGTCTCTGACCGAGGACTCTATTCCTAGGTGGGGATTTGTCATGCTGCACATTCTCTGACCGAGGACTCTATTCCTAGGTGGAATCGCCATGCTGCACCGTCTCTGACCGAGGACTCTATTCCTAGGTGGGGAATCGCTGTGCTGCACCGTCTCTGACCGAGGACTCTATTCCTAGGTGGAAACGCCGTGCTGCACCGTTTCTAACCGAGGACTCTATTCCTAGGTGGACACGCTGTGCTGCACCGTCTCTGACCGAGGACTCTATTCCTAGGTGGAATCGCCATGCTGCACCGTCTCTGACCCAGGACTCTATTCCTAGGTGGAGAATTGCCATGCTGCACCGTCTCTGACCGAGGACTCTATTCCTAGGTGGGGAATTGCCATGCTGCACCGTCTCTGACCGAGGACTCTATTCCTAGGTGGAATCGCCATGCTGCACCATCTCTAACCGAGGACTCTATTCCTAGGTGGGGAATCGCCATGCTGCACCGTCACTTTTAGAGGACTCTATTCCTAGGTGGGGAATCGCCATGCTGCACCGTCTCTGACCGACGACTCTATTCCTAGGTGGAATTGCCATGCTGCACCGTCTCTGACCGAGGTCTCTATTCCTAGGTGGAATCGCCTTGCTGCACCGTCTCTGACCGAGGACTCTATTCCTAGGTGGAATCGCCTTGCTGCACCGTCTCTGAGCGAGGACTCTATTCCTAGGTGGAATCGCCATGCTGCACCGTCTCTGACCGAGGACACTATTCCTAGGTGGAATCGCCATGCTGCTCCCTCTCTGACCGAGGACTCTATTCCTAGGTGGAATCACCATGCTGCACCGTCTCTGACCGAGGACTCTATTCCTCATTGGAATCGCCATGCTGCACCGTCTCTGACCGAGGACTCTATTCCTAGGTGGGGAATCGCCGTGCTGCACCGTCTCTGACTGAGGACTCTATTCCTAGGGGGAATCTCCGTGCCGCACCGTCGCTGACCAAGGACTCTATTCCCAGGTGGAAATGCCGTGCTGCACCGTCGCTGACCGAGGACTCTATTCCTAGGTGGAAACGCCGTGCTGCACCGTCTCTAACCGAGGACTCTATTCCTAGGTGGATACGCCATGCTGCACCGTCTCTAACCGAGGACTCTACTCCTAGGTGGAAACACCGTGCTGCACCGTCGCTGACTGAGGACTCTATTCCTAGGTGGGGAATTGCCATGCTGCACCATCGCTGACCGAGGACTCTATTCCTAGGTGGAAACGCCGTGCTGCACCGTCTCTGACCGAGGACTCTATTCCTAGGTGGGGAATTGCCATGCTGCACCGTCTCTGACCCAGGACTCTATTCCTAGGTGGGGAATCGCCATGCTGCACCGTCACTGACCGAGGACTCTATTCCTAGGTGGAATTGCCATGCTGCACCGTCTCTGACCGAGGACTCTATTCCTCGGTGGAATCGCCATGCTGCACCGTCTCTGACCGAGGACTCTATTCCTAGGTGGAAACGCCGTGCTGCACCGTCTCTAACCGAGGACTCTACTCCTAGGTGGAAACGCCGTGCTGCACCGTCGCTGACTGAGGACTCTATTCCTAGGTGGGGAATTGCCATGCTGCACCATCGCTGACCGAGGACTCTATTCCCAGGTGGGGAATTGAGATGCTGCACCATCTCTGACCGAGGACTCTATTCCTAGGTGGGGAATTGCCATGCTGCACCGTCTCTGACCGAGGACTCTATTCCTATGTGGGGAATCGCCATGCTGCACCGTCTCTGACCGAGGACTCTATTCCTAGGTGGGGATTTGCCGTGCTGCACCGTCTCTGACCGAGGATTCTATTCCTAGGTGGAATCGCCATGCTGCACCGTCTCTAACAGAGGAATCTATTCCTAGGTGGATTTGCCGTGCTGCACCATCTCTGACCGAGGACTCTATTCCTAGGTGGGGATTTGCCATGCTGCACCGTCTCTGACCGAGGACTCTATTCCTACGTGGAATCACCATGCTGCACCGACTCTGACCGAGGACTCTATTCCTAGGTGGAATCGCCATGATGCAACGTCTCTGACCGACGACTCTATTCCTAGGTGGAATCAACATGCTGCACAGTCTCTGACCGAGGACTCTATTCCTAGGTGTAATCGACATGCTGCACCGTCTCTGATCAAGGACTCTATTCCTAGGTGGAATCACCATGCAGCACCGTCTCTGACCGAGGACTCTATTCCTAGGTGGAAACGCCGTGCTGCACCGTCTCTAACCGAGGACTCTACTCCTAGGTGGAAACGCCGTGCTGCACCGTCGCTGACTGAGGACTCTATTCCTAGGTGGGGAATTGCCATGCTGCACCATCGCTGACCGAGGACTCTATTCCTAGGTGGAAACGCCGTGCTGCACCGTCTCTGACCGAGGACTCTATTCCTAGGTGGGGAATTGTCATGCTGCACATTCTCTGACCAAGGACTCTATTCCTAGGTGGAATCGCCATGCTGCACCGTCTCTGACCGAGGACTCTATTCCTAGGTGGAAACGCCGTGCTGCACCGTCTCTAACCGAGGACTCTACTCCTAGGTGGAAACGCCGTGCTGCACCGTCGCTGACTGAGGACTCTATTCCTAGGTGGGGAATTGCCATGCTGCACCATCGCTGACCGAGGACTCTACTCCTAGGTGGAATCACCATGCTGCACCGTCTCTGACCGAGGACTCTATTCCTAGGTGGGGATTTGTCATGCTGCACATTCTCTGACCGAGGACTCTATTCCTAGGTGGAATCGCCATGCTGCACCGTCTCTGACCGAGGACTCTATTCCTAGGAGGGGAATCGCTGTGCTGCACCGTCTCTGACCGAGGACTCTATTCCTAGGTGGAAACGCCGTGCTGCACCGTTTCTAACCGAGGACTCTATTCCTAGGTGGACACGCTGTGCTGCACCGTCTCTGACCGAGGACTCTATTCCTAGGTGGAATCGCCATGCTGCACCGTCTCTGACCGAGGACTCTATTCCTAGGTGGGGAATTGCCATGCTGCACCGTCTCTGACCGAGGACTCTATTCCTAGGTGGGGAATTGCCATGCTGCACCGTCTCTGACCGAGGACTCTATTCCTAGGTGGAATCGCCATGCTGCACCATCTCTAACCGAGGACTCTATTCCTAGGTGGAATCACCATGCTGCACCGTCTCTGACCGAGGACTCTATTCCTCATTGGAATCGCCATGCTGCACCGTCTCTGACCGAGGACTCTATTCCTAGGTGGGGAATCGCCGTGCTGCACCGTCTCTGACTGAGGACTCTATTCCTAGGGGGAATCTCCGTGCCGCACCGTCGCTGACCAAGGACTCTATTCCCAGGTGGAAATGCCGTGCTGCACCGTCGCTGACCGAGGACTCTATTCCTAGGTGGAAACGCCGTGCTGCACCGTCTCTAACCGAGGACTCTATTCCTAGGTGGATACGCCATGCTGCACCGTCTCTAACCGAGGACTCTACTCCTAGGTGGAAACACCGTGCTGCACCGTCGCTGACTGAGGACTCTATTCCTAGGTGGGGAATTGCCATGCTGCACCATCGCTGACCGAGGACTCTATTCCTAGGTGGAAACGCCGTGCTGCACCGTCTCTGACCGAGGACTCTATTCCTAGGTGGGGAATTGCCATGCTGCACCGTCTCTGACCCAGGACTCTATTCCTAGGTGGGGAATCGCCATGCTGCACTATCTCTAACCGAGGACTCTATTCCTAGGTGGGGAATCGCCATGCTGCACCGTCACTGACCGAGGACTCTATTCCTAGGTGGAATTGCCATGCTGCACCGTCTCTGACCGAGGACTCTATTCCTCGGTGGAATCGCCATGCTGCACCGTCTCTGACCGAGGACTCTACTCCTAGGTGGAAACGCCGTGCTGCACCGTTGCTGACTGAGGACTCTATTCCTAGGTGGGGAATTGCCATGCTGCACCATCGCTGACCGAGGACTCTATTCCCAGGTGGGGAATTGAGATGCTGCACCATCTCTGACCGAGGACTCTATTCCTAGGTGGGGAATTGCCATGCTGCACCGTCTCTGACCGAGGACTCTATTCCTATGTGGGGAATCGCCATGCTGCACCGTCTCTGACCGAGGACTCTATTCCTAGGTGGGGATTTGCCGTGCTGCACCGTCTCTGACCGAGGATTCTATTCCTAGGTGGAATCGCCATGCTGCACCGTCTCTAACAGAGGAATCTATTCCTAGGTGGATTTGCCGTGCTGCACCATCTCTGACCGAGGACTCTATTCCTACGTGGAATCACCATGCTGCACCGACTCTGACCGAGGACTCTATTCCTAGGTGGAATCGCCATGATGCAACGTCTCTGACCGACGACTCTATTCCTAGGTGGAATCAACATGCTGCACAGTCTCTGACCGAGGACTCTATTCCTAGGTGTAATCGACATGCTGCACCGTCTCTGATCAAGGACTCTATTCCTAGGTGGAATCACCATGCAGCACCGTCTCTGACCGAGGACTCTATTCCTCGGTGGAATCGCCATGCTGCACCGTCTCTGACCGAGGACTCTATTCCTAGGTGGAAACGCCATGCTGCACCGTCTCTAACCGAGGACTCTACTCCTAGGTGGAGACGCCGTGCTGCACCGTCGCTGACTGAGGACTCTATTCCTAGGTGGGGAATTGCCATGCTGCACCATCGCTGACCGAGGACTCTATTCCTAGGTGGAAACGCCGTGCTGCACCGTCTCTGACCGAGGACTCTATTCCTAGGTGGGGAATTGTCATGCTGCACATTCTCTGACCAAGGACTCTATTCCTAGGTGGAATCGCCATGCTGCACCGTCTCTGACCGAGGACTCTATTCCTAGGTGGAAACGCCGTGCTGCACCGTCTCTAACCGAGGACTCTACTCCTAGGTGGAAACGCCGTGCTGCACCGTCGCTGACTGAGGACTCTATTCCTAGGTGGGGAATTGCCATGCTGCACCATCGCTGACCGAGGACTCTATTCCTAGGTGGAAACGCCGTGCTGCACCGTCTCTGACCGAGGACTCTATTCCTAGGTGGGGATTTGTCATGCTGCACATTCTCTGACCGAGGACTCTATTCCTAGGTGGAATCGCCATGCTGCACCGTCTCTGACCGAGGACTCTATTCCTAGGAGGGGAATCGCTGTGCTGCACCGTCTCTGACCGAGGACTCTATTCCTAGGTGGAAACGCCGTGCTGCACCGTTTCTAACCGAGGACTCTATTCCTAGGTGGACACGCTGTGCTGCACCGTCTCTGACCGAGGACTCTATTCCTAGGTGGAATCGCCATGCTGCACCGTCTCTGACTGAGGACTCTATTCCTAGGTGGGGAATTGCATGCTGCACCGTCTCTGACCGAGGACTCTATTCCTAGGTGGGGAATTGCCATGCTGCACCGTCTCTGACCGAGGACTCTATTCCTAGGTGGAATCGCCATGCTGCACCATCTCTAACCGAGGACTCTATTCCTAGGTGGGGAATCGCCATGCTGCACCGTCACTTTTAGAGGACTCTATTCCTAGGTGGGGAATCGCCATGCTGCACCGTCTCTGACCGACGACTCTATTCCTAGGTGGAATTGCCATGCTGCACCGTCTCTGACCGAGGTCTCTATTCCTAGGTGGAATCGCCTTGCTGCACCGTCTCTGACCGAGGACTCTATTCCTAGGTGGAATCGCCTTGCTGCACCGTCTCTGAGCGAGGACTCTATTCCTAGGTGGAATCGCCATGCTGCACCGTCTCTGACCGAGGACACTATTCCTAGGTGGAATCGCCATGCTGCTCCCTCTCTGACCGAGGACTCTATTCCTAGGTGGAATCACCATGCTGCACCGTCTCTGACCGAGGACTCTATTCCTCATTGGAATCGCCATGCTGCACCGTCTCTGACCGAGGACTCTATTCCTAGGTGGGGAAACGCCGTGCTGCACCGTCTCTGACTGAGGACTCTATTCCTAGGGGGAATCTCCGTGCCGCACCGTCGCTGACCAAGGACTCTATTCCCAGGTGGAAATGCCGTGCTGCACCATCTCTAACCGAGGACTCTATTCCTAGGTGGGGAATTGCCATGCTGCACCGTCTCTGACCGAGGACTCTATTCCTAGGTGGGGAATTGCCATGCTGCACCGTCTCTGACCGAGGACTCTATTCCTAGGTGGGGAATTGCCATGCTGCACCGTCTCGAACCGAGTACTCTATTCCTAGGTGGGGAATTGCCATGCTGCACCGTCTCTGACCGAGGACTCTATTCCTAGGTGGGGAATTGAGATTCTGCACCGTCTCTGACCGAGGTCTCTATTCCCAGGTGGGGAATTGAGATGCTGCACCGTCTCTGACAGAGGCCTCTATTCCTAGGTGGAATTGCCATGCTGCACCGGCTCTGACCGTGGACTCTATTCCTAGGTGGAATTGCCATGCTGCACCGTCTCTGACCGAGGACTCTATTCCCAGGTGGGAATTGAGATGCTGCACCATCTCTGACCGAGGACTCTATTCCCAGGTGGGGAATTGAGATGCTGCACCATCTCTGACCGAGGACTCTATTCCCAGGTGGGGAATTGAGATGCTGCACCATCTCTGACCGAGGACTCTATTCCTAGGTGGGGAATTGCCATGCTGCACCGTCTCTGACCGAGGACTCTATTCCTATGTGGGGAATCGCCATGCTGAACCGTCTCTGACCGAGGACTCTATTCCTAGGTGGGGATTTGCCGTGCTGCACCGTCTCTGACCGAGGATTCTATTCCTAGGTGGAATCGCCATGCTGCACCGTCTCTAACAGAGGAATCTATTCCTAGGTGGATTTGCCGTGCTGCACCATCTCTGACCGAGGACTCTATTCCTAGGTGGGGATTTGCCGTGCTGCACCGTCTCTGACCGAGGACTCTATTCCTAGGTGGAATCGCCATACTGCACACTCTCTGACCGAGGACTCTATTCCTAGGTGGAATCGCCATGCTGCACCGTCTCTGACCGAGGACTCTATTCCCAGGTGGGGAATTGAGATGCTGCACCGTCTGTAACCGAGGACTCTATTTCTAGGTGGAATCGTCATGCTGCACAGTCTCTGACCGAGGACTCTATTCCTAGGTGGAATCGACATGATGCACCGTCTCTGACCGAGGACTCTATTCCTAGGTGGAATCGCCATGCTGCACCGTCTCTGACCGAGAACTCTATTCCTAGGTGGAATCGCCATGCTGCACTGTCTCTGACCGAGGACTCTATTCCTAGGTGGGGAATTGCCATGCTGCACCGTCTCTGACTGAGGACTCTATTCCCAGGTGGGGAATTGAGATGCTGCACCGTCTCTGACCGAGGACTCTATTCCTAGGTGGGGAATCGCCATGCTGCACCGTCTCTAACCGAGGACTCTATTCCCAGGTGGAATTGCCATGCTGCACCGTCTCTGACCGAGGACTCTATTCCTACGTGGAATCACCATGCTGCACCGTCATTGACCGAGGACTCTATTCCTAGGTGGAATTGCCATGCTGCACCATCTCTGACCGAGGACTCTATTCCCAGGTGGGGAATTGAGATGCTGCACCATCTCTGACCGAGGACTCTATTCCCAGGTGGGGAATTGAGATGCTGCACCATCTTTGACCGAGGACTCTATTCCTAGGTGGGGAATTGCCATGCTGCACCGTCTCTGACCGAGGACTCTATTCCTATGTGGGGAATCGCCATGCTGCACCGTCTCTGACCGAGGACTCTATTCCTAGGTGGGGATTTGCCGTGCTGCACCGTCTCTGACCGAGGATTCTATTCCTAGGTGGAATCGCCATGCTGCACCGTCTCTAACAGAGGAATCTATTCCTAGGTGGATTTGCCGTGCTGCACCATCTCTGACCGAGGACTCTATTCCTAGGTGGGGATTTGCCGTGCTGCACCGTCTCTGACCGAGGACTCTATTCCTAGGTGGAATCGCCATACTGCACACTCTCTGACCGAGGACTCTATTCCTAGGTGGAATCGCCATGCTGCACCGTCTCTGACCGAGGACTCTATTCCCAGGTGGGGAATTGAGATGCTGCACCGTCTGTAACCGAGGACTCTATTTCTAGGTGGAATCGTCATGCTGCACAGTCTCTGACCGAGGACTCTATTCCTAGGTGGAATCGACATGATGCACCGTCTCTGACCGAGGACTCTATTCCTAGGTGGAATCGCCATGCTGCACCGTCTCTGACCGAGAACTCTATTCCTAGGTGGAATCGCCATGCTGCACTGTCTCTGACCGAGGACTCTATTCCTAGGTGGGGAATTGCCATGCTGCACCGTCTCTGACTGAGGACTCTATTCCCAGGTGGGGAATTGAGATGCTGCACCGTCTCTGACCGAGGACTCTATTCCTAGGTGGGGAATCGCCATGCTGCACCGTCTCTAACCGAGGACTCTATTCCCAGGTGGAATTGCCATGCTGCACCGTCTCTGACCGAGGACTCTATTCCTACGTGGAATCACCATGCTGCACCGACTCTGACCGAGGACTCTATTCCTAGGTGGAATCGCCATGATGCAACGTCTCTGACCGACGACTCTATTCCTAGGTGGAATCAACATGCTGCACAGTCTCTGACCGAGGACTCTATTCCTAGGTGGAAACGCCGTGCTGCACCGTCTCTGACCGAGGACTCTATTCCCAGGTGGGGAATTGAGATGCTGCACCGTCTGTAACCGAGGACTCTATTTCTAGGTGGAATCGTCATGCTGCACAGTCTCTGACCGAGGACTCTATTCCTAGGTGGAATCGACATGATGCACCGTCTCTGACCGAGGACTCTATTCCTAGGTGGAATCGCCATGCTGCACCGTCTCTGACCGAGAACTCTATTCCTAGGTGGAATCGCCATGCTGCACTGTCTCTGACCGAGGACTCTATTCCTAGGTGGGGAATTGCCATGCTGCACCGTCTCTGACTGAGGACTCTATTCCCAGGTGGGGAATTGAGATGCTGCACCGTCTCTGACCGAGGACTCTATTCCTAGGTGGGGAATCGCCATGCTGCACCGTCTCTAACCGAGGACTCTATTCCCAGGTGGAATTGCCATGCTGCACCGTCTCTGACCGAGGACTCTATTCCTACGTGGAATCACCATGCTGCACCGACTCTGACCGAGGACTCTATTCCTAGGTGGAATCGCCATGATGCAACGTCTCTGACCGACGACTCTATTCCTAGGTGGAATCAACATGCTGCACAGTCTCTGACCGAGGACTCTATTCCTAGGTGGAAACGCCGTGCTGCACCGTCTCTAACCGAGGACTCTACTCCTAGGTGGAAACGCCGTGCTGCACCGTCGCTGACTGAGGACTCTATTCCTAGGTGGGGAATTGCCATGCTGCACCATCGCTGACCGAGGACTCTATTCCTAGGTGGAAACGCCGTGCTGCACCGTCTCTGACCGAGGATTCTATTCCTAGGTGGGGAATTGTCATGCTGCACATTCTCTGACCAAGGACTCTATTCCTAGGTGGAATCGCCATGCTGCACCGTCTCTGACCGAGGACTCTATTCCTAGGTGGAAACGCCGTGCTGCACCGTCTCTAACCGAGGACTCTACTCCTAGGTGGAAACGCCGTGCTGCACCGTCGCTGACTGAGGACTCTATTCCTAGGTGGGGAATTGCCATGCTGCACCATCGCTGACCGAGGACTCTATTCCGAGGTGGAAACGCCGTGCTGCACCGTCTCTGACCGAGGACTCTATTCCTAGGTGGGGATTTGTCATGCTGCACATTCTCTGACCGAGGACTCTATTCCTAGGTGGAATCGCCATGCTGCACCGTCTCTGACCGAGGACTCTATTCCTAGGTGGGGAATCGCTGTGCTGCACCGTCTCTGACCGAGGACTCTATTCCTAGGTGGGGAATTGCCATGCTGCACCGTCTCTGACCGAGGACTCTATTCCTAGGTGGAATCGCCATGCTGCACCATCTCTAACCGAGGACTCTATTCCTAGGTGGGGAATCGCCATGCTGCACCGTCACTTTTAGAGGACTCTATTCCCAGGTGGAATTGCCATGCTGCACCGTCTCTGACCGACGACTCTATTCCTAGGTGGAATTGCCATGCTGCACCGTCTCTGACCGAGGTCTCTATTCCTAGGTGGAATCGCCTTGCTGCACCGTCTCTGACCGAGGACTCTATTCCTAGGTGGAATCGCCATGCTGCACCATCTCTAACCGAGGACTCTATTCCTAGGTGGGGAATCGCCATGCTGCACCGTCTCTAACCGAGGACTCTATTCCCAGGTGGAATTGCCATGCTGCACCGTCTCTGACCGAGGACTCTATTCCTACGTGGAATCACCATGCTGCACCGACTCTGACCGAGGACTCTATTCCTAGGTGGAATCGCCATGATGCAACGTCTCTGACCGACGACTCTATTCCTAGGTGGAATCAACATGCTGCACAGTCTCTGACCGAGGACTCTATTCCTAGGTGGAAACGCCGTGCTGCACCGTCTCTAACCGAGGACTCTACTCCTAGGTGGAAACGCCGTGCTGCACCGTCGCTGACTGAGGACTCTATTCCTAGGTGGGGAATTGCCATGCTGCACCATCGCTGACCGAGGACTCTATTCCTAGGTGGAAACGCCGTGCTGCACCGTCTCTGACCGAGGATTCTATTCCTAGGTGGGGAATTGTCATGCTGCACATTCTCTGACCAAGGACTCTATTCCTAGGTGGAATCGCCATGCTGCACCGTCTCTGACCGAGGACTCTATTCCTAGGTGGAAACGCCGTGCTGCACCGTCTCTAACCGAGGACTCTACTGCTAGGTGGAAACGCCGTGCTGCACCGTCGCTGACTGAGGACTCTATTCCTAGGTGGGGAATTGCCATGCTGCACCATCGCTGACCGAGGACTCTATTCCGAGGTGGAAACGCCGTGCTGCACCGTCTCTGACCGAGGACTCTATTCCTAGGTGGGGATTTGTCATGCTGCACATTCTCTGACCGAGGACTCTATTCCTAGGTGGAATCGCCATGCTGCACCGTCTCTGACCGAGGACTCTATTCCTAGGTGGGGAATCGCTGTGCTGCACCGTCTCTGACCGAGGACTCTATTCCTAGGTGGAATCGCCATGCTGCACCATCTCTAACCGAGGACTCTATTCCTAGGTGGGGAATCGCCATGCTGCACCGTCACTTTTAGAGGACTCTATTCCTAGGTGGGGAATCGCCATGCTGCACCGTCTCTGACCGACGACTCTATTCCTAGGTGGAATTGCCATGCTGCACCGTCTCTGACCGAGGTCTCTATTCCTAGGTGGAATCGCCTTGCTGCACCGTCTCTGACCGAGGACTCTATTCCTAGGTGGAATCGCCTTGCTGCACCGTCTCTGAGCGAGGACTCTATTCCTAGGTGGAATCGCCATGCTGCACCGTCTCTGACCGAGGACACTATTCCTAGGTGGAATCGCCATGCTGCTCCCTCTCTGACCGAGGACTCTATTCCTAGGTGGAATCACCATGCTGCACCGTCTCTGACCGAGGACTCTATTCCTCATTGGAATCGCCATGCTGCACCGTCTCTGACCGAGGACTCTATTCCTAGGTGGGGAATCGCCGTGCTGCACCGTCTCTGACTGAGGACTCTATTCCTAGGGGGAATCTCCGTGCCGCACCGTCGCTGACCAAGGACTCTATTCCCAGGTGGAAATGCCGTGCTGCACCATCTCTAACCGAGGACTCTATTCCTAGGTGGGGAATTGCCATGCTGCACCGTCTCTGACCGAGGACTCTATTCCTAGGTGGGGAATTGCCATGCTGCACCGTCTCTGACCGAGGACTCTATTCCTAGGTGGGGAATTGCCATGCTGCACCGTCTCGAACCGAGTACTCTATTCCTAGGTGGGGAATTGCCATGCTGCACCGTCTCTGACCGAGGACTCTATTCCTAGGTGGGGAATTGAGATTCTGCACCGTCTCTGACCGAGGTCTCTATTCCCAGGTGGGGAATTGAGATGCTGCACCGTCTCTGACAGAGGCCTCTATTCCTAGGTGGAATTGCCATGCTGCACCGGCTCTGACCGTGGACTCTATTCCTAGGTGGAATTGCCATGCTGCACCGTCTCTGACCGAGGACTCTATTCCCAGGTGGGAATTGAGATGCTGCACCGGCTCTGACCGTGAACTCTATTCCTAGGTGGAATTGCCATGCTGCACCGGCTCTGACCATGGACTCTATTCCTAGGTGGAATTGCCATGCTGCACCGTCATTGACCGAGGACTCTATTCCTAGGTGGAATTGCCATGCTGCACCATCTCTGACCGAGGACTCTATTCCCAGGTGGGGAATTGAGATGCTGCACCATCTCTGACCGAGGACTCTATTCCCAGGTGGGGAATTGAGATGCTGCACCATCTCTGACCGAGGACTCTATTCCTAGGTGGGGAATTGCCATGCTGCACCGTCTCTGACCGAGGACTCTATTCCTATGTGGGGAATCGCCATGCTGCACCGTCTCTGACCGAGGACTCTATTCCTAGGTGGGGATTTGCCGTGCTGCACCGTCTCTGACCGAGGATTCTATTCCTAGGTGGAATCGCCATGCTGCACCGTCTCTAACAGAGGAATCTATTCCTAGGTGGATTTGCCGTGCTGCACCATCTCTGACCGAGGACTCTATTCCTAGGTGGGGATTTGCCGTGCTGCACCGTCTCTGACCGAGGACTCTATTCCTAGGTGGAATCGCCATACTGCACACTCTCTGACCGAGGACTCTATTCCTAGGTGGAATCGCCATGCTGCACCGTCTCTGACCGAGGACTCTATTCCCAGGTGGGGAATTGAGATGCTGCACCGTCTGTAACCGAGGACTCTATTTCTAGGTGGAATCGTCATGCTGCACAGTCTCTGACCGAGGACTCTATTCCTAGGTGGAATCGACATGATGCACCGTCTCTGACCGAGGACTCTATTCCTAGGTGGAATCGCAATGCTGCACCGTCTCTGACCGAGAACTCTATTCCTAGGTGGAATCGCCATGCTGCACTGTCTCTGACCGAGGACTCTATTCCTAGGTGGGGAATTGCCATGCTGCACCGTCTCTGACTGAGGACTCTATTCCCAGGTGGGGAATTGAGATGCTGCACCGTCTCTGACCGAGGACTCTATTCCTAGGTGGGGAATCGCCATGCTGCACCGTCTCTAACCGAGGACTCTATTCCCAGGTGGAATTGCCATGCTGCACCGTCTCTGACCGAGGACTCTATTCCTACGTGGAATCACCATGCTGCACCGACTCTGACCGAGGACTCTATTCCTAGGTGGAATCGCCATGATGCAACGTCTCTGACCGACGACTCTATTCCTAGGTGGAATCAACATGCTGCACAGTCTCTGACCGAGGACTCTATTCCTAGGTGTAATCGACATGCTGCACCGTCTCTGATCAAGGACTCTATTCCTAGGTGGAATCACCATGCAGCACCGTCTCTGACCGAGGACTCTATTCCTCGGTGGAATCGCCATGCTGCACCGTCTCTGACCGAGGACTCTATTCCTAGGTGGAAACGCCGTGCTGCACCGTCTCTAACCGAGGACTCTACTCCTAGGTGGAAACGCCGTGCTGCACCGTCGCTGACTGAGGACTCTATTCCTAGGTGGGGAATTGCCATGCTGCACCATCGCTGACCGAGGACTCTATTCCTAGGTGGAAACGCCGTGCTGCACCGTCTCTGACCGAGGACTCTATTCCTAGGTGGGGAATTGTCATGCTGCACATTCTCTGACCAAGGACTCTATTCCTAGGTGGAATCGCCATGCTGCACCGTCTCTGACCGAGGACTCTATTCCTAGGTGGAAACGCCGTGCTGCACCGTCTCTAACCGAGGACTCTACTCCTAGGTGGAAACGCCGTGCTGCACCGTCGCTGACTGAGGACTCTATTCCTAGGTGGGGAATTGCCATGCTGCACCATCGCTGACCGAGGACTCTATTCCTAGGTGGAAACGCCGTGCTGCACCGTCTCTGACCGAGGACTCTATTCCTAGGTGGGGATTTGTCATGCTGTACATTCTCTGACCGAGGACTCTATTCCTAGGTGGAATCGCCATGCTGCACCGTCTCTGACCGAGGACTCTATTCCTAGGTGGGGAATCGCTGTGCTGCACCGTCTCTGACCGAGGACTCTATTCCTAGGTGGAAACGCCGTGCTGCACCGTTTCTAACCGAGGACTCTATTCCTAGGTGGACACGCTGTGCTGCACCGTCTCTGACCGAGGACTCTATTCCTAGGTGGAATCGCCATGCTGCACCGTCTCTGACCCAGGACTCTATTCCTAGGTGGAGAATTGCCATGCTGCACCGTCTCTGACCGAGGACTCTATTCCTAGGTGGGGAATTGCCTTGCTGCACCGTCTCTGACCGAGGACTCTATTCCTAGGTGGAATCGCCATGCTGCACCATCTCTAACCGAGGACTCTATTCCTAGGTGGGGAATCGCCATGCTGCACCGTCACTTTTAGAGGACTCTATTCCTAGGTGGGGAATCGCCATGCTGCACCGTCTCTGACCGACGACTCTATTCCTAGGTGGAATTGCCATGCTGCACCGTCTCTGACCTAGGTCTCTATTCCTAGGTGGAATCGCCTTGCTGCACCGTCTCTGACCGAGGACTCTATTCCTAGGTGGAATCGCCTTGCTGCACCGTCTCTGAGCGAGGACTCTATTCCTAGGTGGAATCGCCATGCTGCACCGTCTCTGACCGAGGACACTATTCCTAGGTGGAATCGCCATGCTGCTCCCTCTCTGACCGAGGACTCTATTCCTAGGTGGAATCACCATGCTGCACCGTCTCTGACCGAGGACTCTATTCCTCATTGGAATCGCCATGCTGCACCGTCTCTGACCGAGGACTCTATTCCTAGGTGGGGAATCGCCATGCTGCACCATCTCTAACCGAGGACTCTATTCCTAGGTGGGGAATCGCCATGCTGCACCGTCTCTGACCGAGGACTCTATTCCTATGTGGGGAATCGCCATGCTGCACCGTCTCTGACCGAGGACTCTATTCCTAGGTGGGGATTTGCCGTGCTGCACCGTCTCTGACCGAGGATTCTATTCCTAGGTGGAATCGCCATGCTGCACCGTCTCTAACAGAGGAATCTATTCCTAGGTGGATTTGCCGTGCTGCACCATCTCTGACCGAGGACTCTATTCCTAGGTGGGGATTTGCCGTGCTGCACCGTCTCTGACCGAGGACTCTATTCCTAGGTGGAATCGCCATACTGCACACTCTCTGACCGAGGACTCTATTCCTAGGTGGAATCGCCATGCTGCACCGTCTCTGACCGAGGACTCTATTCCCAGGTGGGGAATTGAGATGCTGCACCGTCTGTAACCGAGGACTCTATTTCTAGGTGGAATCGTCATGCTGCACAGTCTCTGACCGAGGACTCTATTCCTAGGTGGAATCGACATGATGCACCGTCTCTGACCGAGGACTCTATTCCTAGGTGGAATCGCAATGCTGCACCGTCTCTGACCGAGAACTCTATTCCTAGGTGGAATCGCCATGCTGCACTGTCTCTGACCGAGGACTCTATTCCTAGGTGGGGAATTGCCATGCTGCACCGTCTCTGACTGAGGACTCTATTCCCAGGTGGGGAATTGAGATGCTGCACCGTCTCTGACCGAGGACTCTATTCCTAGGTGGGGAATCGCCATGCTGCACCGTCTCTAACCGAGGACTCTATTCCCAGGTGGAATTGCCATGCTGCACCGTCTCTGACCGAGGACTCTATTCCTACGTGGAATCACCATGCTGCACCGACTCTGACCGAGGACTCTATTCCTAGGTGGAATCGCCATGATGCAACGTCTCTGACCGACGACTCTATTCCTAGGTGGAATCAACATGCTGCACAGTCTCTGACCGAGGACTCTATTCCTAGGTGTAATCGACATGCTGCACCGTCTCTGATCAAGGACTCTATTCCTAGGTGGAATCACCATGCAGCACCGTCTCTGACCGAGGACTCTATTCCTCGGTGGAATCGCCATGCTGCACCGTCTCTGACCGAGGACTCTATTCCTAGGTGGAAACGCCGTGCTGCACCGTCTCTAACCGAGGACTCTACTCCTAGGTGGAAACGCCGTGCTGCACCGTCGCTGACTGAGGACTCTATTCCTAGGTGGGGAATTGCCATGCTGCACCATCGCTGACCGAGGACTCTATTCCTAGGTGGAAACGCCGTGCTGCACCGTCTCTGACCGAGGACTCTATTCCTAGGTGGGGAATTGTCATGCTGCACATTCTCTGACCAAGGACTCTATTCCTAGGTGGAATCGCCATGCTGCACCGTCTCTGACCGAGGACTCTATTCCTAGGTGGAAACGCCGTGCTGCACCGTCTCTAACCGAGGACTCTACTCCTAGGTGGAAACGCCGTGCTGCACCGTCGCTGACTGAGGACTCTATTCCTAGGTGGGGAATTGCCATGCTGCACCATCGCTGACCGAGGACTCTATTCCTAGGTGGAAACGCCGTGCTGCACCGTCTCTGACCGAGGACTCTATTCCTAGGTGGGGATTTGTCATGCTGTACATTCTCTGACCGAGGACTCTATTCCTAGGTGGAATCGCCATGCTGCACCGTCTCTGACCGAGGACTCTATTCCTAGGTGGGGAATCGCTGTGCTGCACCGTCTCTGACCGAGGACTCTATTCCTAGGTGGAAACGCCGTGCTGCACCGTTTCTAACCGAGGACTCTATTCCTAGGTGGACACGCTGTGCTGCACCGTCTCTGACCGAGGACTCTATTCCTAGGTGGAATCGCCATGCTGCACCGTCTCTGACCCAGGACTCTATTCCTAGGTGGAGAATTGCCATGCTGCACCGTCTCTGACCGAGGACTCTATTCCTAGGTGGGGAATTGCCTTGCTGCACCGTCTCTGACCGAGGACTCTATTCCTAGGTGGAATCGCCATGCTGCACCATCTCTAACCGAGGACTCTATTCCTAGGTGGGGAATCGCCATGCTGCACCGTCACTTTTAGAGGACTCTATTCCTAGGTGGGGAATCGCCATGCTGCACCGTCTCTGACCGACGACTCTATTCCTAGGTGGAATTGCCATGCTGCACCGTCTCTGACCTAGGTCTCTATTCCTAGGTGGAATCGCCTTGCTGCACCGTCTCTGACCGAGGACTCTATTCCTAGGTGGAATCGCCTTGCTGCACCGTCTCTGAGCGAGGACTCTATTCCTAGGTGGAATCGCCATGCTGCACCGTCTCTGACCGAGGACACTATTCCTAGGTGGAATCGCCATGCTGCTCCCTCTCTGACCGAGGACTCTATTCCTAGGTGGAATCACCATGCTGCACCGTCTCTGACCGAGGACTCTATTCCTCATTGGAATCGCCATGCTGCACCGTCTCTGACCGAGGACTCTATTCCTAGGTGGGGAATCGCCATGCTGCACCATCTCTAACCGAGGACTCTATTCCTAGGTGGGGAATCGCCATGCTGCACCGTCACTGACCGAGGACTCTATTCCTAGGTGGAATTGCCATGCTGCACCGTCTCTGACCGAGGACTCTATTCCTCGGTGGAATCGCCATGCTGCACCGTCTCTGACCGAGGACTCTATTCCTAGGTGGAAACGCCGTGCTGCACCGTCTCTAACCGAGGACTCTACTCCTAGGTGGAAACGCCGTGCTGCACCGTCGCTGACTGAGGACTCTATTCCTAGGTGGGGAATTGCCATGCTGCACCATCGCTGACCGAGGACTCTATTCCTAGGTGGAAACGCCGTGCTGCACCGTCTCTGACCGAGGACTCTATTCCTAGGTGGAATCGCCATGCTGCACCGTCTCTGACCGAGGACTCTATTCCTAGGTGGAATCGCCATGCTGCTCCCTCTCTGACCGAGGACTCTATTCCTAGGTGGAATCACCATGCTGCACCGTCTCTGACCGAGGACTCTATTCCTCATTGGAATCGCCATGCTGCACCGTCTCTGACCGAGGACTCTATTCCTAGGTGGGGAATCGCCATGCTGCACCGTCTCTGACCCAGGACTCTATTCCTAGGTGGGGAATCGCCATGCTGCACCATCTCTAACCGAGGACTCTATTCCTAGGTGGGGAATCGCCATGCTGCACCGTCACTGACCGAGGACTCTATTCCTAGGTGGAATTGCCATGCTGCACCGTCTCTGACCGAGGACTCTATTCCTCGGTGGAATCGCCATGCTGCACCGTCTCTGACCGAGGACTCTATTCCTAGGTGGAAACGCCGTGCTGCACCGTCTCTAACCGAGGACTCTACTCCTAGGTGGAAACGCCGTGCTGCACCGTCGCTGACTGAGGACTCTATTCCTAGGTGGGGAATTGCCATGCTGCACCATCGCTGACCGAGGACTCTATTCCTAGGTGGAAACGCCGTGCTGCACCGTCTCTGACCTAGGACTCTATTCCTAGGTGGGGAATTGTCATGCTGCACCTTCTCTGACCGAGGACTCTATTCCTAGGTGGAATCGCCATGCTGCACCGTCTCTGACCGAGGACTCTATTCCTAGGTGGAAACGCCGTGCTGCACCGTCTCTAACCGAGGACTCTACTCCTAGGTGGAAACGCCGTGCTGCACCGTCGCTGACCGAGGACTCTATTCCTAGGTGGAAACGCCGTGCTGCACCGTCTCTGACCGAGGACTCTATTCCTAGGTGGGGAATTGTCATGCTGCACCGTCTCTGACCGAGGACTCTATTCCTAGGTGGGGATTTGTCATGCTGCACATTCTCTGACCGAGGACTCTATTCCTAGGTGGAATCGCCATGCTGCACCGTCTCTGACCGAGGACTCTATTCCTAGGTGGGGAATTGCCTTGCTGCACCGTCTCTGACCGAGGACTCTATTCCTAGGTGGAATCGCCATGCTGCACCATCTCTAACCGAGGACTCTATTCCTAGGTGGGGAATCGCCATGCTGCACCGTCACTTTTAGAGGACTCTATTCCTAGGTGGGGAATCGCCATGCTGCACCGTCTCTGACCGACGACTCTATTCCTAGGTGGAATTGCCATGCTGCACCGTCTCTGACCTAGGTCTCTATTCCTAGGTGGAATCGCCTTGCTGCACCGTCTCTGACCGAGGACTCTATTCCTAGGTGGAATCGCCTTGCTGCACCGTCTCTGAGCGAGGACTCTATTCCTAGGTGGAATCGCCATGCTGCACCGTCTCTGACCGAGGACACTATTCCTAGGTGGAATCGCCATGCTGCTCCCTCTCTGACCGAGGACTCTATTCCTAGGTGGAATCACCATGCTGCACCGTCTCTGACCGAGGACTCTATTCCTCATTGGAATCGCCATGCTGCACCGTCTCTGACCGAGGACTCTATTCCTAGGTGGGGAATCGCCATGCTGCACCATCTCTAACCGAGGACTCTATTCCTAGGTGGGGAATCGCCATGCTGCACCGTCACTGACCGAGGACTCTATTCCTAGGTGGAATTGCCATGCTGCACCGTCTCTGACCGAGGACTCTATTCCTCGGTGGAATCGCCATGCTGCACCGTCTCTGACCGAGGACTCTATTCCTAGGTGGAAACGCCGTGCTGCACCGTCTCTAACCGAGGACTCTACTCCTAGGTGGAAACGCCGTGCTGCACCGTCGCTGACTGAGGACTCTATTCCTAGGTGGGGAATTGCCATGCTGCACCATCGCTGACCGAGGACTCTATTCCTAGGTGGAAACGCCGTGCTGCACCGTCTCTGACCGAGGACTCTATTCCTAGGTGGAATCGCCATGCTGCACCGTCTCTGACCGAGGACTCTATTCCTAGGTGGAATCGCCATGCTGCTCCCTCTCTGACCGAGGACTCTATTCCTAGGTGGAATCACCATGCTGCACCGTCTCTGACCGAGGACTCTATTCCTCATTGGAATCGCCATGCTGCACCGTCTCTGACCGAGGACTCTATTCCTAGGTGGGGAATCGCCATGCTGCACCGTCTCTGACCCAGGACTCTATTCCTAGGTGGAAACGCCGTGCTGCACCGTCTCTGACCTAGGACTCTATTCCTAGGTGGGGAATTGTCATGCTGCACCTTCTCTGACCGAGGACTCTATTCCTAGGTGGAATCGCCATGCTGCACCGTCTCTGACCGAGGACTCTATTCCTAGGTGGAAACGCCGTGCTGCACCGTCTCTAACCGAGGACTCTACTCCTAGGTGGAAACGCCGTGCTGCACCGTCGCTGACCGAGGACTCTATTCCTAGGTGGAAACGCCGTGCTGCACCGTCTCTGACCGAGGACTCTATTCCTAGGTGGGGAATTGTCATGCTGCACCGTCTCTGACCGAGGACTCTATTCCTAGGTGGGGATTTGTCATGCTGCACATTCTCTGACCGAGGACTCTATTCCTAGGTGGAATCGCCATGCTGCACCGTCTCTGACCGAGGACTCTATTCCTAGGTGGGGAATCGCTGTGCTGCACCGTCTCTGACCGAGGACTCTATTCCTAGGTGGAAACGCCGTGCTGCACCGTTTCTAACCGAGGACTCTATTCCTAGGTGGACACGCTGTGCTGCACCGTCTCTGACCGAGGACTCTATTCCTAGGTGGAATCGCCATGCTGCACCGTCTCTGACCCAGGACTCTATTCCTAGGTGGAGAATTGCCATGCTGCACCGTCTCTGACCGAGGACTCTATTCCTAGGTGGGGAATTGCCATGCTGCACCGTCTCTGACCGAGGACTCTATTCCTAGGTGGAATCGCCATGCTGCACTATCTCTAACCGAGGACTCTATTCCTAGGTGGGGAATCGCCATGCTGCACCGTCACTTTTAGAGGACTCTATTCCTAGGTGGGGAATCGCCATGCTGCACCGTCTCTGACCGACGACTCTATTCCTAGGTGGAATTGCCATGCTGCACCGTCTCTGAGCGAGGACTCTATTCCTAGGTGGAATCGCCATGCTGCACCGTCTCTGACCGAGGACACTATTCCTAGGTGGAATCGCCATGCTGCTCCCTCTCTGACCGAGGACTCTATTCCTAGGTGGAATCACCATGCTGCACCGTCTCTGACCGAGGACTCTATTCCTCATTGGAATCGCCATGCTGCACCGTCTCTGACCGAGGACTCTATTCCTAGGTGGGGAATCGCCGTGCTGCACCGTCTCTGACTGAGGACTCTATTCCTAGGGGGAATCTCCGTGCCGCACCGTCGCTGACCAAGGACTCTATTCCCAGGTGGAAATGCCGTGCTGCACCGTCGCTGACCGAGGACTCTATTCCTAGGTGGAAACGCCGTGCTGCACCGTCTCTAACCGAGGACTCTATTCCTAGGTGGATACGCCATGCTGCACCGTCTCTAACTGAGGACTCTACTCCTAGGTGGAAACACCGTGCTGCACCGTCGCTGACTGAGGACTCTATTCCTAGGTGGGGAATTGCCATGCTGCACCATCGCTGACCGAGGACTCTATTCCTAGGTGGAAACGCCGTGCTGCACCGTCTCTGACCGAGGACTCTATTCCTAGGTGGAATCGCCATGCTGCACCGTCTCTGACCGAGGACTCTATTCCTAGGTGGAATCGCCATGCTGCTCCCTCTCTGACCGAGGACTCTATTCCTAGGTGGAATCACCATGCTGCACCGTCTCTGACCGAGGACTCTATTCCTCATTGGAATCGCCATGCTGCACCGTCTCTGACCGAGGACTCTATTCCTAGGTGGGGAATCGCCATGCTGCACCGTCTCTGACCCAGGACTCTATTCCTAGGTGGGGAATCGCCATGCTGCACCGTCACTGACCGAGGACTCTATTCCTAGGTGGAATTGCCATGCTGCACCGTCTCTGACCGAGGACTCTATTCCTCGGTGGAATCGCCATGCTGCACCGTCTCTGACCGAGGACTCTATTCCTAGGTGGAAACGCCGTGCTGCACCGTCTCTAACCGAGGACTCTACTCCTAGGTGGAAACGCCGTGCTGCACCGTCGCTGACTGAGGACTCTATTCCTAGGTGGGGAATTGCCATGCTGCACCATCGCTGACCGAGGACTCTATTCCTAGGTGGAAACGCCGTGCTGCACCGTCTCTGACCTAGGACTCTATTCCTAGGTGGGGAATTGTCATGCTGCACCTTCTCTGACCGAGAACTCTATTCCTAGGTGGAATCGCCATGCTGCACCGTCTCTGACCGAGGACTCTATTCCTAGGTGGAAACGCCGTGCTGCACCGTCTCTAACCGAGGACTCTACTCCTAGGTGGAAACGCCGTGCTGCACCGTCGCTGACCGAGGACTCTATTCCTAGGTGGAAACGCCGTGCTGCACCGTCTCTGACCGAGGACTCTATTCCTAGGTGGGGAATTGTCATGCTGCACCGTCTCTGACCGAGGACTCTATTCCTAGGTGGAATCGCATTGCTGCACCATCTCTGAGCGAGGACTCTATTCCTAGGTGGAATCGCCATGCTGCACCGTCTCTGACCGAGGACACTATTCCTAGGTGGAATCGCCATGCTGCTCCCTCTCTGACCGAGGACTCTATTCCTAGGTGGAATCACCATGCTGCACCGTCTCTGACCGTAGACTCTATTCCTCATTGGAATCGCCATGCTGCACCGTCTCTGACCGAGGACTCTATTCCTAGGTGGGGAATCGCCATGCTGCACCGTCTCTGACTGAGGACTCTATTCCTAGGGGGAATCTCCGTGCCGCATCGTCGCTGACCAAGGACTCTATTCCCAGGTGGAAATGCTGTGCTGCACCGTCGCTGACCGAGGACTCTATTCCTAGGTGGAAACACCGTGCTGCACCGTCTCTGACCGAGGACTCTATTCCTAGGTGGAAACACCGTGCTGCACCGTCGCTGACTGAGGACTCTATTCCTAGGTGGGGAATTGCCATGCTGCACCATCGCTGACCGAGGACTCTATTCCTAGGTGGAAACGCCGTGCTGCACCGTCTCTGACCGAGGACTCTATTCCTAGGTGGGGAATTGCCATGCTGCACCGTCTCTGACCCAGGACTCTATTCCTAGGTGGGGAATCGCCATGCTGCACCATCTCTAACCGAGGACTCTATTCCTAGGTGGGGAATCGCCATGCTGCACCGTCACTGACCGAGGACTCTATTCCTAGGTGGAATTGCCATGCTGCACCGTCTCTGACCGAGGACTCTATTCCTCGGTGGAATCGCCATGCTGCACCGTCTCTGACCGAGGACTCTATTCCTAGGTGGAAACGCCGTGCTGCACCGTCGCTGACCGAGGACTCTATTCCTAGGTGGAAACACTGTGCTGCATCGTCTCTGACCGAGGACTCTATTCCTAGGTGGAAACACCGTGCTGCACCGTCGCTGACTGAGGACTCTATTCCTAGGTGGGGAATTGCCATGCTGCACCATCGCTGACCGAGGACTCTATTCCTAGGTGGAAACGCCGTGCTGCACCGTCTCTGACCGAGGACTCTATTCCTAGGTGGGGAATTGCCATGCTGCACCGTC
Organism: Hemitrygon akajei; assembly: GCF_048418815.1. Lineage (NCBI taxonomy): Eukaryota > Metazoa > Chordata > Chondrichthyes > Myliobatiformes > Dasyatidae > Hemitrygon > Hemitrygon akajei. The sequence goes on along the minus strand of NC_133128.1, from coordinate 103,691,170 downwards.
TCTGACCCAGGACTCTATTCCTAGGTGGGGAATCGCCATGCTGCACAATCTCTAACCGAGGACTCTATTCCTAGGTGGGGAATCGCCATGCTGCACCGTCACTGACCGAGGACTCTATTCCTAGGTGGAATTGCCATGCTGCACCGTCTCTGACCGAGGACTCTATTCCTCGGTGGAATCGCCATGCTGCACCGTCTCTGACCGAGGACTCTATTCCTAGGTGGAAACGCCGTGCTGCACCGTCGCTGACCGAGGACTCTATTCCTAGGTGGAAACACTGTGCTGCATCGTCTCTGACCGAGGACTCTATTCCTAGGTGGAAACACCGTGCTGCACCGTCGCTGACTGAGGACTCTATTCCTAGGTGGGGAATTGCCATGCTGCACCATCGCTGACCGAGGACTCTATTCCTAGGTGGAAACGCCGTGCTGCACCGTCTCTGACCGAGGACTCTATTCCTAGGTGGGGAATTGCCATGCTGCACCGTCTCTGACCCAGGACTCTATTCCTAGGTGGGGAATCGCCATGCTGCACCATCTCTAACCGAGGACTCTATTCCTAGGTGGGGAATCGCCATGCTGCACCGTCACTGACCGAGGACTCTATTCCTAGGTGGAAACGCCGTGCTGCACCGTCGCTGACTGAGGACTCTATTCCCAGGTGGGGAATTGCCATGCTGCACCATCGCTGACCGAGGACTCTATTCCTAGGTGGAAACGCCGTGCTGCACCGTCTCTGACCGAGGACTCTATTCCTAGGTGGGGAATTGTCATGCTGCACATTCTCTGACCGAGGACTCTATTCGTAGGTGGAATCGCCATGCTGCACCGTCTCTGACCGAGGACTCTATTCCTAGGTGGAAACGCCGTGCTGCACCGTCTCTGACCGAGGACTCTATTCCTAGGTGGGGAATTGCCATGCTGCACCATCTCTGACCCAGGACTCTATTCCTAGGTGGGGAATCGCCATGCTGCACCATCTCTAACCGAGGACTCTATTCCTAGGTCGGGAATCGCCATGCTGCACCGTCACTGACCGAGGACTCTATTCCTAGGTGGAATTGCCATGCTGCACCGTCTCTGACCCAGGACTCTATTCCTAGGTGGGGAATCGCCATGCTGCACCATCTCTAACCGAGGACTCTATTCCTAGGTGGGGAATCGCCATGCTGCACCGTCTCTGACCGAGGACTCTATTCCTCGGTGGAATCGCCATGCTGCACCGTCTCTGACCGAGGACTCTATTCCTAGGTGGAAACGCCGTGCTGCACCGTCTCTAACCGAGGACTCTACTCCTAGGTGGAAACGCCGTGCTGCACCGTCGCTGACTGAGGACTCTATTCCTAGGTGGGGAATTGCCATGCTGCACCATCGCTGACCGAGGACTCTATTCCTAGGTGGAAACGCCGTGCTGCACCGTCTCTGAGCGAGGACTCTATTCCTAGGTAGAATCGCCATGCTGCACCGTCTCTGACCGAGGACACTATTCCTAGGTGGAATCGCCATGCTGCTCCCTCTCTGACCGAGGACTCTATTCCTAGGTGGAATCACCATGCTGCACCGTCTCTGACCGAGGACTCTATTCCTCATTGGAATCGCCATGCTGCACCGTCTCTGACCGAGGACTCTATTCCTAGGTGGGGAATCGCCATGCTGCACCGTCTCTGACCCAGGACTCTATTCCTAGGTGGGGAATCGCCATGCTGCACCATCTCTAACCGAGGACTCTATTCCTAGGTGGGGAATCGCCATGCTGCACCGTCACTGACCGAGGACTCTATTCCTAGGTGGAATCGCCATGCTGCACCGTTTCTGACCGAGGACTCTATTCCTCGGTGGAATCGCCATGCTGCACCGTCTCTGACCGAGGACTCTATTCCTAGGTGGAAACGCCGTGCTGCACCGTCTCTAACCGAGGACTCTACTCCTAGGTGGAAACGCCGTGCTGCACCGTCGCTGACTGAGGACTCTATTCCTAGGTGGGGAATTGCCACGCTGCACCATCGCTGACCGAGGACTCTATTCCTAGGTGGAAACGCCGTGCTGCACCTTCTATGACCGAGGACTCTATTCCTAGGTGGAATCGCCATGCTGCACCGTCTCTGACCCAGGACTCTATTCCTAGGTGGAAACGCCGTGCTGCACCGTCTCTAACCGAGGACTCTACTCCTAGGTGGAAACGCCGTGCTGCACCGTCGCTGACCGAGGACTCTATTCCTAGGTGGAAACGCCGTGCTGCACCGTCTCTGACCGAGGACTCTATTCCTAGGTGGAATCGCCTTGCTGCACCATCTCTGAGCGAGGACTCTATTCCTAGGTGGAATCGCCATGCTGCACCATCTCTGACCGAGGACACTATTCCTAGGTGGAATCGCCATGCTGCTCCCTCTCTGACCGAGGACTCTATTCCTAGGTGGAATTACCATGCTGCACCGTCTCTGACCGAGGACTCTATTCCTAGGTGGGGAATCGCCGTGCTGCACCGTCTCTGACTGAGGACTCTATTCCTAGGGGGAATCTCCGTGCCGCACCGTCGCTGACCAAGGACTCTATTCCCAGGTGGAAATGCCGTGCTGCACCGTCGCTGACCGAGGACTCTATTCCTAGGTGGAAACACCGTGCTGCACCGTCTCTGACCGAGGACTCTATTCCTAGGTGGAAACACCGTGCTGCACCGTCGCTGACTGAGGACTCTATTCCTAGGTGGGGAATTGCCATGCTGCACCATCGCTGACCGAGGACTCTATTCCTAGGTGGAAACGCCGTGCTGCACCATCTCTGACCGAGGACTCTATTCCTAGGTGGGGAATTGCCATGCTGCACCGTCTCTGACCCAGGACTCTATTCCTCGGTGGAATCGCCATGCTGCAACGTCTCTGACCGAGGACTCTATTCCTAGGTGGAAACGCCGTGCTGCACCGTCTCTAACCGAGGACTCTACTCCTAGGTGGAAACGCCGTGCTGCACCGTCGCTGACTGAGGACTCTATTCCTAGGTGGGGAATTGTCATGCTGCACATTCTCTGACCGAGGACTCTATTCGTAGGTGGAATCGCCATGCTGCACCGTCTCTGACCGAGGACTCTATTCCTAGGTGGAAACGCCGTGCTGCACCGTCTCTAACCGAGGACTCTACTCCTAGGTGGAAACGCCGTGCTGCACCGTCGCTGACTGAGGACTCTATTCCTAGGTGGGGAATTGCCATGCTGCACCATCGCTGACCGAGGACTCTATTCCTAGGTGGAAACGCCGTGCTGCACCGTCTCTGACCGAGGACTCTATTCCTAGGTGGAATCGCCTTGCTGCTCCCTCTCTGACCGAGGACTCTATTCCTAGGTGGAATCACCATGCTGCACCGTCTCTGACCGAGGACTCTATTCCTAGGTGGGGAATCGCCGTGCTGCACCGTCTCTGACTGAGGACTCTATTCCTAGGGGGAATTTCCGTGCCGCACCGTCGCTGACCAAGGACTCTATTCCCAGGTGGAAATGCCGTGCTGCACCGTTGCTGACCGAGGACTCTATTTCTAGGTGGAAACGCCGTGCTGCACCGTCTCTAACCGAGGACTCTATTCCTAGGTGGGGAATTGTCATGCTGCACCGTCTCTGACCGAGGACTCTATTCCTAGGTGGAATCGCCATGCTGCACCGTCTCTGACCGAGGACTCTATTCCCAGGTGGAATCGCCATGCTGCACCTTCTCTGACCGAGGACTCTATTCCTCGGTGGAATCGCCATGCTGCACCGTCTCTGTCCGAGGACTCTATTCCTAGGTGGAAACGCCTTGCTGCACCGTCTCTAACCGAGGACTCTACTCCTAGGTGGAAACGCCGTGCTGCACCGTCGCTGACTGAGGACTCTATTCCTAGGTGGGGAATCGCCATGCTGCACCATCTGTAACCGAGGACTCTATTCCTAGGTGGAATCGCCATGCTGCACCGTCTCTGACCGAGGACTCTATTCCTAGGTGGGGAATTGTCTTGCTGCACCGTCTCTGACCGAGGACTCTATTCCTAGGTGGGGAATTGCCATGCTGCACCGTCTCTGACCGAGGACTCTATTCCTAGGTGGGGAATCGCCATGCTGCACCGTCTGTAACCGAGGACTCTATTCCTAGGTGGAATCGCCGTGCTGCACCATCTCTGACCGAGGACTCTATTCCTAGGTGGAATCGCCATGCTGCACCGTCGCTGACCGAGGACTCTATTCCTAGGTGGAATCGCCGTGCTGCACCGTCGCTGACCGAGGACTCTATTCCTAGGTGGAAACGCCATGCTGCACCGTCTCTGACCGAGGAACAATTTTCACTGGGTGTGTTTGTCATGAATTATGTCGACTGACAAACATTAACTGATGTTTCTACTGTCCACATCACCCAGAGTCATTGGTTCAAGTCGAATGAATGAATGGAATTATAAACAACAACTGACAAAATATCATGAGGAAAATATGCCATGACCTACAGCTCTTCCTGTGGTCTTGTGTATCATCAGACCATACCCATAGAAGAAAACTAAAATACGTCCAGTTCAGGTGGTAACAAGATGAACTATATCACTACCAGGAGCCCTCTTAGTCTCCCTGCTTACACCAACCAGCCAAAACACTTCAAACAAAGTCAACAACTACTGGACGTTATGAAGTTTATACCAATATAACTATATAACAATTAAAGCACGGAAACAGGCCATCTCGGCCCTTCTCGTCTGTGCCGAACGCTTACTCTCACCTAGTCCCACTGGCCCGCACTCAGCCCATAACCCTCCATTCCTTTCCTTTCCATATACCTATTCAATTTTACTTTAAATGACAATACAATTTATTTCGATATTACTTGTTATATTTTTGCTGATTTCCCCAACTTATAATGAATATTAATATGCCTTACCATAGCTAACATCTTTTTTATTGGTATAAGGATGGTCATTAATAATACAGTTTAAACTTGCACAAGTGTGCCTACTAATCATCCTAACCATGATATAATCTTATGAAATATTTTGAATAATATATAGCCTTAGGTATTTCCATACCTTAAGTAGTTTTCAATTATTTTATACCTTATGTACAGTAGAAAGTGCCAAGAGAAACGAGAAACAATCCAGTATGACAGGATCCTGCAGCAGTTTAACTCAATCTGATTACTTACACAGGCACGATCAAATAGCAAACAGCATTCACCAAAACCTTGCTTCAAATATAAACTTATAAAATACACCATTCCTTACTATACATACAAGCCTGATCCAGTTTCAGAGACAGAGTCCTACAAATTATATTACGACCGATCCATTATTATGGATAGGACAAGCATAATCTGGGTACCGATGTGCCTGGATTTGGTCCTTGAGTGGTATTTTATTTCCTACCTGACGGGCATACCTGCAGAGTTTCCCCCAATCCGGAAATAATATTACAAGATAAACAAGAAAGAGCAACTTAGTTAATAGATATAGCCATTCCAAACACACATAACATACAGAAATCATTAAGTGAAAAACATCAGAAATATGCTGAATTAAAAGAGGAAATTGAAAGACATGAACAGGGTACACATTGTCCCAATAGTAATATCTACAACTGGTTTCACCCCAATAGCATTAAACAATTAGTCCTACACAGCAATATTATGTAAATCTCCAGAAATCCACAACACTAAACACCACTAGAATACTCCAAAATTTCCTAGCAATTGAGAAATGAGTGTGCTTGGCTAAGCCTGTATCTCAGGTTCTGCCAGCTTGAGATGAGAAACAAAAATAAATAAACAAACAAACAAAGGGTTTTCTGTCCATCCGGCGCATCCCCGGGTGGCAGATTGGGGGAAACTCTGCAGATATACAGGGCAAGTGGGAAATAAAATATCACACACAGAGCAAAACAGAAACTAATCCAGGAACATCTGTACCCAGATTGGACAGTGCTTTGGTCAGTGTCTGTTTTGTGTTAGGGACAACTGAAACCAAAACCCGACTGCAGGTATAAAAAGCAATACCCTTTTGCTTTAGAAATGGAGAGATGTCTATGGAACAGTGATACAGCTACTGTCTGGGGATCACCAAGGCATGCCTAGAGCTAGCGCTGGGCATGACAGTCAGAGAACTGCTAGTGATGCACTGCTGAATGGGCTGGCAGGCATCAGAAAACCTGAGAAAGATACCCCCAGCATTCAAAGTAACCCATCAACATCACAGACTGTGGCTACTGCAGGTGTTTCTCGGTGGAGCGCTGAAAGCACTCAAGCAGTTAAGAGAAGAGATACATGAAACAGTCATTAGAGTAAACTCATTTCAGTGTATCTCTATTTTTGAGACTGACATGACAGCAGAGAGGGACAAACTTCATCAACAGTTTAAAGCACAATATCCCTTAATGCAAGTGATTGCACAACAAAAAGCAGATCAACATAGAGTGATAGTAAAAAATATCATAATCCCTACGGATATGTGAAAGCAAATAAAACATGAAGTTTCACAAGAGCTAGAAAGAGTCCAACCTATAGACTACAATGATGCTATATAAGAAAATAATAAATATGCCACCCCCTGAAACACTGCTGTAAATGTAGTTAATTCAGCAATTGCTCCAGAGCCTGACTGTAATAGCAACAACACAGATGTAGAGCCTCCACAGAATGCTGATGACAAAGCTGTGCTTCAAAAACAAAATTATCCTAACATTTAGCACCACACTAACAGAATACATGGGCATTGACTCAACAAAAAGACCCTACATACCAAAACAAACACATCAAAAGTTGTAAAAATTGTTAATAGTCTCAACAATATTATATTACTACAATATTTAGGAAAACTTGAATCACTTGAAGAACTACACCCAATAACATACTGCACAGCATTATCAGCAATGCAATTCAGTGACTCCAAAATAGAAGCGCTCACTAATAGAAACCCAAAACTGTGTAACGAAATGAGAACACCAAAATGCCAGAAGAGATTAAGAAACAAAATTAAAACCTTAACAGCAGAAATAGCCCACCTAATGGAGTATAAAATGGATAACTTGAGTAAGAAAATTAAGAAAAAAATCTAAGGAGATACTAAGGAAATATAAGCTCTATACGAGATATGCTCAGCCTAACAAAAAGATTGTAGAATTTATAGATACACTGAAACAAAAGCTTGGTGCATACAAATCCAGACTAAATTGATACTTGAAGTGTGCCAGATGTAGAGAACAGAATTACAGGTATCAGTTTAGGAGCAATGAGAAGAGCTTATAAAGCAGGGGTCACCAACCTTTTTTACACTGCGGACCGGCCGATGGGGGGGAGTTGTTAAACACCACCGGATAATACAGCGATACTCGAAGGGGGTTCCTTATGTCCAGTCTATTCCACAACTTAGTTTACATGGCTATCAGCACTTGCTTATGTCCCGCTTGCTCACATTTTTTCCGCTCCAAAAAACTCAACGGGTTTGTCTTTAAGTGTAGGATGCCTGGACTCAAGGTACTAAAGCAGTTTTGAGGGCTTCATTGCCTCATTAGACAGCTTCCAGGCCCGAATTCCAGCTTCCCGCCTGCCACCAGATGCCTTGGCCAGGTGGGGCTGGTCATGGGTGGGATGAGAGGACAAGGTCAGGGCCGGAGGTTCCCGTGCCAGGGCCGTGGCGGTCGCAGTCCGGAGAGAGTGACCAACCGAGTGAGGAGGAGTGCGACAGGTGTCCTTACAAAACAGATGAAGAAATTTCTTTAGCCAGAGGGTAGTGAATTTGAGGCATTTATTACCACAGGTAGCTGTGGAGGCCAGGTCACTGGGTGTATTTAAGGCAGAGATTGATAGGTTCTTGATTGGACACAACATCAAAGGTTATAGGGAGAAGGCCGGGGATTGGGACTGAGGAAGGAAAAAAGGATCAGCCATGACCGAATGACAGAGCAGACTAATTCTGCTCCTATGGTTTTATATTATATTACAACCAATCCATTATTACAGATAGGGCAATTCATAATAACCATCCGGATGTAATATTGCATGATAAACAAGCAACAACAACTTAATAGATATAGCTATTCTAAATGCTTTATTTTATTAATAAGGTTTATCTGTTGGGCGTTTTATTTTCCGCAGATTTTCAAAATTAAATCGTTCCTTTAATTACATTTTCTAAAAAATAAAAATTCAGTTGATTAATAAGTTAGGCTTGTTAAATTAGCCAATAGGCTTGGGAATATTCTGGAGAAAGTGCAGGAAAAAGATTGGGGAGATATTTTCTACAGGGAGATTGGGATCAAAGGAGAAAGAAAAAGAAGAATGAAGACGGATAAGCAACATAGTGGAAGAATATGGTGAAACAGTCACAGAACACATTGGAAGGACAGATTCCAATGTCAGAAAATCTTCATGCAGACCACAGTATCACAGAGAATGTGCAGCTATCTTTCAGTTTGCTAGCTAACACACAACATTGAAGAAAGTTCAACACCTTTTTCCTTGGATATTTATGTTTTGCTTGGGCAGATTTTTCAGTGCAGAACTGTTTCAGTACCATGAGTAAACAAAGTGAAGCAAACTGGATATACATACATATTACATATGTATATATATATATATATATATATATATATATATATACATATATATATACACACACACCAGAAATATGCTGAATTAAAAGATGAAATTGAAAGACTATGGAACATGAACAGGGTCCTAATGGTAATATCTACAACTGGTATCATGCAAAGTCACTACATAATAGCATTAAACAATTAGACCTACATAGCAATATTTATGTAAATCTCCAAAAAGCCACAACACTACACAGCACTAGAATAGTCTGAAAGTTCCTTGCAATTGAGAAATGAGTGTGCTGGCTATGCCCGTACCTCAGGTTTTACCAGCTTGAGCTGAGAGAAAATACAATAATAATAGTTTTTTTATAGAGCATTTTTCATACAAACAATGTAGTTCACAGTGCTTTACACTGGGATAAAGTGCAAACATGAAAATAAAAGACAAAAAGATGTTCAGTAAAAGCAGGGTAAAATAAATAGGTTTTGAGCTGGCAACTAAGTCTGCATTCCTTATTGAGTCTGCAGTTTAACAACATACTGTAGTTCAAAAATGATGACCTGCCAATGATCTTACAATGAAGCTTGTTTATTTTTAAGAGACTGGTGGAAGACTTGAGAGTGTGGACAGGATTATAAAATGAAAGTGATTCTGCGACGTACTCTGATCCCAGACCATTGAGAACTTTAAAAACAAGAACGAGAACTTTAAAGTCAACTCTAAAAGATGCAGGAAGCCAATTCAGAGTAGTTAGGATGGAAGTGATATGTTCTCTCCTCCTGATTTTAGTTAAAAGTCTAGCAGTGGTGTTCTGAGGGAGCAGAGGTTTGTCAATAGATTTCTTTGGAAGGCATGTAAAAAGTGCATTGCAATAATCCAGTCTATTTGATATAAAGGAGTGAGTTAGTTTTTTAGCTTTTTGCGATAGAAACATATATATTTGCAATATTTGTTAAGTGTAGAAATGTTGCTGTAGTCACTTTCTTTATGTGGGATAGGCAATGAAAACTTAGGAGGGGAATTGTAGACTTGATGCACACAAGCAGGAGTACTTTCTCCTAGCCTAACAAGCTTTCTTTTCCCCTGCAATTAGGTCCCTTGTCAGACTTTATTCAGTGATCCCCAATGACTGAAAGCATTATTCTATCTGCCCACAAATGCAGCAGCAGTTCAGTACCCAACTCCAGGCTGTGGCTTCTTCCTGCCAAGGACAGCAATCTAGAGACATGAGAGACTGCAGATGCTGGAATCTCAAGCAACAAACAATCTGCTGGAAGAACATGGGTTGAACAGCATTTGTGGGAGGAACGGAATTGTTGATGCTTTGGGTCAAAGTCCTGCATCAAGTCCTGACACAGTGTTTTGAGCTGAAAAGTCAACAATTCCTTTCCTCCCAAGGAAAGCAATCTGTCAGTCAAGCTGGCTTCAGGGCATGAAGGAAATAGTTATCACAAGCAACGATAACCATAAACTACAAGATTGTTAGAACCCATCTTGTTCACTAATATCCTTCATATCCTGAGTCTCCTTAGCAAAACCACAGGAGTACCTTCACTAAATCACTGCAGCACCAAAATACCTCATCACCATGTTCCAGCGAAACTTTGGAATTCCAATAACATCCAATTTACTCATATCAACAATGGACACAAATAACTTCTATACTTTAAGAATACCAAGCTTATGGGGAATAATTTAGAGTTTTTAGGAATAAATGCTTGGTGTCAGTGTCTACTGTAGCTCTGTTTGTGTCAGTAAACTGTGCGTTCAAATCATATTCCAGAAATGCAAAGGCAAACTTGAAGCTGAAAATGCTAATGACAAATAACATTTCCTAATCTGTCAATTTTAAAAAGTTAGATATTTCTGTTTTGCATACCAAAGTGGATGATCTGAATATTTTTCTACATTTTTCCTGCAAATCTGTTCTATAAGGGTTCTTTGCAAACATGAGGAAATCTGCAGGTGCTGAAAATCCAAACACACAAAATGCTGGAAGAACTCAGCAAGCCAGGCAGCATTTATGGAAAAGAGTACAGTCAACGTTTCAGGTCGAGACCCCCTTCATTAGGGACCTGTAATACCATTTCCTGCAACCCTGTTTGATAAAGCAAACTGCAGATTTCAGCATATTGGTCCATTTCAGTGATGCATTGGCCAGATGGTGTAGATAAGCGCATCATGTAGCTAAATGAATGAATCAGCTACAAGAAAACAAGAAACTCCATACAGATCCATGGGATTGGATCCATGGGCACAAATAGCATAGCTTGAGAATTCAACTCCATCAATGACACATCTAAACCATTGCACATTTCCCAAACTCTCAACCTATCCTTTTCAACTACCCACATTCCCCAATGCCTCAAACAACCCACTCTTTGAACTCACCTTCCCTGAGCCCATCAAGCTTTCTCCTCAACACAAAGATACATGAATATGGTAGCCCAAGAGTCTCCCGAGTGGCCCCATGATCTGCCCCATCTATCAATCTTTGAAAATCTACCTCCTCTTCAAATACCTCCAGTAAGCTAACCATCTCAACCATCCAGGGTAGAGAAGCCCAGAGGTTTGGCAGCCTCTCCAACAAAACAAAAATGCACTTCAGTTTTAAGTAAATTTTCTGATCTTGAAAACATGTCTCCTCATTTGAGGTTGTGCCAGTAGTAAAAAAATCTCAACATTTACTCTGTCATGCCCCTTTGGGCCCTTAAATGCTTCAATGAGATCATCCTTCATTCTTCTGAACTCCAAAGCATAGAGATCAAACTCCAAGAACAATTATCTCATCCTACAAATTAGATAAGCGAATCACTCCTGGAATGTCTCCGATGCCAGTATATCCTTTCTTAAATGAAGGAACCAAAACTGTAATCAGTACTGCAGGTACAACTTCACCAATATACTGCACATTTGGAACAATCCCCCAGCAATAAAGGCCAGTCTGTCATTTGTCTAACTACTTGCTGCATCTTGAGATGAACATTGTATTCGTGCAAAAGAATTAAATTCCCTCATTTACAATCTCTTCCCTTTATATAACTGCCTGCCTTTTGGCTCCTTTTACCTCACAATGGATCATATTGAACTTCATTTGTCTGGTTTGTACCCAGTTAATCTATTAGCCTGTTGCACAATCCAAATATCCTCATTATATCCTCTCCTTTCACTGATTTTGTGTCATTTTGTGTCATTCCCATAAGTTAAAGTTTCTAAATTAAAACTCTCTACCCCATTTGTTTTCTTTAAACCTTATATGCTTTGCACTGTAAAAATATATTTTCAACTGTTTCATGATGACAAAATGTACAGACCCCAGAAGGTCAAGATATAAGGAATGTTTTCCGACAAGATATAAGGAATAATTAAGCATACATGCCCAATTCTTAGTTATGTCAAAATAATTCCTTCCCTTCTTGTTTTATCCCCTTCTCCCAATCAAGCCAACATTTTTATGTATTCTGTAAAGGTGTCTCTCCGTATGCCCATTTTCCCACAAGTCTTGCCATCAGCCCCTAATTCAAACCCTAGCAGCCCCTTAGCTTCTGATTGGCTATGGAAGGTCTATATCCACTGTAGAACTTTTAACAGTTTTCTTAGCTAAACAATCAACCCACTTATTCTCCTCAACACCTCGATGTGCAGGAACACTTAAGAAGCAAACATAAAACCAGTGCTCTATACTGTATACAAAACAATGTTTGAAGAGCTTCCAACAGTAAATCTGTTGCTAGAATGACCTGATTTAAGACTCTGAAAAGGGATCTGAACAAATTACAACTTTAGATGGACAAATTTCCTCTATTCACTGTAAGTCTAAAATAATGGAACCTGCTGTACACATAAAAGCATTAGTAAGGTGTTTCTTTATCATCACCTGCAATTCAGGCAAAAAACAGCCACACCTACATTCCCAGTTAAATTCTCTTTTGATCCATCTGTAAAAATGGATAATATACCATAAAAATTTGCTTTAATGTATTGATGAACCAACAGAGTTTTCAGCATAACAGCTAAAATTGTGTCATTTAAAATGAACTGAAGTTATTGGAAAAAACCAAGGTGGATTACGGAGAAAGCCATAGTGGGACATATTGCATAATGCAATAAACTCACATTCCCAGCATGATAAGAACCCAGACGCCCATATCTAAAATCAGTCTTCTTGTGATGTTTCCTACAGACTTCCAGCAGGGTGATCATTTCTCTCAAAACTCCTCAAATCAATCCAGTAGGTTCACATCAACTTCAGCCTCCACAACTGTAAGGGTAATTATTCCATTTCTACCAGTAAAGCCAAAACAGGTGATGTTATTGTATCACAACACAGGCTTAAAGCCTGTGCTTATATCACATCCAAACACTTTACATTTGAAGATGAAGCTGATTCATAAGCCACACAGCCATAATCAAGAACTGATCCATGTAAACAGATATAAATGGTCAACAAAAATTTTTGTATAGCACCCCAAGAATACCCACATAGACACCTGAGAATATTTAATGCTCCTTTACATTTATCAATTATTTTACTGATAGGGCCCTTCCATGTCAGCTCATTATGCATCCACATGACTAGAAATCTTACCACTGACACTTCAAGACTTTCACCAAATACAGTTGCAAGGAAAAGGGAAACCCTTTGCAATTACCTATTTTTATGTATTAACTACCAATAAAATGTGGTCTGAACTTCATCTAAGTACCAATAATGGAACCAGACAGAGCAGTAGTTTGACATGGACAGATGGAGCAAAGGGCCTGTTTCTGTGTTGTCTCTATAATATTAGAACGGAGAACGAGGCAAATGTAGACTAGGAGCAGTTAGGTCTACATCTGACAAATGGAACTCAATCAAAAGCGAAGTCATGAGTGTTCACCTCCAAAGTGTTTCCTGAGGCTCAAAGGCAAGTACTTCACCTTTACATAAGCTAGCGCTAGCGTTAAAAGATGCTTAGCACTTTTGATGAAACAGCGAGTTGAAGTGGTGAAGTTGCAGGCCTGACAAGACATGACCAAGATTCGCTTTGTGCTCTGGTTTATTGGCAGAGAAAGCAAATCCATCAGGGAACACAAATCTAGAAAGTCCGGGGAAGGTCAGCACATCCGGTACATCGCGAGCAAAGTAGAAACAGTGGTTTAAATAGTAATTTACTTTTAAGAATTTAAATAAATACAATCATTTAATCTTGTCATTCAGTAGTTCTTCCCCTTAAAACTATAATAATGTAGCCTCTGCGTAGCCAGTTTTGCCTATGTTCGGATTCATGGACCCTCCCCCACACCAAATGGTCGGTCATATGCGAGAATCCAACACCTCGGAACAAGTTGGCTGAACTCGAGGATGAGGTAGCTGACCTGCAGTGTCATAGAGAATTGGCAGGGGTGCTCCAGATGTCCTTGAGGGAGATGGTGTGCACAGCAAGTGAGCCACGGGTTGAGACTCTGGAACAGAAAGGAAGACCGTGGAAAGGAAGCACAGGGTAAGAGGTGTACACTGTCTGGGGGCATCAACCCCAGAGTTGGAAGTTTCCAACCATTTTGAACATCTAGCGATACACGACAACTATGAAACCCTGGGGGTAGGCAAGACAGAGAAGGCCCGTAGGACCCTCTCTCATCCTAAACCGAAACCCCATAAAAAGGAAGTAGTGACAGTAGGGGGCTCAATTATCAGGGAGATTGAGAATCAGGTGTGTACTGACAAGGAGTCTGGTATGGTGTATTGCCTAACAGCAGGAGCGCAAATAGGAGACCTCCCAGGACAAATCTGCAGAGAGATAGCAGACAACTGCAGGAAACATAAAGTCGTGATAGTAGGGGACCTACTATCCTGGTCACCTCATTATAGGAAGGATGTGGAAGCTATGGAGAGGGTGCAGAGGAGATTTACCAGGATGTTGCCTGGATTGGAGAACAAGTCATATGAAGCAAGGTTAGCAGAGCTGGGACTTTTCTCTTTGGACCGTAGAAGAATGAGAGGGGACTTGATAGAAGTCTACAAGATTATGAGAGACATAGACAGGGTGGATATTCGGTACCTGTTTCCCAGGGCACCAATAGCAAACACCAGAGGACATATGTACAAAATTAAGGGAGGGAAGTTTAGGGGAGACATCAGGGTTAAGTTTTTTACACAGAGGGTTGTGAATGCCTGGAATGACTTGCCAGGGATGGTGGTGGCGGTTAAAACATCAGGGGTACTTAAGAGCCTCTTGGACAGGCACATGGATGAAAGAAAAATGGCCGGTTATGGGGTAGTGTGGGTTTAGTACTTTTTTTAAAGGATTATATGGGTCGGCACAACATGGAGGGCTGAAGGGCCTGTACTGTGCTGTAATGTTCTATGGTTCTATGGGATTTTAATTTTCCACATATTGATTGGGACTTCCATACTGTTAAAGGTCTAGACAGGTTAGAGTTTGTAAAATGTGTTCAGGAAAGTTTTCTAAATCAATATATAGAGGTACCAACTAGAGAGAATGCAATATTAGATCTTCTATTAGGAAATGAGTTAGGACAAGTGATGGAAGTGTGCATAGGAGAACACTTAGGGTTTGGTGATCATAATGCCATTAGTTTCAACTTGGTCATGGATAAAGATAGGTTTGGTCCTCGGGTTGAGGTACTAAACTGGAAAAAGGCCAAATTTGAAGAAAGGATCTAAAAAGTGTGGATTGGGACAGGTTGTTCTCTGGCAAGGATGTGATTGGTAAGTGGGAGGCCTTCAAAGGAGAACGTTTGAGAGTGCAGAGTTTGTATGTTCCTGTCAGGATTAAAGACAAATTGAATAAGAATAAGGAACCTTGGTTCTCGAGGGATATTGGATAAAGAAGAAGAGAGAGATGTATAACAGGTATAGGCAACAGGGAGCAAATAAGGTGCTTGAAGAGTATAAAAAGTGCAAAAAAATACTTTAGAAAGAAATCAGGAGGGCTAAAAGAAGACATGAGGTTGCTTTGGCAGTCAGGGTGAAGGATAATCCTAAGAGCTTCTACAGGTATATTAAGAGCAAAAGGATAGTAAGGGATAAAATTGTTTCTCTTGAAGATCAGTGGTTGGCCATGTATGGAACCAAAAGAAATGGGGGAGATCTTAAATGTCTTTTTTTGCATCTGTATTTACTAAGGAAACTGGCAAGGAGTCTATAGAAATAAGGCAAACAAGTAGTGAGGCCATGGAACCTATACAGTTTAAAGAGGAGGAGGTGCTTGCTGTCTTGAGGCAAATCAGAGTAGATAAATCCCCAGGACCTGACAGAGTATTCCCTCAGACCTTGAAGGAGACTAGTGTTGAAATTGCAGGGGCCCTGGCAGACATATTTAAAATGACGGTATCCACGGGTGAGGTGCTGGAGGATTGGAGGATAGCTCACATTCCGTTGTTTAAAAAAGGCTCTAAAAGTAATCCGGGAAATTATAGGCCGGTAAGTTTGATGTCAGTAGTAGGTAAATTATTGGAAGGAGTACTAAGAGATAGGATATACAAGTATTTGGATAGACAGGGACTTATTAGGGAGAGTCAACATGGCTTTGTGCGTGGTAGGTCATGTTTAACTAATCTATTAGAGTATTTTGAGGAGGTTACCAGGAAAGTGGATGAAGGGAAGGCAATGGATGTTGTCTACATGGATTTCAGTAAGGCCTTTGACAAGGTCCTGCATGGGAGGTTAGTTACGAAGATTCAGTTGCTAGGTATACATGGTGAGGTAGTAAATTGGATTAGACATTGGCTCAATGGGAGAAGTCACGGAGTGATAGTGGAGGATTGCTTCTCTGAGTGGAGGCCTGTGTCTAGTGGTGTGCCACAGGGATCAGTGCTGGGTCCATTGTTATTTGTCATCTATATCAATGATCTGGATGATAATGTGGTAAACTGGATCAGCAAATTTGCTGATGATACAAAGATTGGAGGTGTAGTGGACAGTGAGGAAGGTTTTCAAAGCTTGGAGAGGGATCTGGACCAGCTGGAAAAATGGGCTGACAAATGGCAGATGGAGTTTAATGCAGACAAATGTGAGGTATTGCACTTTGGAAGGACAAACCAAGGTAGAACATACAAGGTAAATGGTAGGACACTGAGGAGTGCAGTAGATCAGAGGGATCTGAGATTACAGATACATAATTCCCTAAAAGTGGTATCACAGATAGATAAGGTCATAAAGAGATTTTTTTGGCACTTTGGCCTTTATAAATCAAAGTATTGAGTATAAGAGTTGGAATGTTATGGTGAGGTTGTATAAGACATTGGTGGGGGCGAATTTGGAGTATTGTGTGCAGTTTTGGTCACCGAATTACAGGAAGGATATTAATAAGGTTGAAAGAGTGCAGAGAAGGTTTACAAGGATGTTGCCAGACTTGAGAAACTGACTTTATTCCCTGGAGCGTAGAAGAATGAGGGGAGATTTGATGGAGGTGTATAAAATTACGATAGGTATAGATAGAGTGAATGCAAGCAGGCTTTTTCTACTGAGGCTAGGAGAGAAAAAAAAAACCAGAGGACATGGGTTAAGGGTGAAAAGGGAAAAATTTAATGGGAACATTAGGAGGGCTTCCTCACACGGAGAGTAGTGGGAGTGTGGAATGAGCTGCCAGTTGAAGTGGTGAATGCAGCTCACTTTTAACATTTAAGAAAAACTTGGACAGGTACATGGATGAGTGGGGTATGGAGGGACATGGACTAGGTGCAGGTCAGTGGGACTAGACAGAAAAATGGTTCAGCACAGCCAGGAAGGGCCAGAAGGCCTGCTTCTGTGCTGTAATGTTCTATGGTTCTATGACAGGAGCACAAATAGGAGACCTCCCTGGATGAGTAGATAAGATCCTGGTCAGAGCTGGGGTGGATCAGTAGTCATTGCCAACATTGGATCAAATGACATAGGTAAAGGGCAGGTTGTCAGTTCTACCAGACAAATTTAAGGAATTGGGGGGAAGCTAAGGGACAGAACTGACAAGGTAGTCTTCTTGTAAGTTCTGCCTGTGCCCTGTGCCAGTCCAGGTAAGATGGAGGAGGTCAAAAGGTTGTACATGTGGCTCTACTCATGGTGTTGGTTAGAGGGGCATGGGTTTCCGGGACAGATGGAACCTCTACTGTCGGGACGGGTTGCAGTTGAACCGGAGGGGGCACTAATGTTCAGTTAGTAGAGGACTGTTTAAACTAGGAAATGGGGGGAGGGGGGAGGGAGACTTAGAACAGACTGGATTCAACTGTTCCAACACCTTAATGGAGGATAACACATCAGAACATAAACCCATAGGCTTCAAAAATGTTAAAATGGGTCAGAATAGGATGAAAAGCTTCGGTAAGGATGACCTATATAAATGCAGTAAGAATTAGAATTAGAATTTTATTTCTTACATCCATCTCACAGCATGAAAATCTTTATGATGTGTCTCCATCACTGGGAAGGGAAATGTGGGAGGATATTGCCCACACAGTAAGATTGTATAGATACTTGCTTTGTACATTGGTCCTGGCCTTAATGCTGTGGTACCATTTGCCAGATGGAAGCAGCTGAACAGTTTGTGGTTTGGGTGACTGGATAATCCTTCAGGCCCTTTTTACACACCTGCTGCTGTAAATGTCCTTAATAGACGGAAGTTCACAACCACAGATGTGCTGGACTGTCCGCACCACCCTCTACAGTGCCACACTCACCTGTAGAGGAGGGATGCTTATGTGAGAATGCTGTCCTTGGACTACAGTTCAGGATTCAACACTATAATTCCCTTCAAGCTCGACAAGAAACTCAGATCTTGGCCTTCACCCTGTTTTGTGTAGCTGGTTCCTGGACTTCCTATCAGAATAAAATAACTGAGCTGGAATTAAATGCAAGTGCGTATAAGTGTGATATAATAGCAATGACTGAGCCCTTAAATTCACTTGGTCCATCTCGGACACTTCTCTCCCCTTTCTTGATCTCTGGAGACAGACTATCCACTGACATCTTATACAAACCCACTGACTCCTATAACTATCTCGACTATACCTCTTCCTACCCTGCCCAATGCAAAAATGCCATTCCCTATTCCCAGTTCCTCCGTCTCCGCCGCATCTGCTTCCAGGATGAGGCTTTCTGTTCCAGGACTTCTCAAATGTCCTCTTTCTTTCAGGGTTGTGGTTTCCCTTCTGGTGTCATCAAAGATGCCCTCACCTGCATCTCCTCCATTTCCCACACTTCAGCCCTCACCCCATCCTCCCGTCACCACAACAGGGACAGTGTCCCCCTTGTCCTCACCTACCACCCCACCAGCCTCCGGATCCAGCATATTATCCTCCGCAACTTCCACCACCTTCAACAGGACCCCACCACTAAGGGCATCTTTCCCTCTCTACCCCTCTCAGCTTTTCGCAGGGATCGTTCCCTCCGCAACTACCTGGTCCACACGTCCCTCCCCACAGAACTCCCACCTGGCACATCCCTGTAAGCGCAAATGCTACACCTGTCCCCACACCTCCCCCTTACCACCATTCCGGGCCCCAGACAGTCCTTCCAGGTGAGGTAACACTTAACCTGCGAGTCTGCTGGAGTCATCTATTGCATCCGGTGCGGCCTCCTCTACATCGGCGAGACCCGACGCAGATTGGGGGACCACTTCGTCGAGCACCTCCGCTCCGTCCGTCACAATAGACAGGACCTCCCGGTTGCCACCCACTTCAACTCTGCCTCTCATTCCCATCTAGTTATGTCCATACATGGCCTCCTCTACTGCCATGATGAGGCCAAACTCAGGTTGGAGGAGCAACACCTCATATACCGTCTGGGTAGCCTTCAGCCTGGTGGTACGAACATTGAATTCTCCAATTTCTGGTAATTCCTTCCCCCTCCCCCTTCCCCAGGTCCCTCTCTGTATCTCTCCCCTTTCAACTTTCTGCTTCTTTATCTCTACAGTTCTTTCATGCTTATCCCCTCCCCCCTTTATCTTCCCTCTGATTGGTTTTCCACCTGGCGCCTCTAGGCCCTACCCCCTCCCCTATCTCTATTACTGGGCTTCGGCCCTCTCTTCCCCCCCCCCCCCCCCCCCCCCATTCCTGATGAAGGGTCTCGGCCCGAAACGTTGGCTACTCTTTTCTCACGGATGCTGCCTGACCTACTGAGTTCTTCCAGCGTTGTGTACGTATTCTTTGATCCACAGCATCCACAGTTATATTTTTGTGTAATGACTGAGCCCTGGTTGACTTAAAGAATGTTAATGAATATAGTATTAAAGGAAAGATAGGCAAGATCGTAAAGGTGGAGGAGGAGTGGTATACATAAGAGAGAATTAAAACAATGTAAAGGTGGAGGAGGAGTGGTATACATAAGAGAGAATTAAAACAATGTAAAGGTGGAGGAGGAGTGGTATACATAAGAGAGAATTAAAACATAAGGCTGCTTATGATAGGGGATGAATTGAGACTTAAGATATAAAGATATCTTCTCAGATCTATTGAGAAGATATCTGGGTGAGAATTGAAAGCTATAAGGATAAATGAATAACATTGGATGTATGTTATAGACCCCGTCCCCCACCCCCAGTGCTGATGGTGAGTTTAGTAAATACTTATTCAGAATATTGAAAAAGCAAATTCTAAGGGTGATGTTATAGTTTTGGGTGACTTCAATTTCTCAGATATTGAGTGGGAGAACCCAGTAGATTATAGGAAAATGAATGCATTGAGTTGTTGAATGATTGTTTTTGACCCAGCCTGTTAATACAGCAACAAGAGGGAAGGCCTGTCTAGATTTGATATTCTGTAACAATCAAGATAGAATTTTTTGGGAGTACTGTATATCAGGAAAAAAAAGCGATTAAATTAAATTTCAAAAAGGCAAAGCTTGAAATTTTTTGCCTACAAAGACTTCAGAAGGTAAACTGGAAGGAACTGCTTGGCATTGAGTCAGTTGAGGAACAATGGGGTCAATTTAAACAGATAATTCGCACACTGCAGGAAAAGTTCATACTCGAGGTCAAGAGAAGTAATAAAAAAACATAAATCAACTACATGGATGAATAAAGTTATTCATAATAAGTATTGAAGACAGCTATATGAATACAGAAAAAACAGTAATGATGTTAAACAGAGCATATGAATATATGAAAGCTACTGTATAATCAAGAGGGAAATTTGGAATGCCAAAAGGCAGATTGAGGAGGATATTGCTGATAATGCTAAGATTGATCCTGAGGGGTATTTTCAATGATTTAGTAGTGGGAGAAAAAAGTCAAGGAGGAAGTTAAGTGTATTAGGAATAATAATGTTAAGTTATGCAGAGAAGAACATAGCTGATACATTTCATTAAGGGTATAAGTAAAGTGGATGTCAGCTGCTACTTCAAAATTAATCTATCATCGAGGACATGGGGCCGTAGGTGGAGACTGCTTAAAGGGAGATTTCAGACTAACATCAGGAAGCATTTCTTTACACAGCGAGTTGTGGACACATAGAACAAACCACCTAGTTGTGTAGCTGCGTAGTACCTTAGACACGTTCAAACCTAAACTTGGTAGTTATTTCAACACTCTAATTTCGCAAGCTTTTTTGGCCCGTTCCTAGCAAAATGCTTTCTAAACTTTCCGCTTCTAATTGTTCATGTGACCAAAAGACGACATCGTTGTTCACGTGACCCTGAAGCAGCCGTCTTTGTTCACGTGGTTCCAAAGACGGCGCCGTCGTTCACGTGATCCTAAAGACGGCGTCGCCGCACCATGTGACTCACGCCGAGTGAAGCGGCAAGATGGCAGCAGTGGAAGGGCCTATTCAGAGGCTGAGGTGCGGGAATTTCTAGTTTGGGCCTGCTATCGGCAGGAGAAGCATACTGGTGTTCGGGGTTGGGTCGCAGGGGCTTGGTTATGTGGGGTAAACTAGCGATACCGCTGATGGTTGTGGTTCTCAGAATTCAGCTCGTGGTAGGAGGATGAGTGTGTGCACTGGTCTTTAGTATGTGTGAGGGAAAGTGAAGTCGGTGAGAATGGAAATGGAGATGTGAGTGGAGCTGAAGATGGTTGAAGAGTTTTTTTGGATCCTGTGCCTCTTTCTTTCATTGTTTTGTTTTAGTTACAGTCACAAGAAGTTCAGAGCCTTACTTAAGAAAGAAAAACGTAAGCGAAAGCGTCAGGCAGCGGCCAAACAGAGAGACGAAGGTTGGTGGTCGTCATGCTTGTTTTAGGCTTACAGTTCACTAGAAAATTAAGAATGTCAATCCAAATTAAATACTCAATGTATACTATTCTCCGTCAATTAGTATGGGGTGGGGTGTCACATAGTTTTCTGCATTCAAATATAATTTCTGTTACAGTGAAGATTTACTTGGGTTGGTTGCTACTGTAAGATTATAATTATGATTTACTACTTGGGTAAATATATAGGTACAGAGTAACACACAATGCCAGAGGAGCTCGGCAGGTCAGGCAGCGTCTACAAAATGAATAAGCAGTTGATGTTTTGGGCCTAGACCCTCATCTAGATTCAGCATGACCTCGTAATGGTACATGGAGCTTAGAAAAATAGAGGGCTGTAGGTAAGCCTAGTAATTTCTATGGTAGGGATATATTTGGCACAACTTTGTGGGCTGAAGGGCCTGCATTGTGCTGTAGGTTTTCTATGTTTCTATAAGTTAGTGCACGAGTAACACCCACTCATCCCTATGAAGTAATTGTCTTAAATTCGGGATTATCTTTCACTACACAGATACAATCAAGGCAGCTGAAGTTTGAAATTTGAAGACTGATACAGGGTCTCCATCCAAAACGTTGATTACCCCTCTTGGCATGCTGATTTATTCCAGCAGTTTGTTTTTTGTTCCCGTTTTTAGCATCTGCATCTTAAATACGTAGCCAAGTAATCTTCTACACAAGGCTTGGCTGCTCCTGTGTCTTGGTAATGAAGCAACTTTCATCAGCTCCAGCTCTCTCAAATTGTTGTATTAATTAGTACTTCCTCAGAGCGAGCAGGTCCAGAGAAACTTTGATTCAAATATATAGTTATATTTCCACAGCTTATTGAGGGGTGAACACATTTAGCTTTCAGTAACAAAAATTAACATCTCTGGAAGCTCTCATCAACTCTGGCATATATGGAATGAGAAACAAAGTTGTAGTTGTCAAGACCATAAGAAAGAGGAGCAGATTGGCCCATCGTGTCTGCTTTGCTATTTCATAATAGCTGAACCATTATTCCCCCCCAGCCCCAATCTTTTGCCTTCTCCCTGTGTCCCTTCATGCCCTGAACAATTAAGAATCTTATCAACCTTTACCTTGAATACTTCGTCTCCACGGTTATCCGTGGCAACGAATTCCACAGATTCACCACTCTGGCTAAAGAAATTCTTCCTCACCTTCATTCTAAAAGGACGCCACTCTATTCTGAGGCTGTGCGCTCTGGTCTTGGACTCTCCAACCACAGGAAACATCCTCTCCACATCCACTCTTATCAAGGCCTTTCACCATTCGGCAGGTTTCAATTTGGTCACCCCTCGTTCTTCTGAATTCCAGTGAATACAGGCTCAGCCATCTAACACTCTTCATATGACAAGCTGTTCGATCCTGGAATTACTTTCGAGAACATCCTTTCGAAAATAAAGGGCCCAAAACTGCTCACGATACTCCCAAGTGAGGCCTCACCAGTGCTTTATGAAGCGTCAACATTGTATCCTTATTTTTATACTCTTGTCCTCTTGAAATGAATGCTAACATTGCATTTGCCTTCCTCACCACAGATTCAACCTGCACTTTAACTTTTAGGGACTCCCAGGTCACTTTGCACCTGAGAGTTTTCAGTTGCCTCCCCATTTAGAAAATAGTCTAACTTTTCATTTCTTTGGCCATTCTCCTACTCTAAGTCCTTCTGTGGCCTCTATACTTCCTCAAAACTACCTGCCCCTCCACCTATCTTCGTATCATCTGCAAACTTTGCAACAAAGCCATCAATAACCATCATTCAAATTAAGGTAGCTGGGTGACTCAGGAGAGGGAAGGGGAATAGACAGAATGAGCTGAACACCCCTGTGGCCGTTCCCATCAATAATAAGTATACCATTTTGGATACTGTTGGTGGGGACGACCTACCAGGGACAAGTTGCCATGGTCGTGTCTCTGGCACCGAGACTGGACTCTCAGCTCAGAAGGGAACCAAGGAAAAGAGGAAAGCAGTAGTGTTAGGGGGATAAATAAGAGGTTCTCTGGGAGAGATCGAGAATCCCGGATGGTCTGTTGCCTCCCTGGTGCCAGGGTCTGCGATATCTTGGATTGAGTTCTCAGTATTCTCAAGTGGGAGGGTGAGCAGCTGGATGTCGTGGTCCATGTAGGGACCAGTGATGTGGATATGAAGAATTAGGAAGTCCTGCTAAGAGAATTTAGGGAGTTAGGTGCAAAGTTGAAGTACAGGACCTCCAGGGTTGCAATCTCAGGATTGCTACCCATGCCACGTGCTAGTGAGGCTAGAAATAGGAAGATAATGCAGCTAAATACATGGCTAAGGAGTTGGTGCAGGAGGGAGGGCTTCATGTTTCTGGACAATTGGACCTTGTTCCAGAGAAGGTGGGACCTGTTCCGATGGGATGGGTTGCACCTGAACTGGAGGGGGACTAATATCCTTGCAGGAAGGTTTGCTAGTGGGGGGGGGGGGGGGTTTAAACTAGATTTGCAGGGGGAGGGGAACCAGAGTGTTACAGCAAATAGTGAGGGGGAGGAGGATAAAGGTCATGCGAGAACTGCAAGTATAGTGCATGGAGTAAGGCCAGATCTAACATATTAAGAGGCTTTGAGGAAAGAGAAGCAGAATAAAGGGTGTTAAGGTAGAAGGGCTAAAGTGCATGTACTTCAATGCAAGAAGCATCAGGAACAAAGGTGATGAACTGAGAGCTTGGATACATACATGGAATTATGATGTAGTGGCCATTACAGAGACTTGGCTGGCACCAGGGCAGGAATGGATTCTCAATATTCCTGGATTTCTGTGCTTTAAAAGGGATGGGGGGAGGGAAGGAGGGGTGGCATTACTGGTCAGGGATACTATTACAGCTACAGAAAGGATGGGTAATGTAGCGGGATCCTCTTTTGAGTCAGTATGGGTGGAAGTCAGGAACAGAAAGGGAGCAGTTACTCTATTGGGAGTATTCTATAGGCCCCCTGGTAGCAGAGATACTGAGGAGCAGATTGGGAGGCATATTTTGGAAAGAGGCAAAAATAACAGGGTTGTTATCATGGGTGACTTTAACTTCCCTAATATTGATTAGTTTTAATTGGGGAAGGGCAAATTATGAGGCTATAAGGCTAGAACGTGCGGGTGTAAATTGGGATGATGTATTTGCAGGGAAATGTACTATGGACTATGGAAATGTACTTGGGGATCCCTTGCAGGATGTTAGGGTAAATTTGTCCTGGTGAGGAAGATAAAGAATGGTAGGGTGAAGGAACCATGGGTAACAAGTGAGGTGGAAAATCTAGTCAGGTGGAAGTGTCAACCTGAAATTATTAACCTGCTCAGTTGAGGAAAAATGCCAGAGACACGAAATTACCTCTGAAGCAGCTTTTATTCAGAGAGGAGTTCGCAGCCCCCACGCACTTCATGCGTACGGTAGCCAACTCCCAATTTGTCGGTTTACAAAGGTAATACTTATACCCAGAAGCAGGGTACTACATTCGCAAATATGGTTACTGATTCAAATTCATCAATTGATTGGCTATTGCATAGCTAAGCACGCAGAATACTCAGAATTAACAAAAGTTCAAGCGTAATACTTGGAATTACTACAGATGCACTTCAAAACACTTGAAATAGGTATAACTTAAAGTACTTTGCCAAACACATTGTCTTGTGGTCGCAGGTTCCCTTTTCCTTGTGGTCTCCACGTCTAGCCTGGCACCTTATTTTAGCTACCTCTCCTTACTTCCCCAATGACGTACCTCTCTCTTGTCCTGTCTACATATTTTGCTACACTTACCCCTCGCCCACCCCCTCTACACGTACCCCTTACCCTCTTCACATTCTCATTCCCTCCTGTGATCATGAAATGATCACTTGTCAATATCGTGAAAATCCTCTGGTGCAGGTTCGAGGAGTTCGGTGGCCTCACCGGTTGCCCGTATTCCCATCAGTGGTTTAGCCGGCAGCAGGTCCCCTAGCGAGGCCATCATGCGGTTCAGGACACATTTGACAATAGCGATAGAGACAAAAATCCCGATAATAGCGATCAGCGCGTAAATAGCCCCATTGATCAACCAGTCCTTCCACGCACTTAGTCCCCAGTCCCCCCACCCTGCCCAACCTGTTCCTTCCTTGATGGATCCTAACTGTTCATCTATTTTGTTCATGTACCGTGTTATGTTGGTGGTAGCATCGTCTAGCCCCATTATGCATTTGTCCTTTACGATAGCACAGAGCCCTCCCTCCCTGGTGAGGAGATAATCAAGTGCACAGCGGTTTTGCATGGAGAAGAGCCGCAGTTGGTTAAGGCTGTCGGTTATGAGTCTTAATGCTCCCCTGGTGGCGTTCCCGAGGCTCATGAGACCACAGGCCAGATAGTTCCGATTGTGGGCCGCCATAGCGGCTCCTGATGCCCCCAAAGAGAAAAAACCATATCCGGCCACCTGACCTGCGGTTAGGGTGGTCAGGACTTGGGAATCTGCTCAAAGTTCCTGGGAGACCTCTCTCTTGTACCTCCCAGGCAAGTTCCAGGGCAAGGGACTGTTGTAGGGAGGAGGGTGCCATAGACCACCGAGGAAGGGTATGGGTACTCCAGGAAGTTGGTGGCAATGCTGTTGTAGAAGAAAAAATACCCCGGGAGGGTATACATGGTCTCAGTGCAACCCTCACCCTTTAGGTGTATGGTATCACTCCATTCTGCTATACTGGCAGGTGCGTACACTCGTTTGGTACCCCTGCGATATTCAGGTCGTAGGAATACCTGATCGTTGACTCGGAGGAGGGTGCGGTTCCCCTCCCCACAAAGAAGTTGCACCCCCTTGGCCAGGGACTGGCACTTTGTCTCATGGCAAAAGCAAGATATCCCTAAGGGGTTCTTGGTGGGATGACACTCCCTTTTCCTACAGGGCTTGGAGAGGCAGGTGACGTTATTCGAGACATACACGTCTGAACATCCCCACCCTGTTCCAAAGTAGCAGTTCTCATATACTCGGTCACCCTTCGGGGGTTTGGGATTCTCCTCTCACCAGAGATCTTTTCTCATCCACCTGTTGGACATGGGGAATAAACAGTCCGCAACCGGGGCCGTGGAAGAGTCATAGAGAGTTCCACCCTCTTTCCCTCAGGCAATGTTTTGCTGGCTGATCAACAGGATCCCAGTGCGGGAAAACGGTAAAGAGTGAGGAGACACTGGCGGGGTGGGGATAGCAAACGATGGTTGTAGTGCCATACAATCGTTTGTGCACGTTTTGGAAATAGTTGCCACTTATAAACTCCGAGGAGGGTCTTTCAAGGGTGGGGCCTTTGGGGAAGCCCCAATCCCTTTTCTGCCTTGAAATGTCCCCCTTCGATCCTTTTAGGGGTTTTGGTTCCTCGTCCAGCCGTCCCTCAACCTCTGTCCTATACCCCACTGTCCCTAAAAGAATATAGATAACCAAGAGCATCCTACCTTCCATTGCCAGAGCATAATTTCAACGATGTGACACCACAAGGAAAAAGGAATTTAAACACACAACAGTTCAATCAAGTCCGTTTGTCAGTTCCTTCTGTGGTTTCTAGCGAGTCCGAGGTCCAGCGCTTGCAATCGCTCAGATGAATCCAATGTTCTTGTCCCTTCACCTTGACAGCAGAGAGGGTCTGCAAGAGGACCTGGTATGGTCCTTTCCACAGGGGTCCCAACTTGGGTCGATCCCAGTTCCTTATTAACACCCAATTTCCTGGTTCTGCTCCCTGCCACTCGCCTTCTCTGTCAGGAAGAGGTCTTGAGGCTTCCTTCACCTGAGTGTGTAGGGACTTAAGAGACAAAGTTAAATGCTTGAGGTAACACTGCAGTTCCTCGCCCATCATTTGTAGATCTACTTGTATTGGTGGGGGGTTTTGGTCACTGCCCCATGGGGTTCTATTTGGGTGCCCGTAAACCCTTTCAGCAGCAGTTAGCCCGGTACCGGTTTGAGGTGTAATGCGCATGTGATACAGTGCCAGGGGAAGGACTTTAAGCCAATTTAGTCCTGTTTCAAGGGTCAATTTAGTTAGTTTGTCCTTCAGGGTGCCGTTTGCACGTTCCACGATTCCTGCAGCTCGGGGGTGGTGGGCACAGTGAAATTGTTGTTCAATCTTTAGTATTTCGCAGAGTTCTTTGTTTACTTACCCAATGAAGTGCGGGCCGTTATCAGATGATAGTCTTTGTGGGATACCAAAACGAGGAATAACTTCTTTCAGTAGCATCCGCACTACCGTGGAAGCCTTGTTGTTCGTTGTGGGGAAGGCTTCAATCCATTTACTGAAGACGTCAATGATAACTAAACAGTACTTGTAACAATTCACCTTAGGTAACTTGATAAAGTCCATTTGTAATGTGTCAAATGGTCCTGCTGGGGTTGGGGTGCACCCTTTATCACATCTAATAGATTTACCTGGGTTTACTTTTTGGCAAATTAAGCAACCCTTTGCCCATCTCTCCACTGCCTCATTCAAACCATGTTTTCAACAACATACACATTCCCTCCTGGCCGAGGTGGGTGTCAGAGTGGAGGCGGTCGACCAGGACAGGCAGGAGAGTATCAGGAATACAAATCTGACCTGCTGGGGTCTGCCAGAGGCCCGTTGCGTTATTAATAATACAACCATGTTTTTTCCAAACATCAATTTCACTCGCAGGGGCGTCCCCCTGTAATCGGGCGATGTCGGATATGCCTGGGCTATCAACCGGCTGCCTGGCAAGCAAAAGGCGTGGGGTTGAATCCACAGTTATTGCTTTAGAGGAGGAGGTTCGCTTGGCTGCCAGGTCTGCTCTGGCATTGCCTTTACTAACGGGAGAGTCATCGGATAAGTGGGCGGCACATTTAATAATTGCGAGCTCCCTGGGGAGCTGGATGGCTTTGAGCAAATTGTCAATGTAGAGGTGGTGGCAATGCTTTTGCCAGCCGATGTTTAGAAGCCCTGCTGCGCCCATAGTGTGCCAAAATCGTGAGCGACCCCAAATGCGTAGCGTGAATCCGTGTAAATATTGGCTGTCTGACCTGAGGCGAGGATGCATGCACGAGTGAGGGCGAAAAGCTCAGCCTGCTGGGCCGAGACTGGTGGGTGGAAGGCTGCTGCCTCCAGGGTGGTGTGTGGGGTCACAATGGCATAACCTGATTGCCGGACACCGTCCGGGGAGACAGAGGATGAGCCAGCCACAAGAAGTATCAGGTCTGGATTGTCGAACTCAATGTCCTGGAGGTCTGGCCGCGGGGAAATGAGGAAGTGGTTTCGTTCTACGCAGGAGTGGGGAGGCTCGGATAGAAGGTCGGGCGGGTGATCCACAAAGGCAGCAGGGTTAAGTGTGGTACAATAGGCGAACGTCAGCAACGGATTATGGATAAGAGTGGCTGAGTCTCGCCTGAGTGAGATGTTGAGTTTGGTGCATGGTTAGGAGGGCAGTTACCGCATGGGATGAGTAGACCGTCACTGGTTGATGCAGGGTTAAGTTGGATGCTGCGGTAACCATAAGGTAAACGGCAGGAAGTATTTGAGTGCACGGGGGGTATCCCTGGGCTACCGGGTCCAGCGGTGCTGAATAATAGGCAACCGGACGCCGCCGGTCCCCATGTGTCTGGGTGAGAATAGCTGTTGCACATAAATCGACAATGGAAACGTAGAGCTGTAAAGGCCTGTCATACAGTGGCCGACCCAGTGCAGGTGGGGCAGAAAGGGAGGCCTTAAGAGAGTTAAAAGCGGCCGATTGGTGCTCGTCCATTATCAAGGGAAAGGGGGCCTTTGGAGAGGCTAAAGGGGTGAGCGGCTTAGGCATGCAGCGTTAGGGATCCATTGTCTGCAAAAGTTCACTAGGCCAAGGAATTTACGCATTTGCTTTGGAATTTGTGGAGGGGGTGTCTGGGATATGGGTCGAGTTCTGTCAACCGTTAGTGCTCGATCTGCGGCACTAAGCAAGACACCTAAAAACTTCACCTGTGTCTGCGTTCGTTTTACCTTTGTCAGAGGAATCACGTATCCCGGGGAATGTAGGGCATGGAGGAGATAGTTTGAGTCCTCCTCACAGGCATGCTGAGTCTCGCTAGCCAAAAGCAGGTCATCAACGTACTGGATGAGCGCTGAGTTTTTAGGGAAGGTGAGGTCTTTCAGTTGGCCACAAAGGGTCTGTGAGAAAATAGTGGGGGAGTCCCTAAAGCCCTGGGGAAGTTGGGTCCAGGTGTATTGGCGATCCTGGAAAGTGAAGGCGAATAAGTAGTGTGAATCCTCAGGTAAGGGTGTGGAGAAGAAGGCGTGTTGTAAATCTATAAAGGTGAACCATCGTGCAGTGGCGGGTATCTGGCCCAGAATGGTTGCGGGGTTGGGGATGGCGGCATGTTCAGGAGAGATTATGTCATTAATTGCCCTTAAATCTTGCCACTCGGGGCATCCGGGCTTTGGCACTGCTAAGATCGGGGTATTACAGGGCAAAAGGTAGGGGACCAAGACGCCCTGTTCTAAGAAGGAGGTAATAAGTAGGTGGACACCCTGAACGGCTTCCGCTTTGAGAGGGTACTGCGGGATCCGGGGCAATCGTGAGTTGGGCTTTGCCTGTATCTGGACGGGGGCTACCGGAGTAAGGCCTACGTCAGTCTTGGAGGTTGCCCATATCTCGGGGGGGGGAGGGATTCGCAGCAGGGGTCAGTCGGAGGCTGATGGTGGTGCGGGGTTCCTGAGGTGTCACATTGCTTGTCGAAGAAAAGAATGCTATCACTTTCCACTTCCTGCGGGTTTCCTGTCAGGGAAGGGTCTGCCTGCTGCAGCACCCTAAAGACGGCAGGGCCCAATTCCATAGCTGCATGACCCTCATTTACGCGGAGGGTTATATGAGGGCTTATTCCAGGGGACTGCTGCCACAGGAAGTCGGGGACATGGGTGGCTAAGGCTACGCCTGCCTCCGCAGTCACAATGGCAAAGACTGAAATTGGGAATTCAGTTCCCAAGTGTGGGGTGAATAAGGCTGCCAAGACTTCTGAGCGTCCTGAAGAGTCGTACGCAAGGGTCACATGGGGAGTGAATGGGGGCTCGAGGGCGACTGGCGAGCAGGAGGGGAGGTGGGCGAGGTCCAACGCCTATCATTGCGGGGGAACGTGAAGCCAGAACGCCCAATGGGTAGAAGGTTCAGTCAGAGTGAGACCATCACTGGTGAGGGTGAGATGGAAACGACAGAGTATGTCCCTTGCTGCTAGGTTGACACCAAATTGGGGGTCACCGCAAATCTGATAAGGGACTCATAGTGGTTATAGCGAGTGGGGAGTTCTTCGGTCATCTGGAACTCCTGCACCAGAGCTGACAATCCCGAAAAGGGAAGTTGGGAGTCAGAAAGGGGGAAGGCGTATCGAATGCAAATATCACGGTCCAGGGTGGACGAGGTGGCCCCGGTATCAAGGAGGAAGGGTATGCGTACGGAATGGACCCAGAGGTGAAAAATTGGTTCGTCCTCTGCAGACTGAGAGAGAACCGGCAGGTTGCGCGGATAGCCTTGAGAATCCCACTCGCCCGCCTCCCGTCATTGTTGGAAAGGGTTGGCGGTTGTATAAGGGGGCCTATTCCGAGGGGGTCCAGGTTGACCCCTATCCCAGGGTTCCGGCGCAGGGAAACGAGGAGGGCAGGGGTCAGTCCTTCGGAAACAGTGGTCTCTTGGCGGCGGCATTCTGTTGGGCAGGCGCTGGGGTCCCCTGGGGAAGGTTCGACGGGCAGGTCCGTACTGTCCATTTGGATGGTCGTAATGCCCATTTCCATAGTCATCTACCCACCCGCGAGGATACACCACAGATTCCGTCGGATACCCTGTTCCCCCGTCAACACGGAGGACGCTGTATCATTTCTTGCTTAACAAGAGTCGGCGCAGATTTGCCCTGCGCCCAGAAATGGGTTACCAGGTGTCACATCTGGCTTCTGGTTTTGTCAGTCCAGTCTAAGGGGTGTGTCTTTATGACCTTCGAGACCTCGTCTGGGAGGCACTGGATAAGGATGGCATTGAAGTGTGGGGAGGGCTGTGCAGTGTTAAATGCCAGGTAAGTGGCATAAATGGAGCAGAAATGGTCAAAAAAGTCAGGACAGTCCTCTTCCTTTTTCGGGCGGGTCTCCATCACCCTAGTAAGATCTAAAGGTTGTTGCAAAGCCCTTCGGAGAGCTCGGCAGATGCGTTCCATTTTGCTCCCTTTCGCCGGGGACCTCCCGTTCCAGATCCTCGTAGGTTTCTAATGGGCCATATTCCCCCAAATTAGCACACCATTGTTCTGCCTCAGTAGTGGTGAGGGCCATACAGCATAAACTAAAAAGATCCCTCGGGGTTGCCCGGTAGATCTTAATAGTACTCAGCAAATATTCAATGAACTCCTCCGGTTTCTGCTTTCTGTCCGGAGCGCCCTGCATCACTACCAGCATTTCACTGGGCTTCCAGGGGGTATACACAGAAACCATCAAGGGATTTTGCACAGCGTCCTCAGCCTGGGCTGGATTGTGACAAGGGTTAGGGACCTCTCACATTGACATCTGTCAGGGTGGGGGGGGGCTTGGATCCACCCAGATCTTTAGCAGGGTAGGGCCAATCGGGGTACTTCCGAGCAAGGGCTGCGTCAGGATTATCCTCTGGGTCAGTATCATCACTGGAGGGAGTAAAGTCTGAGTCAGGGTCAAACTCGTCCCCTTGGGGGTCTATCAATGGGCCGTCACCCACATAGAGGTTCCGTCTTGTCCATTTATGAGTCATGTGGTTCTTAGGGGTCGCAGGTTTAGTACCGTGTGTGTTCCCCTTCCCGGTTTTGGCTCCGTTACGGGCCGCAATGGGGTCGGTGAACCGTGGGCTTGGGGTCGGGAGTGCATGGGGGGGGGGGGATGATCATGGGTCAAGGTACAGGCGGGACAGGATTTGCAGCCCCCGCTAGACCTTAATCAAATTAAATATGTATTGCTCCAGAGCTTCCAACCCCAAACCCCACGCAGGGACTCTAACCCCACTTCCTATACCAGGGGACTCGAACCCCAAACTTCTTAAACCAGGGGACTCGAACCCCAAACTTCTATGTAGTTCTCACTTGTTATCTGTGTCTCCCAACTGAGGTTCTCCGTTTGGTCCGTGGAGGCCGTAGGATGGTCAGCCGGAGCCGAAGGGGTCGGAATGGGGAGTCAGAGAGGGAGAGAGAGACCGAGAAAAATCTCTCAGAGGGCCCTTCCGTCTCAGCCCGCTGATCGCTTACGCCGGATCCTGGACTGCCAACTGGTCAGCTCCTGGCTGGCTCGCCACTCTACACTTACCCCTTACCCTTTTCACATTCTCAGAAGAAGGCAGCATACATGAGGTTTAGGAAGCAAGGATCAGATGGGTCTATTGAGGAATATAGGGTGGCAAGAAAGGAGCTTAAGAAGTGGCTGAGGAGAGCAAGAAGGAGGCATGAGAAGGCCTTGGTGGTACGGTAAAGAAAAACCCCAAGGCATTCTTCAATTATGTGAAGAACAAAAGGATGACAGGAGTGAAGGTAGGACCGATTAGAGATAAAGGTGGGAAGATGTGCCTGGAGGCTGTGGAAATGAGCAAGGTCCTCAATGAATATTTCTCTTCGGTATTCACTAATGAGAGGGAACTTGATGATGGCAAGGACAATATGAGTGAGGTTGATGTTCTGGAGCATGTTGATATTAAGGGAGATGAGGTGTTGGAGTTGTTAAAATACATTAAGGCGGATAAGTCCCTGGGGCCTGAGGGAATATTCCCCAGGCTGCTCCACGAGGCGAGGGAAGAGGTTGCTGAGCCTCTGGCTGGGATCTTTATGTCCTCGCAAACACGAGGAAATCTGCAGATACTGGAAATTCAGGCCACACACACAAAATGCTGGTGGAACATAGCAGGCCAGGCAGCATCTATAGGGAGAAGTACAGTCAATGTTTTGGGCCGAGACCCTTCATCAGGACTAACTGAAAGAAAAGATAGTAAGAGATTTGAAAGTAGGAGGGGGAGGGGTAAACCTGAAATGATAGAAGACAGGAGGGGGTGGGGTGAAGCTAAGAGCTGGAAAGGTGATTGGCAAAAGGGATACAGAGCTGGAGAAGGGAAAGGATCGTGGGACAGGAGGCCTAGGGAGAAAGAAAGGGGGAGGGGAGCACCAGAGGTAGATGGAGAACAGGCAAAGAGTGATTGTGAGAGGAGCAAAGAGAGGAAAAAAGGAGGGGGGGAATAAAGGATGGGGTAAGAAGGGGAGGGGGCATTAACAGAAGTTAGAGAAATCAATGTTCGTGCCATCAGGTTGGAGGCTACCCAGAAGGAATATAAGGTGTTACTCCTCCAACCTGAGTTTGGCCTCATCATGGCAGTAGAGGAGGCCATGTATGGACATATCAGAATGGGAATGTGAAGCAGAGTTCAAGTGGGTGGCAACTGGGAGATCCTGTCTGTTGTGGCGGACGGAGCGGTGGTGCTCTTTGAAATGGTCCCCTGATCTGTGTTGGGTCTTGCTGATGTAGAGGAGGCCGCACTGGGAGCACCGGATGCAATAGGTGACCCCAACAGACTCGTAAGTGAAGTGTTGCCTCACCTGGAAGGACTGTTTGGGGCCCTGATGTAGAGGAGGCCGCACTGGGAGCACCGGATGCAATAGGTGACCCCAACAGACTCATAAGTGAAGTGTTGCCTCACCTGGAAGGACTGTTAGGGGCCCTGAATTGTGGTAAGAGAGGAGGTGTAGGAACAGGTGTAGCACTTACGCTTGCAGGGATAAGTGCCAGGTGGGAGATCTGTGGGGAGGGATGTGTGGACCAGGGAGTCGTGGAGGAAAAGATCCCTGCAGAAAGTGGAGAGGGGTAGAGAGGGAAAGACGTGCTTAGTGGTGGGGTCCTGTTGAAGGTGGCAGAAGTTGAGGAGGATAATATGCTGGATCCGGAGGCTGGTGGGGTGGTAGGTGAGGACAAGGGGAACACAGTCCCTTTTGTGGTGACAGGAGGATGGGGTGAGGGCCGAAGTGCGGGAAATGGAGGAGATGCGGGTGAGGCATCATTGATGACGGCAGAAGGGAAACCGAGATTCTTAAAGAAAGAGGATATTTGAGATGTCCTGGAACGGAAAGCCTCATCCTGGGGGCAGAGGCGGCGGAGATGGAGGAACTGGGAATAGGGAATAGCATTTTTGCATTTGGCAGAGTGGTAAGAGGTATAGTTGAGGTAGTTATGAGAGTCAGTAGGTTTGTAGAAAATGTCAGTGGACAGTCTGTCTCCAGAGATCGAGAAAGGGGAGAGAAATGTCCAAGATGGGCCAAGTGAATTTGAGGGCTGGGTGGAAGTTAGAGGCATAGTCGATTAAATTGAGCTCAGCATGGGTGCAGGAAGCAGCACCAATGTAGTCATCAGTGTAGCGAAGGAAAAGTTGGGGAGCAATACCAATATAGATTTGGGTACCAGTACAGAAAGCTTGTAGACAGTGCGAGAGGGAGGATAAGCGGGTGATAGAGAAGGGACGCACTCAGACCAAAGGGCTGAGATGTGTATTTTAATACAAGGAGTGTTGTGAACAAAGCGGATGAGCTTAGAGTGCGGATCAGTACTTGGAGATATGATGTGGTGGTCATTACAGAGACTTGGATGGCTCAGGGACAGGATTGGTTACTTCAGTTGCCAGGTTTTAGATGTTTCAAAAAGGACGGGAGGTAAGAGGTGGGGGTGTGGCATTGTTGTTCAGAGATAGTGTCACGGGTGCAGAAAAGGTGGATGCCACGGAGGAATTGTCTACAGAGTCTTATGTTGATGGGGGTTAGGAGCAGGAAGGGGTCAATAACTTTACTGGGTGTTTTTTATAGGCTGCCCAATAGTAACAGGGATATTGAGGAGTAGATAGGGAAACAGATCCTGGAACGTTGTAGTAATAACAGAGTTGTGATGAGAGATTTTAATTTCCCAAATATCGATTGGCATCTCCCTAGAGCAAGGGGTTTAGATGGGGGAGAGTTTGTTAGGTGTGTTCAGGAAGGTTTCTGACACAATATATAGATAAGCCTACAAGAGGAGAGGCTGTACTTGACTGGTATTGGGAAATGAACCTGGTCAGGTGTCAGATCTCTCAGTGAGAGCGCATTTTGGAGATAGTGATCATAATTCTATCTCCTTAACAATAGCATTGGAGAGAGAGAGGAACAGACAAGTTAGAAAAGAGTTTAATTGGAGTAAGGGGAATTATGAGGCTATCAGGCAGGAAATTGGAGGCTTAAATTGGAAACATGTTCTCGGAGAAGTACAGAAGAAATATGGCAAATATTCAAATATTTGTGTAGAGTTCTGTACAGGTACATTCCAATGAGACACGGAAGTAATAGTAGGGTACAGAAACCGTTTACGACAGACACATACTTTATTGATCCTGAGGGAAATTGGGTTTCGTTACAGTTACACCAACCAAGAATAGTGTAGAGATATAGCAATATAAAACCATAAATAATTAAATAATAATAATAAGTAAATTATTCCAAGTGGAAATAAGTCCAGGACCAGCCTATTGGCTCAGGGTGTCTGACCCTCCGAGGGAGGAGTTGTAAAGTTTGATGGCCACAGGCAGGAATGACTTCCTATGACGCTCAGTGTTACATCTCGGTGGAATGAGTCTCTGGCTGAATGTACTCCTGTGCCTAACCAGTACATTATGGACCGGATGGGAGACATTGGCCAAGATGACATGCAACTTGGACAGCATCCTCTTTTCAGACAACACCGTCAGAGTCCAGTTCCACCCCACAACATCACTGGCCTTATGAATGAGTTTGTTGATTCTGTTGGGTGTCTGCTACCCTCAGCCTGCTGCCCCAGCACACAACAGCAAACATGATAGCACTGGCCACCACAGACTCGTAGAACATCCTCAGCATCGTCCGGCAGATGTTAAAGGACCTCAGTCTCCTCAGGAAATAGAGACGGCTCTGACCCTTATAGACAGCCTTAGTGTTCTTTGATCAGTCCAGTTTATTGTCAATAAACAAAGGCTGTAATAAATCTAGTCAAGAAGAAAAGAAAAGCTTACAAAAGGTTCAGAGAGCTAGGAAATGCTAGAGATCTAGAAGATTATAAGGCTAATAGGAAGGAGCTTAAGAAGGAAATTAGGAGAGCCAAAAGGGGTCATGAGAAGGCCTTGGTGGGCAGAACTAAGGAAAACCCCAAGGCATCCTACAAGTATGTGAAGTGCAAGAGGATAAGACATGAAAGAATAGGACCTATCAAGTGGGAAAGTGTGTATGGAACCCGAGGAAATAGCAGAGGTACTTAATGAATACTTCAGTATTCATATTGGAAAAGGATCTTAGTGATTGTAGTGATGACTTTCAACAGACTGAAAAGCTTCAGCATGTAGAAATTAAGTAAGAGGATATGCTGGAGCTTTTAGAAAGCATCAAGTTGGATAAGTCGCCGGAACTGGATGAGATGTACCCCAGGCTATTGTGGGAGGCGAGGAAGGAGATTGCTGAGCCTCTGGCGATGATCTTTGCATCATCAATGGGGACAGGAGAGGTTTCCGAGGATTGGAGGGTTGCGGATGTTGTTCCTTTATTCAAGAAAGGGAGTAGAGATAGCCCAGGAAATTATAGACCAGTGAGTCTTACCTCAGTGGTTGGTAAGTTGATGGAGAATATCCTGAGAGGTAGGATTTATGAACATTTGGAGAGGTATATATTTAGGAGTAGTCAGCATGGCTTTGTCAAGGGCAGGTCGTGCCTTACGAGCCTGATTGAATTTTTTGAGGATGTGACTAAACACATTGATGAAGTAAGAGCAGTAGATGTAGTGTATATGGATTTCAGCAAGGCATTTGATGAGGTACCCCATGCAAGGTTTATTGAGAAAGTAAGGAGGCATGGGATCCAAGGGGACATTGCTTTGTGGATCCAGAACTGGCTTGCCCACAGAAGGCAAAGAGTGGTTGTAGATGGGTCATGTTCTGCATGGAGGTCAGTCACCAGTGGAGTGCCTCAGGGATCTGTTCTGGGACCTGATTTTTATAAATGACCTGGATGAGGAAGTAGAGGGATTAGTTAGTAAGTTTGCTGATGACACAAAGGTTGGAGGCGTTGTGGATAGTGTGGAGGGCTGTCAGAGGTTACAGCGGGACATTGGTAGGATGCAAAACTGGGCTGAGAAGTGGCAGATGGAGTTCAACCCAGATAAGTGCGAAGTGTTTCATTTTGGTAGGTGAAATATTATGGCAGAATATAGTATTAATGGTAAGACTCTTGGCAGTGTGGAGGATCAGAGGGATCTTGGGGTCCGAGTCCATAGGACATTCAAAGCAGCTGCGCAGGTTGACTCTGTGTTTAAGAAGGCGTATGGTGTATTGGCCTTCATCGATCGTGGAATTGAATTTAGGAGCCAAGAGGTAATGTTATATAACCATATAACAATTACAGCACGGAAACAGGCCATCTCGGCTCTTCTAGTCCATGCCAAATGCTTACTGTCACCTAATCCCACTGGCCCGCACTCAGCCCATAACCCTCCATTCCTTTCCTGTCCATATACCTATCCAATTTTACTTTTAAAATGACATTACCGAACCTGCCTCTACCACTTCTACTGGAAGCTTGTTCCACACAGCTACCACACTCTGAGTAAAGAAATTAAGAATTACTTTAAAGAAATGTTGCAGCTATATGGTACCCCGGTCA
This sequence comes from Hemitrygon akajei, assembly GCF_048418815.1. NCBI lineage: Eukaryota > Metazoa > Chordata > Chondrichthyes > Myliobatiformes > Dasyatidae > Hemitrygon > Hemitrygon akajei. Next base: position 103,652,866 of record NC_133128.1, on the reverse strand, counting down.
GAGCCCTCTTGGAGTACTGTGCTCAGTTCTGGTCGCCTCACTACAAGAAGGATATGGAAGCCATAGAAAGGGTGCAGAGGAGATTTTACAAGGGTGTTGCCTGGATTGGGGAGCATGCTTTATGAGAATAGGTTGAGTGAACTCGGCCTTTGCTCCTTGGAGCAAAGGAGGATGAGTGTGACCTGACGGAGGTGTATAAGATGATGAGAGGCATTAATGATGTGGATAGTCAGAAGCTTTTTCCCAGTACTGAAATGGTTGCCACAAGAGGACATGGGTTTAAGGTGCTGGGGAGTAGGTATGGAGGAGATGTCGGGTAAGTTTTTTTTACTCAGAGTAGTGAGTGCATGGAATGGGCTGCCAGCAGTGGTGGTGGAGGCAGATACTATAGGGTGTTTTAAGAGGCTTTTAGATAGGTACATGGAGTTTAGTAAAAATAGAGGGCTGTAGGTAAGCCTAGTAATTTCTGAGGTAGGGACATGTTCGGCACAACTTTGTGGGCCGAAGGGCCTGTATTGTGCTGTAGGTTTTCTATGTTACTAAGTGGTTTTGGCATAGAATAGATGGGCCAAAGGATTTGTTTCTGTCCTGTACTTTTCTATAACTCTGGCATGTACCAAAATGTTAACCTCTTAGTACCTTTTTGAGAATTTCTGTAGAACTGTGATTACAGCAGATTTTGTGAAATGCCTCATTGGAGATTTGTCACTAGTGACCTAGATATAAAATTAAATGGATGACTAACCCTGTTGGCTGTGCATTTGAATTTTATACTTGCATCTGTTTGTAAAGTTTCAAGAATGTAATTATATTCATCAAATTACAGAACTAGTTTGTGAAGATGAGGTAGAAGAGGCAGAAGAGCCTGAAGAAGAGTTGGAGGCTGAAAGGTCAGTGCTTTTCTGTGGTGAAGATATTTTCATTTTTAATGAAAAAAGAGTTACATTCACTTTTGTTAAAGTGATAGAGTTATCAAGTTATTGGAAATATTAGTAGAAATCTACTTTAAAAACAAATCAGTAACTAATTTTTGTTTTAAAAAGACCAGATGGTTGGCAAAGTCTTTCTTTTGTACTATGTGTACTGTATTTTGCGAGAGCTGGCCTAATAATTAAATTGAGGTGATTTTTGTAGCATTACAGCGTAAAGATCAAAATGTAATCTATCTTTTTATGTGTCAGCAATGTCTTAATATGGGAATCAGCTAGGAGTAATCTGTATCAATATTCTGTTTACTACCCTAGTTTCATCATGATCTCTGAGTACATAGTAACATCTGAGGAATAAGGAACTCTTGTTCCATTTGTACAAACCTGAGACACATGAGAGTGCAGATGCTGGAATCTGGAGGTCCATCTTAAAATATTAGATACTCAGTACTGCAGGTGCTGGAAATCTTGAGCAATACACACATGGTGCTGGGGGTCAGGGAGCATCTATGGATGGGAATAAACAGTTGATATTTCAGGCTAAGACCTTTCATCAGGACTGGAAAGGAAGGATGGAGGGAGGAAAGAGTACAAGGTATCAGGTGATGGGTGAAACCCGGAGGGGGTGAATTTGATTGGTGGAAGAGATAAAGTGCATGGAAAAAAGGGAAGAGGAGGAGCAACAGAGGGAGGTGATGGCCAGGTAAAAAGAGAAGTTGTGAGAGGGGAACAAGAATGGGGAATGATGAAGCGGGGTGGCAATTACCAGATGCAGTGGAGACGAAGGAACTGATCCAGAATCTGTTCTCAGGATGAGCTTTTCATTCCAGAACTACAGAGATGTTCTCCTTCAAAAAAGGGCTTCCCTTCCTCCACCATCATTGCCTCCCTCACCCACATCTCTTCCATTCCACGTACATCTGCCCTCATCCCATCCACCTGCCCCCCCTACCAGGGATAGGGTTCCTCATGTCCTCACCTACCACCCCACAAACCTCCATATCCTGCACATAATTCTCCGTAACTTCTGCAATCTCTCAATGGAATCCCACTGCCAAGCACATCTTTCCATAAGCATCTCACCCAATGTGACTCCCTTATCGGCTTGTTGCTCCCCACTGATCTCCCTCCCAGCAAGCTGAACAGGTGCCACCCCTGTCCCTGTGCTTCCTCACTACCATCTACCATTTAGGACCCAAACATTCCTTCCAGGTGAGGCGACACTTCACCTGTGAGTCTGTTGGAATCATATACTGTATCAGTGCTTCCAGCGAGGCCTCCTGTATATTGGTGAGACCCTACGTAGATTGGCAGACTGCTTCGAGCACCTTCAATTTAAACGACAACAAACGGGATTTCCTGGTGGCCAGCCATTTCAATTCTACTTCCCATTCCGACATGTCAGTCCATGACTGCCTCCACTGTCACGATGAGGACACACTCAGGTTGGAGGAGCAACACCCTTGTATTCCATCTGTGTAGCCTCCAGTCTAATGGCATGAGCATCGATTTCTGGTAATTGCCCCCTCCCCACCCCTTCACCATTCCCCATTCCTGTTTCCCTTTCACACCTTCTCTCCTTAACGCCCATCACCTCCCTCATGCTCCTCCCCGTTACCTTTTTTCCATAGTCTTCTGTCCCTTCCTGTCAGATTCCCCCCTTCTCCAATCCTTTATCTCTTTCACCAATCAACATCTCAGCTCTTTATTTCACTCCGCCCACTCTCCTGGTTTCACCTATCACCTTCCACCTTGTACTTCCTCCCCTCTCCACCTTCTTTCCTCTTCCTTTCCAGCTCTGATGAAGAGTCTTGGCCTGAAACGTTGACTGTTTATTTCCATCCATAGATGCTGCCTGACCTGAGCTCCTCCAGTGTGTATTTAAATATTGATCAGAAATCCTGGATATTGTGCAATGAATGTAAAGCTGGTGTTCCCAGTAATTAAGGCCTAGGGTGTAGGTACAGTGCTTAGGAAGTTACCCTACAGCAATACTGTGTTGAAGTACTGGATAAATTTGTGGCCTCTGTATTTAGGGGTGATTACCTTGCTTTGAGGCAGTTAGCAAGCAATAGTTTCAGCAAATTCACTTCCTACAGTGAATGGGATTGTCCCTTGAGGATAAGTTGAATTGAATGACAGAAGCTCTAGAGGTATCTGATATTCATAAGATTCAGAAAGGGCATGACAAGATGGGTGTTATTTGAATACTTCTAGTGGAGGAGATTAGAACTATGATGGTAGGTGTTGGTACAAGGGATCAGCAATTTACAATTGAGATGAAGATGAAAATCGATAACTTGTACCTGGGAGAATGTTTGATTCTATTAATAAGTATACACAAAGTTGTGATAGAGTTTCGATCTACTGGGATTATTATGGCTTGGACAGCATGGTGAATTTAGTTTTGATGTCCAAGTGTGCTTTCAAAGTGGAGGAGCAGAGAATAATTGGGTTGATAACTGGATGACGGTAATTCACATCTACAATATTTAATAGAATGATACAGCATGCTTAGGGTTCAGATGAATGTGAGAAGATACCATTAAAGCTTAATTCTAAAAAGGTATTACAGGATAAATAGGTGCTAAGCGTATAAAATTAGAAAACGTACTTGGAACATTTTAGAAGCAAGATGAAAAGTTACTTTGGGAGTTAATTTTTTTGTAATTTCAGGTATGGAGTACTTCAATTAAGATCAGGAGACTCCTTGGACTCAAGGGGAATTGAGTGATGAAAGGATTGAGTGAGGTGATTGTCTTCCAGGATCAGCATCATCTTGCTAAATAGTGATAAAGGGCCATATTGACTCCTTTAGCAATATTTTCTTGTAGTCTTGGGTTTCAGAAATGATAGATAAGTGTCCACTATCAGTATTCATCATCTCCATCAATTCTTCTCCGTCTCCATCTGAGTAATTAAGGAATGTATATTTTCTGTTTCAATTGAAATGATAAATTATATTGAATAAAAAGGTGATTATACTATAACTGTAATTAGCCATAGGGTGAAAATGGTGGGTTTAGTTGTATTTCCAATTCCAGTTCAGCACTGCTGTTATGGTCTTGTTTTGATAACTATTTTTCCTCCTCTAGGGAGCGTTTGCATTTAGAATGGTTGGAGAAAGAAAAGAAGGCACAGGAGGAGTTCCAACTAAAAAAGGAAAAGGAAGCAGCAGCACAGAAAAGGCAGGAAGAGGAGGAGGTAATCTGATTTTTAGCTCTTCAGCACCTTGAATTGATTATTTTGAGAACAGTGGGATTAGAATGGCATTCTACATCATTTGCTCTGAGGATAAACTGGGTAAAACTGGATATGTAGTTCATAATTCAAATAACTGCTTGTGGCTTCAGATTGTATAAAATTCCTGCTGTTGTACAAAATGTGGGTTCATTAATAAGGGATCTTGTAGGGAGGACTATGCTTATTATTAGCATAAATATAATTTTAAATGGAATTCGGCAATGAGTCAGTTGGAAAGGAATTTAACATTGTTAGTATGAAGAATGTAATGTCTAAAGTATTTGGAAAATTAGATGCAAAGCTTTGCTTAGAAATAAACATATTTAAAATCCTTGCCAACATTCTAATATACATTCCACTCAGAAATAAGGCCTGTCAAAAATGGGAGCTATGCATAGCTGAGAAAATTTACCAGAATTATTATAGGAATACGGGCTCTTATTTATGAGGACAAACTAGAGAAGTTGGAGTTAATGCCTTTGAAATTGGGAAGTTGACAGCAGATCTGCTATTTCCATTGACGGAAGGGTTAAGAATTGAGCTTAGAATGAAGGGGTTTGGCAAAAGAGCAAAAAGTGTTGTGAAGAAATAATTTTTACAGTGATTGGTTAGGGTCTGGAATGCCTTGTGGTAGAATGATGGAGGAATTCAGGCCCTTCAGTCTTAGTTGTTGATGCTGACCAAGATGCTCATCTGAGCTGTTCACATTTGGTCCATATCCCTCTAAACCTTTCTATCCTTGTAGTTGTCGAAGAGTCATTTAAGTGATATTGTATCTGCCTCAACCATTTCCTCCAGCAGCTCATTCCATTTAAGCATTGAATGAAAAGTTGAATATACTATAACTGTAACTAGCCATAGGGTGAAAACGATGTGGGTTTAATTGTATTTCAGATTTCATTTCAGCAGTACTGTTTTGTATTGTCTTGTGTTGATATCTTAGTAAATCACAACACAATTTTCCCATTTCCTCGTTCCATGTAAGAACTACCTTCTGGATGGAAAAAGGTTGCCTTTCAGGACCCTTTCAAGTCTTTCCCTTTTCACCTTAAACCTTTGTACTTTAGTTTTTGATTCTCTTTTCTCTTGACTTTATACAGCTCTGTAAATTTACCCTTCCATCTCCTAAGCTCCAAGGACTAAAGTCCTGGTTCATAGAATAGTACAGCACATTACAGGCCCTTCGGCCCACAATGTTGTGCTGACCCTCAAACCCTGCCTCACATATAACCCCCCACCTTAAATTCCTCCATATACCTGTCTAGTAGTCTCTTAAACTTCACTAGTGTGTCTGCCTCCACCACTGACTCAGGCAGTGCATTCCACACACCAACCACTCTCTGAGTGAAAAAACCTTCCTCTAATACCCCCCTTGAACTTCCCTCCCCTTACCTTAAAGCCATGTCCTCTTGTACTGAGCAGTAGTGCCCTGGGGAAGAGGCGCTGGCTGTCCACTCTGTCTGTTCCTCTTAATATCTTGTACACCTCTATCATGTCTCCTCTCATCCTCCTCTCCAAAGAGTAAAGCCCTAGCTCCCTTAATCTCTGATCATAGTCAACACAACCTCACCTGATACCCCATCCTTGTATTCTAAGATGGACATTCCAGGATGTTGTCTGGAACTTGCTGGCTGTCTGGATTTTATTGCCGTAGTCCTAGATGCAGAAGCCAGCAAGATTTGTTGTGCTCTTGCAGTGTGAGTTAATGTAGAATGACATCACTGGTGCTGGTGAACCACAGCAAAGTTCTGTGGACTGCAGACAATACTTCTAAATATGCTGTTAACTATACCTCTTTCGAATTACTCACTGCAATCTGCAGTAATAAGTTTCCCTCTAAATCAACTTAATGATCTCCAGATTTCACTATTGTCTGAAGGTCTTGGCAGGTATGGCCCTTTAAGCAGACGAAGGTTCATTGCCATGGCTGGAAGCTAGGCAGGAGGGGAGAACTCCAAGCCAGGCTGAAAACGCAGAAGTATGAGGTCTCCTCTACCCAGCATCTTGTTAGCAAATGTATAGTAGTTGGAGAGCAAAATTGACGATCTGAGGGCAAGATTGCTCTATTGAATGGAAATGAGGGACTGTTGTACTCCGTCTTACCGAGCTTGGCTATCTCCCAGCATGCTGAACACAGTGGTCAAACCGGAAGACTTAATCGGTTTTCCATATGGACTGAACTGCTGATTTGGAAAAGACATTTCATTGCTTTTGTTATGGTTATTATTCTGTAGATTTATTGACTATGTCCACTAGAAAATTAATCTCAGGGTACTTTGATAATAAAATTTACTTTGAACTTTACCAAAAGGACCAAACTGCTGGTTTGGAAAAGACGAAAGGTGGAGGTGAATGTTTCATGATAAACTCTCGGTGGTCTTCGATATGGCAGCTTTGTTCCCCAGACATCGTTCACCTCGTGGTCAAATGCTGTGTGTTCTCCTTACCTAGGGAGCTCTCCATAATCCTGATCACAGGTTGCGTACCACCACTGGCCAACTATAATCAAACGCTTGAGATGGCTTGATGCTGTCTACAAGCAAATGGTCCATCCAGGCGCATTTCAAATCTCTTTGGGAACTTCGACCAGGCATACGTGACGAAACCTCTGCTCAATTACTATCAGCATACAATTTGTAGCACTAGAGGTCCCAAAACACTAGATGCTATTATACTAAGATAAGAAATGTCTATCATTGTGGGGTAAATCTGATCACTTGGCTGCCCTCCTGCAGACAGGCAGAGAGTAAAGAGCAAAGCTCCAGAGATGGGGGACAGCCAAGAGGTGGTTGTGGGAGGCAGAGAAGCAGCTGTGGGATTGCATCGTGTCAGTGGACTGGGCTGTGTTCCAGAGCTCATCTGTGAATTAGAATGAATATACTATGGTTGTAACAGCTTTTAATAAAATAGTTGTAGATGAGTGTGTCCCGCAAAATCATTCGGTCTTCCCTTATTAGAAACTCTGGATGAACCATGGGATCCACAATCTGCTGAGAGCCAGATCAGAGGCATTCAAGTCTGCTGACCAGGAAGTTAGAAGAGGTCCAGCTACGATATCCAGAAAGCCATCTTGTGGGTTAAGTGGCAATTCTAGACTAAACTTGAATCAATGAAGGATGCTCAGTGGTTGTGGCAGGGTTTAAATACCATCACCTCTTATAAATCAACAGGACTTCTTCCAGATGCTTGTTTTGACCATCAAAACATTGGGGAACCACCATGAACTCCCACAGCCCCCATCCTATGACTGAAATCCTATGATTTCAGACTGAGGCCAACATGCAAGCAGTGTTCAGGAGGGTATACCCACAAAAAATGTCTGGCCTAAATTGGGTTCATGGCCAGGACCTGTTCTAATCAACTGGTTGGAGTGTTCACTGAGCAAACACGAGGAAATCTGCAGATGCTGGAAATTCAAGCAACGCTCACAAAATGCTGGTGGAACACAGCAGGCCAGGCAGCATCTATAAGGAGAAGCACTGTCGACGTTTCGGGCCGAGACCCTCCATCAGGACCTGCTGTGTTCCATCAGCATTTTGTGTGTGTTGTTGGAGTGTTCACTGAGATCTTTTACCTTCTCACTTCGGCAGTTTGAAGTACCCTGTTTCTAGCAGGCTTCAATTATAATGGTGCCTAAGAAGAATGTAATAACCTGCCTCAATGACTATCATCTAGTAGCACGTACATTCTTGGAGTTTTGAGAGGCTGGTGATGAAATATATCAACTCCTACCTGACAAACAACTTGGATCAACTCCAATTTGCCTAATGGAACAACAGGTTCACAGCAGATGCCATCTCATTGGCCCTTCACTCAACCCTGGAACATTTAAACAACAAATGCATACACCAGGATGCTCTTCATCAACTACAGCTCATCATTTCCTCAAACATAATAAGCTCCTAGACCTTGGCTTCTGTACTTGACCAAATGGATCTTCCTTTTTATCACTTGCAGACCTCTGTCATATCAGTTTGGCAACACGATCCATCAACACAGGTGCACCACAAGACCATAAGACAAAGGAGCAGAAGTTGGCCATTCGGCCTATCGAGTCTGCTCCGCCATTTCATCATGAGCTGTTGCAATCTCCCCTTTAGTCTCATTCCCCTACCTTCTCGCCATAACCTTTGATGCCCTGACTACTCAGATACCTATCAATCTTTGCCTTAAGTACACCCAATGACTTGGCCTCCACTGCCGCCCATGGCAACAAATTCCATAGATTTGCCACCCTCTGGCTAAAAATTTTTTTTGGTATCTCTGTTCTGAATGGGTGCCCTGCAATCCTCAAGTCATGTCCTCTTGTACTAGACTCCCCCACCATGGGAAACAACTTTGCCACATCCACCCTCTCCATGCCTTTCAACATCTGAAATGTTTCTATGAGGTCCCCCCTCATTCTTCTAAACTCCAAGGAGTACAGTCCAAGAGCCGTCAAACGTTCCTCATATGTTAACCCTCTCATTCCCGGAATCATTCTAGTGAATCTTCTCTGAACCCTCTCCAATGTCATCACATCCTTTCTTAAATAAGGAGCCCAAAACTGCACACAGTATTCCAAGTGAGGTCTTACCAGTGTCTTACAGAGCCTCAACATCACATCCCTGCTCCTATACTGTATTCCTCTAGAAATGAATGCCAACATTGCATTTGCCTTCTTCACTACCAATTCAACCTGGAGGTTAACCTTAAGGGTATCCTGCACAAGGGCTCCCAAGTCCCGTTGCATCTCAGAACTTTGAATTCTCTCCCTATTTAAATAATAATCTGCCCGTTTATTTCTTCTACCAAAGTGCATGACCGTACACTTTCCGACATTGTAATTCATTTGCCATTTCTTTGCCCATTCACCCAATCTATCCAAGTCTCTCTGCAGACTCTGTTTCCTCAGCACTACCGGCCCCTCCACCTATCTTTGTATCATCAGCAAACTTAGCCACAAAGCCATCTATTCCATAATCCAAATCGTTGATATACAATGTAAAAAGAAGCGGCCCCAACACGGACCCCTGTGGGACACCACTGGTAACTGGCAGCCAACCAGAATGGGATCCCTTTATTCCCACTCTGTTTCCTGCCAATCAACCAACACTCTATCCATGTATGTAACTTTCTCGTAGTTCCATGGGCTCTTATCTTGTTTAACAGCCTCATGTGCGGCACCTTGTCAAAGGCCTTCTGAAAATCCAAATACACAACATCCACTGCATCTCCCTTGTCTAGCCTACTTGTAATTTCCTCAAAATATTGCATTAGGTTTGTCAGGCAGGATTTTTCTTTAAGGAAACGATGCTGAGTTCTGCCTATCTTGTCATATGCCAAGACGTACAAAAAAGCTGGATGAACTCAGCAGGTTGGGCAGCATCCGTTGAAAGAAGCAGTCAACGTTTCGTGTCGAAACCCTTCATCAGGACTAAAGGAGGAGGGGGCAGGGACCCTATAAAGAAGGTGGGGAGGGTGGAAAACCAATCAGAGGAAAGATCAAGAGGTGGGGGAGGGGATAGGCAGGAGAGGTGAAGAAGGAATCTAAGGGGAAAGCACTATGGGTAGGAGAAGAAGGCAGAATCATGAGAGGTGATAGGCAGCTAGAAGAGGAGACAGAGTAGAGGTGGGATGAGGAAGGGAGAGGGAGGGAATTACTGGAAGTTGGAGAATTCAGTGTTCATACCAAGGGGCTGGAGACTACCCAGACGGTATGTGAGATGTTGTTCCTCCAACTGAAGTTTGGCCTCATCATGGCAGTAGAGGAGGCCATGTATGGACATATCCGAATGGGAATGAGAGGGAGAGTTGAAGTCAGTGGCAACAGGGAGATCCTGTCTGTTGTGGCGGACGGAGCGTAGGTGCTCGACGAAGCGGTGCCCCAATCTGTGTCGGGTCTCGCCGATGTAGAGGAGGCTGCACTGGATGCAATAGATTACCCCAACAGACTCACAAGTGAAGTGTTGCTTCACCTGGAAGGACTGTTTGAGGCCCTGAATGGTGGTAAGAGATGAGGTGTAGGAACAGGTGTAGCACTTACACTTGCAGGGATAAGTGCCAGGTGGGAGATCTGTGGGGAGGGACGTGTGGACCAGGCAGTCACGGAGGGAACGATCCCTGCGAAAAGCAGAGAGGGGTAGAGAGGGAAAGATGCCCTTAGTGGTGGGGTCCTGTTGAAGGTGGTGGAAGTTGCGGAGGATAATATGCTGGATCCGGAGGCTGGTGGGGTGATAGGTGAGGACAAGGGGGACACTGTCCCTGTTGTGGTGACGGGAGGATGGGGTGAGGGCTGAAGTGCAGGAAATGGAGGAGATGCGGGTGAGGGCATTATTGATGATGGCAGAAGGGAAACCAAGATTCTTAAAGAAATTGGACATTTGGGATGTCCTGGAACGGAAAGAACTTGGAGCAGATGTGGCGGAGACAGAGGAACTGGGAATAGGGAATAGAATTTTTGCATTTGGCAGGGTGAGAAGAGCTATAATCAAGGTAGTTATGGGAGTCAGTGGGTTTATAGAAGATGTCAGTGGACAGTCATCTCCAGAGATAGAGATCGAGAAAGGGGAGAGAAGTATCTGAGATGGACCAAGTGAATTTGAGGGCTGGGTGAAAGTTAGAGGCAAAGTCAATAAAATTGACGAGCTCAGCATGGGTGCAGGAAGCAGCACCAATGTAGTTGTCAGTGTATCGAAGGAAAAGTTGGGGAGCAGTACCAGTATAGATTTGGAGCATAGACATTTCCACATAACCCATGAAGAGACAGGCATAGCTACAACCTTGATCTGGAGAAAGTGGGAAGAGCCGAAAGAGAAGTTATTAAGTGTGAGTACCAGTTCCGCCAACCTGAGGCGTGTGGTGGTGTTGGGGAACTGGTGAGGTCTATTGTCCAGAAAGTAGCGGAGGGCTTTGAGGCCTTCTGGATGGGGAATTGAAGTGTATAAGGATTGGACATCCATTGTGAAGTGGTCGGGACCGGGGAACTGGAAGTTATTGAAGAGGTGGAGGGCATGGGATGTATCCCAGATGTAGGTAGGGAGTGACTGAGCTATGGGTGACAAAATGGAGTCGAGGTAGGCAGATGCACGTTCAGTGGGACAGGAGCAAGCCGAAACTATAGGCCTACCAGGACAGTCAGGCTTCTGGATCTTGGGGAGGAGGTAAAAGCGAGCAGTGCGGGGTGTGGGAATTATGAGTTTTTTGGTTGAGGATGGAAGGTCTCCGGAGTTGATAAGGGCAGTGATGGTACAGGAGACAAAGGTTTGATGTTTTTTTGGTGGCGTCCTGTTCCAGGGGTAAGTAAGAAAATTCCCCAACTTCTGGTAATTCCCTCCCTCTCCCTTCCCCATCCCACCTCTACTCTGTCTCCTCTTCCAGCTGCCTATCACCTCTCATGACTCTGCCGCCTTCGACTACCCATAGTGCTTTCCCCTTAGACTCCTTCACCTCTCCTGCCTATCCCCTCCCTGCTTCCCCTCCCCACCCCTTGATCTTTCCTCTGATTGGCTTTCCACCCTCCCCACCTTCTTTATAGGGCCCCTGCCCCCTCCTTTAGTCCTGACGAAGGGTTTCGACCCGAAGCATTGACTGCTTCTTTCAATGCATGCTATCCGACCTGCTGAGTTCATCCAGCTTTTTTGTACGTCTTGATTTGAGCACAGCATCTGCAGTGCACTTTGTGTTTGTCATATGTCACCAGGTACTCCGTAACCTCATCCTTGACAATCGACTCCAACAACTTCCCAACCACCGATGTCTAGCTAACAGGTCTATAATTTCCTTTTTGCGTCCTTACCCCCTTCTTGAATAGCGGAGTGACATTTGCAATCTTCCAGTCCTCCGGAACCAGGCCAGAATCTATCGACTTTTGAAAGATCATTGCTAATGCCTCCGCAATCTCCACTGCTACTTCCTTCAGAACACGAGGGTGCATTCCATCTGGTCCAGAAGATTTATCTACCCTTAGACTATTCAGCTTCCTGAGTACTTTCTCTGTCGTAATTGTGACTGCGCGTTTCTCTTCCCTGACACCTTTGAATGTCCATTATATTGCTGATGTCTTCCTCAGTGAAGACTGATGCGAAATACTCGTTCAGTTCCTCTGCCATCTCTTTATCTCCCATTACAATTTCTCCAGCATCATTTTCTATTGGTCCTATATCTATTCTCACCTGTCTTTTACTCTTTATATACTTGAAAAAGCTGTTAGTATCTTCTTTGATATTATTTGCTATCTTCCTTTCATAGTTCATCTTTTCCCTCTTAATGACCTCCTTAGTTTCCTTTTGTAAGCTTTTAAAAACTTCCCAATCCTCTGTCTTCCCACTAATTTTTGCTTCCTTGTATGCCCTCTGCTTTGCTTTTACTTTGACTTCTCTTGTCAGCCACGGTTGCATCCTTTTTCCATTCGAAAATTTCTTCTTCTTTGGAATATATCTGTCTTGCACCTTCCTCACTTCTCGCATAAACTCCAGCCACTGCTGCTCTACTGTCCTTCCTGCTGGTGTCCCTTTCCAGTCAACCTTGGCCAGTTCCTCTCTCATGCCACTGTAATTTTCTTTACTCCACTGAAATACAAGGCCCTGAGCTTTACCCCTGCTCTACTCACCTTATGCTTATGGCTGTGTGGCTAAGCACTGCTCCAGTGTCATATTCAAGTGTGCTGATGACACCACTGTTGTAGGCCAAATCAAAGGTGGTGATGAATCAGCATATAGGAGGGAGGATGAAAATCTAGCTGAGTGATGACAAGAACCTCTTACTAAATGTCAGCAAGACCAAGGACTTCAGGAGAAGAAAATCAGAGGTTGATGAGTCAGCCCTCATTGGAGGATTAGAGATGGAGAGGGTCAACAACTTTAAATTCCTCCTTTTTCCTTTATCAATTTTTTATTAATTAAATAAAAAGTACATATATAAATGAGGAGAATTATCACAAATATCTATATCAATAACAGTTCGAATAAAAGGAAAAGTAAACATTGTCAAGATTAAACAGTATTAATCTAATAGTATATAATAAAGAAGTAATTGATTCTCCTCTTAACTATAACCATATAACTTTCTAAATCCTTTCGCATCTCCTCAAAGTTAGCCTTTCTCCAATCAAAAATCTCAACCCTGGGTCCAGTCCTATCCTATTCTTATCCATAAAAAGAAAAAAAAAGAAATTTTTATAATTGAAATGTACAGAAAAAAAAACCCAAAATACAAAAAAAACAAAAGAAAAAAAACTGGGCAGCTCTAACTGAGAGTCAAAGCAAAAAAAAACAAGGAAAAACTTTCTGATCAAATCCAAAACTTCAAAAAGGTAACTGGAAGGGCCATAAGTCGGAGCATATGAAAATATTGAATAAAAGTTTGCCAGGTTTCCTCAAATTTAGAGGATGTATCAAATGTCTGACGGCTTATTTTCTCTAAACTTAAACAGGACATAATGGAGGTAAGCCAATAAATAACAGGTGGATTAGAATCCTTCCATTTAAGCAAAATGCAATAAAGTTGTAAAAGCTATCATCTGTTGAGCAGAAACAGGGCTATCTCCTGCTTCCGATGGAATGATCCCAAAAATTGCTGTAAAGAACCGAATTGTTGTAAATTCGGTTGTAGGTCCAAACTCAGAACCTTTGATAAAGTTTGAAAGACTTCTTTCCAAAAATTATCTAAATTGATACAAGACCAGAATATATGTGTTAAAGTAGCCACCTCAATATTACATCTATCACAAATAGGATTAATATTAGAAAAAATACGGGCTAATTTGTCCTTTGACATATGCGCCCAATGCACTACCTTGAACTGTATCAAGGAGTGATGGGCACAAATAGAAGAAGTATTTACCAAATGAAAAATTTTATCCCATTGATTATCGGAAAGTGACTTTAGAAACTCCAATTCCCACGCAGCTTTAATTTTATCATTAGATAACATATGCAAATTCAATAACCATTTATAAATTATAGCTATCAGTCCTTTTTGAAATGGTTTGACCTGAAAAAGAGTATCAATAATATTGGGTGAGTAAACCGGGGAAATCTGGCAGTAAATTATGTAGAAAATTCCTAATTTGTAAATATCTAAAAAAGTGTACATTAGATAGGTCATATTTATCCACTGAGTGAAAGACATTAGACAATTACCCATGAACAAATCTAAAAAAGTTACAAACACGAGGAAATCTGCAGATGCTGGAAATTCAAACAACAACACACAAAATGCTCGTGGAACACAGCAGGCCAGGCAGCATCTATAGGGAGAAGTGCTGTCAACGTTTCGGGCCGAGACCCTTCGTTAGGACTAACCGAAAGGAAAGATAGTAAGAGATTTGAAAGTACTGGGGGGAGGGGGAAATGCGAAATGATAGGAGAAGACCAGAGGAGGTGGGATGAAGCTAAGAGCTGGAACGGTGATTGGCAAAAGTGATACAGGGCTGGAGAAGGGAAAGGGTCATGGGACAGGAGGCCTCAGGAGAAGTGGGGGGGGGGGGAGGAGCACCAGAGGGAGATGGAGAATAGGCAAACAACTAAATATGTAAGAAGGGGAGGAGGGGCATTAGCGGAAGTTAGAGAAGTCGATGTTCATGCCATTGGGTTGGAGACTACAACATATAAGGTGTTGTTCCTCCAACCTGAGTTTGGATTCATTTTGACAATAGAGGAGGCCATGGATAGACATATCAGAATGGGAATGGGACGTGGAATTAAAATGTGTGGCCACTGGGAGATCCTGCTTTCTCTGGCGGACTCAGCGAAACGGTCTCCCAGTCTGCGTCGGGTCTCACCAATATATAAAAGGCCACACCGGGAGCACCAGACACAGTATACCACACCAGCCGACTCACAGGTGAAGGGTTGCCTCACCTGGAAGGACTGTCTGGGGCCCTGAATGGTGGTGAGGGAGGAAGTGTAAGGGCAGGTGTAGCACTTGTTCCGTTTACAAGGATAAGTGCCAGGAGGGAGATCGGTGGGAAGGGATGGGGGGAGGGGGGGAAAACGAGTGGACAAGGGTTAGTCTTGACGAAGGTCTCGGCCCGAAACGTCGACAGCGCTTCGCCTTATAGATGCTGCCTGGTCTACTGTGTTCCACGAGCATTTTGTGTGTGTTGTTGTCTAAAAAAGTTACTATTCGTTTGGTTTTCCAAATTGAAAAGGTCTGATCAAAAATTGAAGATTTAAAAAAATAATTAAGATGGATTTTACTAGAAAGTAAGTTATTAAAGTCAAAGGATTAATGAAATTGAAACCAAATTCTTAATTTATGTTTAATAATAGGATTAAAATCTCGACTACCGATCTTAGAAAGCAAAAAAGGAAGAGGAGCTCCCAATAAAGTTTTTCTCCAAATCCACCCATAAGGGTGGAAATATAACAAATGTTAATTGCCCAGTAGTACAATCAAAAGTTTGGCAAAGCCGTGCCACCATACTTTTTTAATTTCTGCAATAAAGGTTTACTCAATCTAGGTTTTTATTATTCCAATAAAAAGATAAAATTTTAGAGTCTATTCTATAATCAAAAAACAGTTTAGGAACAGAAGAGGGGATAGCTTTGGAATACATATAAAAACTTTGGTAACACTATCATTTTAATAGCATTAATACGGCAAATGCCATAGGAGACCATTTAGAAATTATTTGCTGCGTATACACAATGGAAGAAAGTTATATTTATACAGGTCGTTAAAATTTTTGGTAATTTTAATGCCGAGATAAGTAAAGTGATTTTTAGCAATACTAAAAGGAAATTGGTCATATTGACCAAAATATTTGTTAATAGGAAATAACTCACTTTTATGCAAATTTAATTTATATCCAGAATAACTACTAGATTCAGAAAATATAGATAACAAAGCAGGAATTGATTTCTTAGGATCTGAAATGTAAACTAACAAGTCATCTGCATACAATGGAACATATTCCTCAATGTTATTATGTCAGAGGACCTGTTCTGGGCCCAGCAGGTAAGCACAATTACGAAGAAAGCACAGCAGCGTCTTTACTTCCTTGAGAGTTTGTGAAGATTCGGCATGACAAGCTAAAACTTTGATGAACTTCTATAAATGAGAGTATATTGACTGGCTGCAACACAGCTTGGTATGGAAACACCAAGGCCCTTGAATGGAAAATCCTACAAAAAGTAATGAACATAGTCCATGGCTAAAGCCCTCCCCACCACTGAGCACATCTACATGAAACGCTGTCACTGGAAAGCAGCATCCATCATCGGGAACCCCAACATCCAGGCCATGCTCTCTTCTCGCTGCTGCTATCAGGAAGAAGGTACATGAGCCACAGTGCTCACACTACCAGGTTCTGGAACAGTTATTACCCCTCAACTATCAAGTTCCTGAACCAGAGGCTAGAAATTCACTCAACTTCACTCATCCCATCATTAAAATGTTTCCACAATCAATGGACTCACTTTTAAGGATTCTTCATCTCATGTTCTCTGTTTATTGCTTATTTATTAATATTTCTTTCTTTTAGTATTTGCAAATAGTGTCTTTTGCACACAGGGTGATGCCCAAGTTGGTGCAGTCTTTGATTCTGTTTGCCCACAAGAAAATGAATGTTAAGGTTGTATATGGTGACAAATATGTACTTTGCTAAAAATTTACTTTGAACTTCAAATGTAGGTAGGCAGTAACTGTTGGTAGTAATTCCAGGCATCAGATCAACTCCAAAAAGGACTATTAAGTTTTATGAATAGTGTCTTCTTGGGAGGAAGCAATATCTTAATTAAGTGAAATACTAATTATGCTGTCTCCACAGAGAAGAATGCAATATGCATTCAATCATGAAAGGAGATCTTGCTTTTGTATGTGGATTAATGGTGTCAGTTAGTCACTTTATATTGTCATTCACAGCTTTGTCAGTCTGTTTGTACCAGGAAAAAAATGTTTAAATTATTTCCATTATAGTAAAACTATTCTAGAAATGACAAAATATTCTAGTCCAGGGGTTCTCAACCTTTCCTATGCCAATGGCCAGTACCATTAAGCAAGGGGTCCATGGCCCCCAGGCTGGGAACCCCTGCTCTGGTCAAATTCAAAATTCAAATTTGTATTTAGAAAATGAAAAGTGATGTGTACCTTAAACATGAGATACGTTCATCATTAATGTATGTTTGTGCAATGAGGTATGTCACCAATGTGCTTATCTTCTGTCTCCAGAGGAAAATCCGCGAAGAATGGGAACAGCAGCAGATGAGAGAAAAGGAAGAAGTGGAGCACAAACGTCAGGAGCGAAGAGAACGAGAGGTGATTCCAGCACTTGGAGGATAAATTCACAACATATATATCCTCTTTAAAAAGCATTTTGGGATCTTAACATTTCTGCATTTAGACTTGAAATAGGGCTTTGTGGACAAAGATGATGCAGTACATACTTTTCAAACTGGGTCCTGCAAATGGAATACCTCATGTATCTGAGGGCAGAGCTTAAGTACGTCAAAGTCACTTAAGGCATATTTAATAGCAGGATACATTTCAATGCCCTGTTATGATAGTGGTTCCTTAAGTTTTGGAAAGCTTAGAACCAGAAAGTCTGTTAAATAAAATATAATGAACTGTTAGTCTCCATAGTGAAGAGCTAAACTAGTTAGCTCTGTAAGGTATTTGGATTGGGTGGATTAAATCTGATAGCAAGTTTAAGTTGCAATCTGTTAAAATTTAGTTACCTTACTTTAAATAAATGCACCAGGAAGTACTTCAGTAAGTTCTGTCATTTTTTTGTGCAGCGTGTAATCATAATATTGACACTATTCCATATTTTATTGTGGAGCATGGTTGGTGGATATTGGTCTGTAGTTCAGTTTTGAGAGAACGTCATGATTAAAAGTTGCAAAGATTCCAACGTTTTTCAAGGTTATGCCAATGTAGTACAAAGAATAAAGTTATAAACCTTAGGAATTTTATAGAAACTGCAATATTCCTTACAATTTTGTTTTTTTGTATCAGCATTGTATTTACATAATGAAAATTATCTGGACCAAAACAAACGATATTCCTTAACAGTCCTGTACAAAAGAGCATCCACCGCTCGTTCTTACTAATTCATCAAGATGTATCTTTTTCAAAATACTTAACATGCAATTAGCAATTGTTTCATAGATTCTTTGTTTAAAATGTCACCTTGCCCCGTATAAAATGTAAAAGATTTACCTGTGGAAACATTTTTGTCTCAAACCTTGGTGTTTAATCATGACCAGTTTAGTCAAGTCTTGCAGTGTGCTTTATATTAACTGCTAGAGCCAAATTTATACAGAAGTGGTCTTGTCATATACGCATAAATAAGGGAAATCAATTCATGTTGTGTTTTTGGTATTTTTCAATGAATCTGTGCTGCAATACTGAGCATCTAGCAAATAAGGTCTGAGCTAGTCTTAATAACCATATAACCATATAACAATCACAGCACGGAAACAGGCCATTCCGGCCCTCCTAGTCCGTGCCGAACTCTTAATCTCACCTAGTCCCACCTACCCGCACTCAGCCCATAACCCTCCACTCCTTTCCTATCCATATACCTATCCAATTTTACCTTAAATGACACAACTGAACTGGCCTCTACTACTTCTACAGGAAGCTCATTCCACACAGCTATCACTCTCTGAGTAAAGAAATACCCCCTCGTGTTTCCCTTAAACTTTTGCCCCCTAACTCTCAAATCATGTCCTCTCGTTTGAATCTCCCCTACTCTCAATGGAAACAGCCTATTCACGTCAACTCTATCTATCCCTCTCAACATTTTAAATACCTCGATCAAATCCCCCCTCAACCTTCTACGCTCCAATGAATAGAGACCTAACTTGTTCAACCTTTCTCTGTAACCTAAGTGCTGAAACCCAGGTAACATCCTAGTAAATCGTCTCTGCACTCTCTCTAATTTATTGATATCTTTCCTATAATTCGGTGACCAGAACTGTACACAATATTCCAAATTTGGCCTTACCAATGCCTTGTACAATTTTAACATTACATCCCAACTTCTGTACTCAATGCTCTGATTTATAAAGGCCAGCGTTCCAAAAGCCTTCTTCACCACCCTATCTACATGAGACTCCACCTTCAGGGAACTATGCACTGTTATTCCTAGATCTCTCTGTTCCACTGCATTCCTCAATGCCCTACCATTTACCCTGTATGTTCTATTTGGATTATTCCTGCCAAAATGTAGAACCTCACACTTCTCAGCATTAAACTCCATCTGCCAACGTTCAGCCCATTCTTCTAACCGGCATAAATCTCCCTGCAAGCTTTGAAAACCCACCTCATTATCCACAACACCTCCTACCTTAGTATCATCAGCATACTTACTAATCCAATTTACCACCCCATCATCCAGATCATTTATGTATATTACAAACAACATTGGGCCCAAAACAGATCCCTGAGGCACCCCGCTAGTCACCGGCCTCCATCCCGATAAACAATTATCCACCACTACTCTCTGGCATCTCCCATCTAGCCACTGTTGAATCCATTTTATTACTCCAGCATAAATACCTAACGACTGAACCTTCTTAACTAACCTTCCATGTGGAACTTTGTCAAAGGCCTTGCTGAAGTCCATATAGACTACATCCACCAGGCACTTAGTAGCAATATGGCTCAACTTTTCTTTGTTTCACTTTTTTTGGTAAATGGATTGAAATGATAGTCTGTACCATTTCTATGTTCAATTTTGTTGTTTTAAAGTAACGGGTATTTTGGCGGTCAGGAATTCACTTTCTAAAACTCGCAATCTTAACAAGTATAATCAGATATGTAGAAGACATACTGCAGGATTTTTACCAGTACTATGTTTGCACCATTTGTAGGAAGCTGTTCAGAAAATGCTGGATCAGGCGGAAAGTCAGGTACTGTCTGGTTTTTGAACAATTATGCAATTTGAACTGTTATGGAAACTTGTATTTTAAGTTACAATGGAAACTATTTGGTAAAGTCTTATTTATAGCTGAATAGATATTAAAGGATCTAAATCTACACTGAATGACTAGGAGGTATTTGCATTGATCAAAGCACTATCAAACAATCCCACTTTATAGCTCTGCAGGTCATGGCATTTCAGCTAGTTTAATGATGGTTTGTGTCTCTACAATCATGTCAGGCAGAGACTTCCAAAGCCCTACTACTGTTGGATTCTGATGTTTAAATCCAATGTTCTTTTAGAAGTCAGGAACAAGGCATAAAACTTATTACTTCATAATCGTTTTATTAAATGTTGATCGAACAAAGAGAATACCAGAACAATGACAGGGGCTCTTACTACTTGAAGAGGGGATCTAAAGATGGTGCCTAGCATAAAATAGCTACTTTTATACCAAAAAGATAAGAAAATTCTGTAGATAACAATAATCCAATTAGAAAATACTTATTTAATACTGTGGTAAAATTAACCAATGAGAAAATACCAGCTACTTAATGAAAGAATAAAAAAGCTTTAGAGTTATACTTTGTATTGCCACTAGAGGCATATTAAACTTGTGGATATAAAGGCTACTTAAAATACAAGCAGATAATTAATTGTTAAACTGCAAAGAAAGTGACAAAGCAGTTCGATTGAAAAATCGCCCTCTTCAGATCTCCTTAAATCCACCAATTGCTTTAAATCTTTGCCTCCTAGTTGACTCCTCTTCCTAGAGTAATAGGTTACATAAGATTATCCGCTTCAACTGAAATCTCCCACAGCTGCCTCCTTTTCTAAATTTTATTTCCTCCAACATTTATTTTAAAGGCCTGTAATGAAAAAGTCATTCGTAGTACCAATGCAAAGTGCACTGCAGATGCTGTGGTCAAAGCAACATGTACAACATGTTGGAGGAACACAGCATGTTGGACAGCATCCGTGGAAACGAGCAGTCAACATTTTGGGCTGAGACCCTTCGTCAGGACACGTCAACGTTAGTACCTGACGAAGGATCTCGGCCCGAAATGTTGACCGCTTGTTTCAAAGGATGCTGTCCGACCTGCTGAGTTCCTCCAGTGTGTTGTACGTGTTGACACATAGTACCAAGTTTGTCCATAAACTACTTAATAATTGATGGGGTATCTTGAAAGTGTGATTATGGGAAATGCATGGCAAGCTGTCGTTAACACCATTGCAGACATAATAATAATCAAGGATACTCAACAACAGGAATAGGCGACTTGGTCTCAAACCTGGACAACAATTCAAAGTGATCATAACTGTGTCCCAAGCTTCATCTTCTCTTGTCAAGTCATGAATCATACAAGCCCTCAGCCCACTGTGCCATCAAGTACCTGCAATAGTCCTATTTTATTTGAACTACTGCTTTCTCATTCTGTTTGATTAAACTTTCCATTACTATAACATTCTGCCCTATCTGAAATCTTATTGACTATTTGATGTTCATTGAAACTTAAATTCCTTTATTCATAATAGTGCCTAGGTATTATGCATAACAGAAAGTCGACAGGACCTTAATTTAAACAAGTGTATATTCATTATCAAGCTGTTGGTTAGGACTTGAACCTGCAACCTTCTGACATGGGTCAGGAGGGCTAGCAGATGGGCTGCTCTATACTGCCAGGTGCAAATCATTAAGCTGTGGCCCTGGGACTGAACCTTGAACATCTGTGAAGAAGTAAGAACAGTCATCTTGTGGATAATAACTTGCTGTTTATTCGTGCCTCTGCTTTCAGTCTGATTACATGCATGTTAATTCTGTCTGTCACTATAATTGCCATTATGTTACCTTATTAATTGTTCAAGAATGATCATCCTTAACCTCTTGCATTATTGCTATTTATTTTGCCAAAAGATTGAGAATGGTGGTATGTGGCATAATCCAGAAGCACCAGAAGATTATGGAACAGAAAAGGATAAGTCATATTGTCCATTCTTTCTTAAGACTGGGTCTTGCAGATTTGGTGATAGGTGAGTAAAATGTTTCTTGTGCTTCTGAAGTCAGTATAAGGTAGCAGAGCATGGAAACAGATTGTACAGTCCACTTGTTCATGCCAACCACAGCATCCTCCCTACTAGGTCAGTTGCCTGCATTATGCCTGTAGCCCTCCAAATCCCCTCTCCTTCATGTACCTATCCAAATGCCTCGTAATAATGCAGTTATACCCACCTTAACCACTTCGTTTGGCAGCTCATTAAAATACTTTCTACCCTCTGTAAAGATGTTACCTCTCGTGTTTCTAAAGTCTTGCTCATCTTGTGCCCTCTAGATTTGTACTTCTCAAGCTTGGAAGGAAGACTATGGCGGTCGACCTTTATGATTCTTAAAAACTGCTACGAGGACATATTTTGTTCTGCGCTCCAGCATGACTAACCTCTCTCCACAACTTGGACCCTCTAGTCCAGGCAGCTTTCTTGTAAATCTCTTTTGCATCTTCTCCAGCTTGATAATGTCTTACCTATAACAGGATGACAAAAACTGTACACGGTACTCCAAATGCGTCCTCACCAATGACTTGTACAGTATAACTGCAACATAATGTCTGTACTCCTAAACTTGATGCTCTGACTGATGAATGCCAGCTTGTTAAACCATTTCTCCACCACCTTGTCTGCTAGTGCTGCCATTTTCATTGCTGGCTGCTCTTGTACTCCCAGGTCCATTTGTTCCACAACACTGGACAGTGCTCTGCCATTCGTCCTACTGTTTACTGTCAAAAATGCATCTTCTTACACTTAACCAAAGTTGAAAGCCATTTGCCATTCCTCAGCCCATTTGTTAACTGATAAAGATCTCTTTATAATTCTTTGCTTTACTATCAACAAGATCCTCTAATTCAGAATAATAGAAGTCTTACCACATGTTAAAAGGACTAGCTAGGCTGGATGTGGAAAGGATGTTTCCTCTGGTGGGGGTATCCAGGACTAGAGGGCACAGCCTCAATATTGAGGTTCTACCTTTTAGAACAGAGGTAAGGAGGAATATTTTTAGCCAGAAAGTAGTGAATCTGTAGAATGTTCTGCCACAGACTGCAGTGGAGGCTAGGTCTGTGGGTATATTCAATATTTGATAGGTATCAATGAGATTCCCTCCCCCATTCAAAAGTTCATTTGTTATCAAATCATGCATCTATATAACTTGAAATTTGTATTCTCCAGATAGCCACAAAAACAAAGAATGTGAAAGTCGTTCAGAAACGTCAAACCCACTCTCTTTCACAAAAAAAAGGCATCATAATCATCACCCCCTCCCTACTCAAAATAGAACAGGAACATCAACCCCCAAAAAACAACCCCTCCCCCACACAAAAACTAACAGAACATCAACACCCCCAAGCACCTTCCCCTCGCACAACAAAATGGAACAGGGACAGGCGATTTATAATAAAACAATATAAAATCCGTAAGTCTGGAAGAAGTCCACAGTTCATAAACACAGTAGTGCAATCCATAAACGCAGAAACATGATACAGTACCATCCTCCGGTATCACCAACATTCATCAAAAGAGAGGCATACCCGCCTGTCATGGTGAGCCACACAGCCATAGGCCACTCACAGACTCCTCCTCCAGTAGCAATCTAAAGGCAGGCAGTCACCACTGAAACTTTCGCTGCCACATTTGCCTCAATGTCTCAATCTGCATCGATGTTTTAATTGGCGATAAATGGATGCTATAAACAGTGAAATGGAGTCGAACATCAGCTGATTCCCCATCTCGAAGCCATCCAAGTATGCGCTGTCTTCTCAGAGACAGCAAAGTGTTGCGTCAATCAAATGGTCTCCAACCTATAATTGCAGGCTCAAACGCTTAACATTCTTCTAAACTCCAGCGAGTACAGGCTCAGGAGCCATCAAACGCTCCTCATACATTAATCTTTTCATTCCAGAATCATTTTCATCAGCCTCCTCCAGACCCTTTCCAATGCCAGCACATCTTTCCTTAGATAAGGGACCCAACCTGATCACAATACTACAAGCGTGACCTGACCAATGCCTAGGCGTCACATCCTTGCTGTTATCTACTCCTCTCGAAATGAATGATAACATTGCAATTATTTTCCTTAACCACTAGGGAATCCTGCATGATAACTCCCAAGACCCTTTTTACCTGATTTTTGAATTTTCTCTCTGTTTAGAGAATAGTCTACAGCTTTATTTCTTCTACCAAAATGCATGACCGTACACTTCACTGCACTTTCTGACCCGCCTGGCTTCACCTATCACCTTCTAGCTATCCTCCTTCCCCACCCTTCACCTTTTTATTCTGGTGTCTTCCCCCTTCCTTTCCAGTAGTGGCTTGAAACTTTGACTGTTTGTTCATTTTCATGGATGCTGCCTGAACACTGACTTCCTCCAGCATTTTGGGTGTTTTACCTGTCAAAGGTCTTCTGAAAATCCAAGTAAACAATGGTTTCTTAAGGAAACCATGATGACTTTGGCTGATTTTATCATGTGCCCCCAAGTACTCTGAAACATCATCCTTAATAATAGACTCCAACATTTTTCCAACCACTGCAGTTGGACTAAATGGCCTGTAATTTCTTCTTCCTTCCTCCTCCTTAGAGTGCAGTGACATTATTAATTTTCCAGTTTCAAAATACTAATGCTTCCACAATCTCTTCAGCTGCTTCTTTCAAAACCCTGGGGTGTAGTTCATCTGGTCCAGGTAACTTACCTGCTTTCAGACCTTTCAACTTCCCAAGCACCTTTATGCTGTCCTTGAAACATAGAAACAGAGAAAATATACAGCACAATACAGGCCCTTCGGCCCACAAAGCTGTACAGAACATGTCCCTACCTTAGAACTACCTAGGCTTTACCCATAGCCTTTTATTTTTCTAAGCTCCATGTAGAAATCCAGGAGTCTCTTAAAAGACCCTATCGTTTCCGTCTCCACCATTGCCGCTGGCAGCCCATTCCACGCACTCACCACTCTCTGTGTTTATAAAAAAAAAACTTACCCTTGACATCTGCTCTGTACCTACTTCCAAGCACCTTAACACTATGCCCTCTCGTGCTAGCCATTTCAGCCCTGAGAAAAAGCCTCTGACTATCCACATGATCAATCCCTCTCATTATCTTGCAACCATATAACAATTACAGCACGGAACCAGGCCATCTCAGCCCTTCTAGTCCGTGCCGAACGCTTACTCTCACCTAATCCCACTGACCCGCACTCAGCCCATAACCCTCCATTCCTTTCCTGTCCATATACCTATCCAATTTTACTTTAAATGACAATACCGAATCTGCCTCTACCACTTCTACTGGAAGCTCATTCCACACAGCTACCACTCTCTGAGTAAAGAAATTCCCCCTCATGTTACCCTTAAACTTTTGCCCCCTAAGTCTCAACTCATGTCCTCTTGTTTGAATCTCCCCTACTCTCAATGGAAAAATCCTATCCACGTCAACTCTATCTATCCCCCTCATAATTTTAAATACCTCTATCAAGTCCCCCCTCAACCTTCTACGCCCCAAAGAATAAAGACCTAACTTGTTCAATCTTTCCCTGTAACTTAGGTGCTGAAACCCAGGTAACATTCTAGTAAATCTTCTCTCTCTACTCTCTATTTTGTTGACATCCTTCCTATAATTCGGTGACCAGAACTGTGCACAATACTCCAAATTCGGCCTCACCAATGCCTTGTACAATTTTAACATTACATCCCAACTCCTATACTCAATGCTCTGATTTATAAAGGCCAACATACCAAAAGATTTCTTCACCACCCTATCCACATGAGATTCCACCTTCAGGAAACTATGCACCATTATTCCTAGATCACTCTGATCTACTGTGTTCTTCAATGCCCTACCATTTACCATGTATGTCCTATTTGGATTATTCCTACCAAAATGTAGCACCTCACACTTATCAGCATTAAATTCCATCTGCCATCGCTCAGCCCACTCTTCTAACTGGCCTAAATCTCTCTGCAAACTTTGAAAACCTACTTCATTATCCACAACGCCATCTACCTTCGTATCATCTGCATACTTACTAATCCAATTTACCACCCCATCATCCAGATCATTAATGTATATGACAAACAACATTGGACCCAGTACAGATCCCTGAGGCACACCACTAGTCACCGGCCTCCAACCTGACAAACAGTTATCCACCACTACTCGCTGGCACCTCCCAACCAGCCACTGTTGAATCCATTTTACTACTTGAATATTAATACCTAAAGATTGAACTTTCCTAACTAACCTTCCATGCGTAACCTTGTCAAAGGCCTTACTGAAGTCCATATAGACAACATCCACTGCTTTACCCCCATCAACTTTCCTTGTAAGCTCTTCAAAAAAATTCAATAAGATTTGTCAAACATGACCTTCAACGCAGAAATCCATGTTGACTGTTCCTAATCAGACCCTCTCTATCCAGATAATTATATATACCATCTCTAAGAATACTTTCCATTAATTTACCCGCCACTGATGTCAAACTGACAGGCCTATAATTGCTAGGTTTACTCTTAGAACTGTCAGAGCCCCTGCTATTTCTACACTAACTTCTCTCAAGGTCCTAGGGAATATCCTGTCAGGACTCGGAGATTTATCCACTTTTATATTCTTTAAAAGCGCCAGTACTTTCCTACTTGTTTTCCTTACACAATTCAATACCAAAAAGAATACCAAAAAGAGATTGTTCAAAATTTTCCCCATCTCTTTCGGCTCCACACATAGCTGTCCACTCTCCTTCTCTGAGGGACCAGTTTTATCCCTCACTATCCTTTTGCTATTAATATAACTGTAAAAACCCTTTGGATTTATTTTCACTTTACTTGCCAAAGCAACCTCATATCATCTTTTAGCTTTTTTAATTTCTTTCTTAAGATTCTTCTTACATTCTTTATATTCCTCGAGCACCTCATTTACTCCATGCTACCTATATTTATTGTAGATATCTCTCTTTTTCCTAACCAAGTTTCCAATATCCCTTGAAAATGATGGCTCTCTCAAACTTTTAACCTTTCCTTTCAACCTAACAGGAACATAAAGATTCTGTACCCTCAAAATTTCACCTTTAAATGACCGCCATTTCTCTAATACATACTTCCCATAAAACAAATTGTCCCAATCCACTCCTTCTAAATCCTTTCGCATCGCCTCAAAGTTAGCCTTTCTCCATTCAAAAATCTCAACCCTGGGTCCAGTCCTATCTTTCTCCATAATTAGATTGAAACTAATGGCATTGTGATCACTGGACCTGAAGTGTTCCCCAACACATACCTCTGTCACCTGACCTATTTCATTCCCTAACAGAAGATCCAACACTGCCCCTTCTCTAGTTGGTACCTCTATGTATTGCTGCAAAAAGCTATCCTGCACACATTTTACAAACTCCAAACCATCCATCCCTTTTACAGTATGGGCTCTACCAGGACACCACCTGTTGCTTCAAGAAGAAAAGGCTGAGTTCACTCAGCCTATTCTCATTAAACATGCTCCCCAATCCAAGCAACATCCTTGTAAATCTCCTCTGCACCCTTTCTATGGTTTCCACATTCTTCCTGTAGTGAGGCAACCAAAACTGAGCATAGTACTCCAAGTGGGGTCTGTCCAGGGTCCTATGTAGCTGCAACATTACCTCTCAGCTCCTAAACTCAATCCCATGATTGATGAAGACCAGTGCACCGTATGCCTTCTTAACCACAGTCAACCTGTGCAGCAGTTTTGAGTGTCTATGGACTTGGACCCCCAAGATCCTTCTGATCCTCCACACTGCCAAGAGTCTTACCATTAATGCTATATTCTGCCACCATATTTGACCTACCAAAATGAACCACCTCACACTTATCTGGGTTGAACTCCATCTGCTACTTCTCAGCCCAGTTTTGCATCCTGTCAATGTTCTGCTGTAACTTCTGACAGCCCTCCACACAATCCACAACACCCTCAACCTGTGTCATTAGCAAATCTAACCGATCCCTCCACTTCCTCATGTAGGTTATTTATAAAAATCACCATGAGTAGGGGTCCCAAAACAGATCCCTGAGGCACACCACTGGTCAGCGGCCTCCATGCAGAATATAACCCGTCTACAACCACTCAATCAGGCTCGTAAGGCACGTCCTGCCTTTGACAAAGCCATGCTGACTATTCCTAATTATATTATGCCTCTCTAAATGGTCATAAATCCTGCCTCTCAGGATCTTCTCCATCAACTCACCAACAATTGAAGTAAGACTCACTGATCTATAATTTACTGGATTATCCCTACTCCCTTTCTTGAATAAGGGAACAACATCCACAACCCTCCAATCCTCTCTCGTCCTTATTGATGATGCAAAGATCATTGCCAGCAGCTCAGCAATCTCCTCCCTCGCTTCACACAGTAGCCTGGGGTACACCCCGTCCAGTCCCGGTGACTTATCCAACTTGATGCTTTCCAAAACTCCAGCACATCCTCTTCCTTAATATCTACATTCTTAAGCTTTTCAGTCCACTGCAAGTCATCCCTACAATTGCCAAGATCCTTTTCTGTAGTGAAGACTGAAGCAAAGTATTCATTAAGTACCTCTGCTATTTCCTCCGGTTCCATGCAATCTTTCCTACTGTCACACTTGATTGGTCCTATTCTCTCATGTCTTATCCTCTTGCTTTTCACATACTTGTAGAATGCCTTGAGATTTTCCTTAAACCTGTCTGCTAGCCTTATCTTCTAGATTCCTATCATTATCTAGTTTTTTGAACCTTCCGTAAGCTGCTCTTCTTGACTAGATTTACAACAGCCTTTGTACACCACCATCCTTTGTACCCTACCTTCCTTTCCATCTCATTGGAGTGTACCTACTCAGAACCCCTGAACATTTGCCACATTTCTGCCGTACATTTCCCTGAGAAGTGTTTCCAAATTGTTTTAGTTCCTGCCTGATAGCCTCATATTTGCCCTTACTCCAGTTAAATGTTTCCCTAACTTGTCTGTTCCTATCCCTCTCCAATGCCAAGGTAAAGGAGATAGAATTATGATCACTATCTCCAAAACGCTGTCCCACTGGGAGACCTGACACCTGTTCAGGTTCATTTCCCAATACTAGATCAAGTACAGCCTCTCCTCTTGTAGACTTATCTACATACTGTGTCAAGAAACCTTCCTGAACACACCTAACAAACTCCACCCCATTTAAACCCCTCACTCTAGGGACATGCTGATCAGTATTTGGGAAATTAAAATCTCTCACCACAGCAGCCCTGTTATTATTCCTCCTTTCCAGAATCTGTCTCCCTATCTGTTCCTCAGTGGCCCTGTTACTATTGGGTGGTCTATAAAACAAAACATCCAGTAGAGTTATTGACCCCTTCCTGTTCCTAACGTCCACCCACAGAGACTTCGTAGACAACCCCTCCATGACTTGCTCCTTTTCTGCAGCTGTGACTCTATCTCTGATCGACAGTGCCACGCCCCCACCTCTTTTGCCTCCCTCCCTATTCTTTCTGAAAAATCTAAAGCCTGGCACTTGAAGTAGCCATTCCTGCCCCTGCACCATTCAAGTCTCTGTAATGGGCACAACATCATTGCTCCAAGTACTGATCCACACTAGACCTCGCATTAAATGAGACGCATCTCAAACCATTGGACTGAGCTCGCCCCTTCTGTATCACCTGCCTATCCTCCCTCTCGTACTGTCTCCAAACTTTCTCTATTTGTGAGCCAACCTCCGTTTCCTCCGTCACTTCAGTCTGGTTCCCACCCCCCAGCAATTGTATTTTAAACTCTCCCCAGTAGCCTTAGCAAACCTTCCCACCAGAATATTGATCCCCCTGGGATTCAAGTGTAGCCTGTCCTTTTCGTACAGGTCACACATGTCCCAGAAGAGTCCCAATGATCCAGAAATCTGAATCCCTGCCCCCTGTTCCAATCCTCAGCCACGCATTAATCCTCCACTCATTTTATTCCTAGTCTCACTGTCACGTGGTACAGGCAGTAATTCTGAGATTACTACCTTTGAGGTCCTGCTTCTCAACTTCTTTCTAATTATGTCGTTGGTACCAATATGTACCACGACCTCTGGCTATTCTCCTTCCCACTTCAAGATATTGTGGACGCGATCAGAAACATCCCCGGTCCCTGACACCTGGGAGACAAACTACCATCTGCGTTTCTTTCCTGCATCTTTAGAATCGCCTATCTGACCCCCTAACTATAGAGTCAACTATAACTGTTGCCATCCTCTTCCTTTCCCTACCCTTCTGAGACACGGCTAGATTCTGTTCCCCCAGGTAGGCCGTCTCCCCCTCCCCCCCCCCCCCCAATAGTACTCAAGCAGGAGTACTTAATATTAATGGGGACAGCCACTGGGGTACTCTCTGGCAACTGCTTCTTGCCCTTCCCTCTCCTGACTGTTACCCAATTCTCTGTCTCCTGTGCTGCCGGGGTGACTACCTGCCTATAGCTCCTCTCTATCACCTCACTCTCCCTGACCAGAGGAAGGTCATCGAGCTGCATCTCTAGTTCCCTAACGCGATAACCTACCTGGCCTAGACCCTTTATTGCTTAAGCCCCGTTGAGTCAAAGCCTTCCTACTCTGTCGCCCGTTCTGTAAATCTGTCTTTCTTTTAAACTCTTCCCGCTGTTCTCACTGGCCGACCTCCACGCACTTGCACAGTCGTGCCCCATTCAAACCTTGTTAGCCATGGTTGCCTAATCTCTGTTTAGAATACTACTCTTTTGGGATGCACTTTCGAATTGCTTCCAGAAACTCCAACCATTGCTGTGATGTTGTCATCCCAGCTAGAATCCTCTTTGAATCAACTTTGGCCAGCTCTTCTCTCATGCCACTGTAGTTCCCTTTACTTCACTGTAATACTGATGCATTTGATTTTAACTTCTCCCTCTCCTACTGCAGGGTGCTTCTATCATATTATGATCACCATCTCCTGAGGGTTCCTTTACCTTATGCTCCCTAATCAAATCTGGTTCATCACACAATACCCTTTCACACATCACACATAATTGCCTTTCTCTTATGGACTCAACCACAAGCTGCTCTACTTCTCTTAGGATCCAGCACCAACCTGATTTTCCCAAACTACTTGTATGTTGAAATTGGCCATAACTATAATAATGTTGCCCTTTTTACATGTCTTCTATCTCCTGTGTAATTTGTACCCCATACCCTGGCTGCTGTTCAGAGGCCTGTACATAACTCCCTTTAGGGAGTTTATATACAGTTTCTTACCCTTGCAATTTCTTAACTCTATCCACAATAATTCTACATCTTTTGATCCAGTGTTGTCTTTCTAAAGGTTTGATTTCATTTTTTACCAACAAGG
Organism: Hemitrygon akajei; assembly: GCF_048418815.1. Classification (NCBI taxonomy): domain Eukaryota; kingdom Metazoa; phylum Chordata; class Chondrichthyes; order Myliobatiformes; family Dasyatidae; genus Hemitrygon; species Hemitrygon akajei. The sequence goes on along the minus strand of NC_133128.1, from coordinate 103,621,493 downwards.
CCACCCCACCCCTTCTGCCCAACAACCTGTCATTTCAGTAGAATGGGTATCCTTGGATGTTAAGCTCACAACTGTGATCTTCTTCCAGCCACAACTCAGTGTTGCCCACAGAGCCATACTGCCAATAAATTACCCATCTTATTCTGTATACTGCGTGCATTCAAACATAACACCTTCAGACCTGTACTTATCACCCTTTTCAATTTTACCCCCATGTTATCATAAGTTAAATTCTTATCCCTTTCTATGCTTTTTGTCTTTTTTATTTATTCTGGGGTCTTTCATAACCACTTCTGCACTCCCTTCCCTTTTACTTTATCCTCACTTTACCAAACTGAAACTACAATTTTAACACACAACCCATCCCACTGACTGCAATTTTGCCTTTTCAAGTGTATATCCTTAGTCTCTGTGCACACTGTATCTATTTGTATATCAACTGCCCCATCCTCTTCCCTATCACTCCGGTTCCCATACACCTGCCAAATTTGTTTAAATTTCCCAACAGTTCTTGCTTCGGCTTGATACCCTTCATCTGTACTAGTTAATGTCCAGAGTGAGATCTCTGTGAAGACTGAGTGGGAAGGTGATGGATGGGAAAGAATTCTGATAGCTTTGCCTCTTAGCTACATTAATAATAACTTGGGGTAGTCAAATATCCTGTCAGAATACCTTTAGGGATGGGAGGAAATCAGAGTTCCATTTGCTGCAAGGAATAGGTAGCACCCACGGTTTCAATTGATTCCATTTTAGTGGATTCTAGGAGCTTCTCTTCTTTTGAAGACTGAAGGAGTTGAAGAGATTTCAGTCTGAAACATTGTTCAGTTTTTCATCCCATGAGGCCTGATGAGTGTTTCCTACTTTTTAATTTATTTTGCGTTTCCCGTCTACCGATTTATTTATTTTTTAAAAAACATTTTACATAGAACAGTACAGCACAGTACAGGCCCGTTGGCCCACAATGTTGTGCCGACCCTCAAACCCTGCCTCCCATATAACCCCCTACCTTAAATTCCTCCATATACCTGTCTAGTAGTCTCTTAAACTTCACTAGTGTATCTGCCTCCACCACTGACTCAGGCAGTGCATTCCATGCACCAGCCACTCTGAGTGGAAAACCTTCCTCTAATATTCCCCTTGAACTTCCCTCCCCTTACCTTAAAGCCATGTCCTCTTGTACTGAGCAGTGGTGCCCTGGGGAAGAGGTGCTGGCTGTCCACTCTGTCTATTCCTCTTAATATCTTGTACACCTCTATCATGTCTCCGGTCATCCTCCTTCTCTCCAAAGAGTAAAGCCCTAGCTCCCTTAATCTCTGATCATAATCCATACTCTCTAAACCAGGCTGCATCCTGGTAAATCTCCTCTGTACCTTTTCCAATGCTTCCACATCCTTCCTATACTGAGACGACCAGAACTGGACACAGTACTCCAAATGTGGCCTAACTAGAGTTTTATAGAGCTGCATCATTACATCACGTCTCTTAAACTCTATCCCTCGATTTATGAAAGCTAACACCCCATAAGCTTTCTTAACTACCCTATCTACCTGTGAGGCAACTTTCAGGGATCTGTGGACATGTACCCCCAGATCCCTCTGCTCCTCCACACTGCCAAGTATCCTGCCATTTACTTTGCACTCTGCCTTGGAGTTTGTCCTTCCAAAGTGTACCACCTCACACTTTTCCGGGTTGAACTCCATCTGCCACTTCTGCATCCTATCAATGTCTCTCTGCAATCTTTGACAATCCTCTACACTATCTACACCACCACCAACCTTTGTGTCGTCTGCAAACTTGCCAACCCACCCTTCTAACCCCACATCCAGGTCGTTAATAAAAATCACAAAAAGTAGAGGTCCCAGAACAGATCCTTGTGGGACACCACTAGTCACAACCCTCCAATCTGAATGTTCTCCCTCCACCACAACCCTCTGCCTTCTGCAGGCAAGCCAATTCTGAATCCACCTGGCCAAACTTCCCTGGATCCCATGCCTTCTGACTTTCTGAATAAACCTACCATGTGGAACCTTGTCAAATGCCTTACTAAAATCCATGTAGATCACATCCACTGCACTACCCTCATCTATATGCCTGGTCACCTCCTCAAAGAACTCTATCGGGCTTGTTAGGCACGATCTGCCCTTCACAAAACCATGCTGACTGTCCCTGATCAGACCATGATTCTCTAAATGCCCATAGATCCTATCTCTAAGAATCTTTTCCAACAGCTTTCCCACCACAGACGTAAGGCTCACTGGTCTATGATTACCTGGACTATCCCTACTACCTTTTTTGAACAAGGGGACAACATTCGCCTCCCTCCAATCCTCTGGTACCATTCCCGTGGACAATGAGGACATAAAGATCCTAGCCAGAGGTTCAGCATTCTCTTCCCTTGCCTCATGGAGCAGCCTGGGGAATATTCCATCAGGCCCCGGGGACTTATCCATCCTAATGTATTTTAACAATTCCAACACCTCCTCTCCCCATTTTAAATTTTCATTTAAAATGATACAAAGTTCAGATATGCAAACATGGGAAAATCTTCAGATGCTGGAAATTGAAGCAACACACACAAAATGCTGGAGGAACGCAGCAGGCCAGGCAGTATCTATAGGGAGAAGTACAGTCAATGTTTCAGGTCGAGACCCTTCCTGATTTTTAACAGCTCATTCATATGTGATTATGTATTTCCTTGTACAGATGCTCTCGTAAACATGTTTACCCAGCATCAAGTCAGACTCTTCTTATCAGAGCCATGTTTATTACTTTTGGCATGGAGGAAAGTAGGCGAGACGACTATGATACTGATTCTGGTCTGGAGCATAGTGAAGAGGACATTTACCAGCAGTTTATAGATTTCTATGAAGATGTGTTGCCTGAATTTAAGAGCATTGGAAAAGTTATACAATTCAAGGTAAGTTATTCATTTGTTCTTATTATGTACCATTTACAGTTGGGTCAGCTGATCAGTGCTGCCTTTTATGCTCTGTTTAACTTGCCTCGGATCTATTCCTTTAAGCATTGTTTTTCCAACTTCCCTTTTTAAAGGCAGACTGCCATCTGCCTTTGCTACCTGTGATAACCAGCAGTGTATTCTCATTTTGTTTCCTGTTGGATTTATTAGTGATTAATTTTGTATCCCTAGTTTTGAACAACTTTAACATTCCCTACTTGATGTAGATGAATAGATAGATACTTTATTCATCCCCATGGGGAAATTCAACTTTTACATCTACCTGATCGCAGCTACAGAATTTTATATCAGTTTGGTAATGTTTCAGCTGCCTTTTCCAAAAAGCCTTATTCTTGTCAACCTTAGCCTGTTTATTTTGTTACCACTCTCATAATTATTGAATGATTTTCAGTGCTTCCATATTTCTGTTACAGCAATTAGAATTGTGGACAATACAACAACTACCTAAAGCCCATTACTATCAAAGCAATGACCACTTATGTTTTTTTCTAGTCTAACATCCTAGATTATTGTGACTATAATCAGCCTAGAAACATCCAGTTGATCTACTGTACTCTGCAAAACCTTCCATACGTTTGTTGCACAGAAGTGGAAATAATGCTTTCATGGCTTAAAATCTAGATATTTATTTCAAAATCTTTATTGTCTGTCATTTAGTTTTACTCAGGTCTCTTGCAGTGTTCAAGTGTATGCTTGACCTTGCCACAGTCAGTCTGAACTTGCCCCTGTCCACAGGGATCTTCTGATTGCTAAGCTGAATCTAACTGATGTAGTCATGTGGAGTTGGGTAGCTCTAGCTGAAGTGGAAAAGCTGTTTTATGGCTTGGGCTTCCATCAGTTTGCAGTTTTCCATTCGTGTCACTGTGCTCCCTGTCTACAGTGCACCCAGTCACATTCCTTACCTACCTGTCCAGCCCAAGACTGCCTTCTAGCCTCCCAGCACGTGCTCAGTGTGCTACCCTAAGGTAGTATACAAACATCGCTCTGAGGAATCAAAGCTTGAGCTGGAGGAAGTACTTCTTAATCAAAGCATATTCAGATCCCATCAGTTAGGTCATGTAGCCAAATTCCAGTTGATAATATTAGGCATTGGCAGCCAAAGTGAGTATTTTTTCACCTAAAGCTGTAATGTCCTCCTTTTTCCAGGTCAGTTGCAATTATGAGCCACACCTTAGAGGAAATGTATATGTTCAGTATCAAAAGTAAGTTTATTCACTTTTGCATTATACTAAATATATTCCAGATACACCAAAATATTATTGCATTTATATAAACATTTTGGAAAAAATGTACAAAGCATGTAAGTTTGTGGGTGATATTAAAATCGAAGGTGTTGAATACAGGTGGCCCCGTTTTTCGAATGTTTGCTTTACAACAGCTCGCTGTTACGAAAGACCTACATTAGTACCTGTTTTCGCTAACCAAAGAGGATTTCCGCTTTTACGAAAAAAAGATGCCCGCTTTATACCTGTGTTTACCCCAAGAAAGACTACCATGACCGTGAAGCCTTGTGCAGGCAGTTGTGTGTGCGTGCGTGCGTGTATGCACCGATTTTTATTTATTATTTCCCTCCACATCGATTTTGGCTTGCTGTCTTCCTGATTTTGATAAGTGAAACTACACTACATACAATATTTCTATTTCATATAGGCTGTATATTTATCATATTATTCCTGCTTTTATTATATGTTCATGTTATTTTAGATTTTGTGTTATTTGGTAGGTTATTTTTTGGGTCTGGTTACGCTCAAAAAATTTTCCCATATAAATTAATGGTAATTGCTTCTTCACTTTATGACATTCTGGCTTACGAACCATTTCATAGGAACGCTGTACCTTCAGATAGTGGGGGAAACCTGTATAAACGTAGAAGGTTACGAAAAATTACAGATTTTGATCAGTTATGTGGGCTGAGGGTTAGCAAATGGCTTTCAATCTAGATAAATGTAAGGTATTGCATTTTGGAAGATCAAATCAAGGTAGGGCGCTGGAGAGAGTAATGGAAGAGGAACGTTGGAATGCAAGTGCATGGTTTGCATAAAACTGCATTGCAGGTAGATAGGGTGGTGAAGAAAGCATTTTATTTGCTGGCCTTCAACTTGGATATAGAAGTTGGCAAGCTGAGTATTGAGTATTGTGTAGTTTTGGTTACCCTCTTTTCAGGAAAGATGTTACTAAACTAGAGAACAGAAAAGATTTAAGTTTGCTGTCTGGACTTGGGGGCCTAAATCACAAGGAGAGGTTGTGTGGAGTCAGATTTTTACTCCCTGGAATGTAGGAGATTGAGGAGTGAATGTAAGAACATGAGGGGGCACAAAAGGTAAAAGCATGAAATCTTTTATCTTTTTCCCAGGGAAGGGTTGCAAAAACAAGATCAGAGGCAAGAGATTTAAAAAAATGAAATCAGAGCCAACTTCATGTGTAGGATGGTATATATTTGGAATAATAATACTTAATTGATCCCAAGTGGGAAATTCTTTCATTACAGCAGCAACATTTAAAAACGCACTTAGCTCTGTGCTTAACTAATAATAAATACAGAATAAAAATAGTAATATTTTAAAGATAGTGTACCGATGTACAAAATAATAAAGCAGAGACTAATGTACACTTTTCATAGAGATGAACTGTTGTATATGCTGAACTGTCAGTAGTAGTTGACAGTCATGTTAGCAACATTTAGATAATTGTATAGAAGTGGTTAAGGGGGCAGGTGGAAGCAGGTTGCTGAGCAACACAGTGTGGATGAGTTGGCCTGAAGGGCCTATTTCTGTGCCGTATGACTATCACACTGGTTACTTTTGGTTAAGTCACTTCTGTTCAGTGAGGAATTATTGCAACCTGAGTTAAATCACTAGCCGATGAAGGGGTTGATGTTGAGGGGTTAGATGGTCTCCTTTGCCCTTCAGATGTTTTTTGGGACACTTAAGTTGGTGTGAACAGGCAAACTACTGTTATTTTATGATCTTGCCAGGGATTTCGTCCCATTGTGTATCATTCCCTTGTTATCAGGGGAATCGGCCTGTGCAGCGATACTGAGATGAAACTTCTAATCAGACGGGAGAAAAACTGACAAACTAGCTTTGTTCCTCAGTTGATTTTCTTTTCTCCAGGGGAGATACATATTAGTAGGTCACTCCCTTGTTCACTTGAAAGCTTATTTTGCTATTCTGTTTATATATCCAGTATTCTGCTGTCTTGTAAAATATTTGTCAACCTGTATGATAAAATATTTGTCAACCTGTATCAACCCTGTATGATATTAAGATGTACTCAGTGTCACCAGATGTTGCTAACAAGAGTTTGTTTTGCTGCAGAGAGGAGGAATGCCAGCAGGCCTTTGCATTATTCAATGGGCGTTGGTACGCAGGCAAACAGTTGCAGTGTGAATTCTCACCAGTAACCCGATGGAAAACAGCAATATGTGGTTTGTTTGTTTTTGTAAATAGTTTCTCATAATGATCAATTAAATCTTATCATTGGCTACCTAGCTTCATTTTGTTATTGTACAATAAAATCTGGCAATCTAGCTAATAGGATTAACATTTTATCGTATTATAAGTTTTCATTAGGCTTGTCCATACAAAATCAATTACAGGTTGTCCTCAGGTGATCAACAGGTTCCATTTTTGTAGCAGTAAACATTTTGGAGACTGACCATCACTCCCTGACCTTCAATACTGCCTTAGACAGAAATAGGAGCAGGCACTATGAGAAAGTGTTTAATGGGAGAGACACGAGAATGTAAATTGGGAACATGTTCTCAAGGAAATACACAATGGAAATGTGGAGGTTGTTCAGGGAGCACTTGCATGGGTTCTGGATAGGTTTGTCCCATTGAGGCAGGGAAAGGGTGAAGGCAAGAGGTTGTCAAGAGATGTGTAACATCTAGTGAAGAGGAAGGTTTAGGAAGCAAAGGTCAGAAAGGGCATGAGACGAACTTAAAGGAAATGTCTTTGGAATCACAGGGGTTATGGAGATCTTTAATGAATACTTTGCTTCAGTGTTTACCAGTGAGAGGGGCCTTAGTGAATGAGGACAGCATAGAGCAGGCTAAATGGTGGAACTTTTGGGAAAACATTAGAAGGGACAGGATATATCCCAGGTTACTCTGTAAAGTGAAGGAAGAGATTGCTGCACTGTTTATGATCTTTGTGTCCTCCCTAGCCATAGGAGTAAGTAGTTTCAGAATATTGGAGAGTGGTAATGTCATTTCACTAGTGTCTGAAGAGTGAAGCGATTTGCTTTGAGGTCGAACGTGAGTCAGAGTATAAGATTAATGGCAGGATTTTTAGCAGTGTGGAGAAAGAGGGGTTCTTGGGGATCAAAGCCTATAAGATCCCTCAAGATTGATGTGCAAGTTGTTGGGGTGGTTGAGAAAGCATTATAGATGTTGGGGTGTCTGAGTTCAAGAGCCATAATGTAATATTGTAGATCTATATGACTCTGATTACATTACACCTGGGAGTACTGCATTCACTTCTGGTTGTCTGATGACTGCTGTGGAAGCATGAGAGAGGGTGCAGAGGAGATTTACCAGGATGCTGCCTGGATTAGAAAGTATGTCTAGAGATCTAGGGCTTTTCTCTTTGGAGTGGAGGATGAGCTATGATTTGATAGTAAACAGCCAGTGCCTTTTTCCCAGGGCAGCAATGGCTAAATACAATAGGGTATACTCGTAAGGTTTTTGGTGGGAAGTGGGTGGATGTCAGAGGTAGGTTTTGCAAAGTGGAAGTACCTTGAACACACTGCTGAGGAGGGTGGTAGAGTTAAATACATCAGGGGCATTTAAGAGACTCTTAGGTACATGATGGAAGGAAAATGGAAGGCTAGATTGATCTTGGAGTATGTTAAAAGGACATGACATTCAGGATCAAAGGACCTGTATACTGTTTTATGTTCTCTAAGTTGGGAAATGCTGATGGACCACTTGATACAGTTAATCATTTCTCTGCAGTATCATAATGAATGGCATTAAAAGCACAAGACAAATTTTTTAAATGGTTATTAAAAATGGAGAGAGCAAAAAACAATTCTGCCATTTGAAGGAACAAACAAGTTTGTACACCCGACTTGCATTTCATATTATGGGAGCTCATTTGTCTGTATGTCTCTAAATTGGGTGTTTGTAACCTGAGGATGGACTGTATTTTGGTTAAACAATGGCATGCTATCAGGAACTGGCTGCATTTTTGTGACTGTTACTATTAATAATTCTCTCAACAGGACTTTACGAAAGGCGCAAGTGCCCTAGAGGCAAACACTGCAATTTCCTTCACGTGTTCAGGAATCCTAACAGTGAATTTTGGGAGGCTGATCGAGATCTTTGTATGTCACCGGAGCGCAGGAAGTTCCATTCTAACAAGTATTCTGAGAGGCGAGAACGAATCAGCCATCGTTATGATAATCACAGTGGATCCAGGAGGAAGTATAGTTGTAGTCCAGACAAAAAGCAGAGGAGGTCTGGAGAGCCTGAAAGGAAAAGGAAGAGAAGCAGAAGCAGAGATAGGAGATGGTTGCAGAGGTCCAGGAGTAGGAGCCAGGACAGAAAACGGTCCCGAAGCAGAGAGCGGTATCGCAGAAGCTGGAGTAAAGAAGTTCGCAAATCACAGAGGTCCCGGAGCAGAAGTCAAGACCGAAGGAGGTCCAAGAGTAGAGAGAGGTGTCGGTATAGGTCAAGGAGCAGGAGCCTAGATCAGTCATTGAGCAGAAGTCGGTCTAGATCCAGGAGCAATAGTCAAGACCAGTCCAATATCAAGGACCCAGACACAGAGAGATCACGGTCAAGAAGTCGAAGTCCTTATCATGGTTGGAACAAGAAAAGCAAGAGGGAATCAGAAAGCAAAGAGAAAAGAAGTAAAAAGAAAACAAAGAAAGGTAAAAAAAACAAGCATAAGTCTGAAACCAAATCAAAAAACTCCAAAACAAAAAGACTACAATGTGATCACAGACACTTGCCAGCTAGTTCAATAGCAAAGGATACACAAGTCACTTCAGATCATCCTGATCTGAGAAGCTTCTCTACATCCCCTAGTGCAAAGAGCTCTGAAAGTGATACCACAACACCTGCCAAAGTGGATGAAGCAATTGAAGCAGAAACAGTTGATGAACGAAGGTAATTTTCTTTTAAACACGGAGACTTATCCAAGGTTACAAAACAAGGACTACCAGAATGTTATATGCAAAATCCTTCATTTTGCTTGTCTTGAATGGATGTAAGATGTCTGGATTCTACTGGTGAAAGTGGCAGGGAGGTGGACTGATCAGCTGATGGGTTTCTTGAGGCTGAAATGGGTGAGAAGTCCATTAGAGGAAATGGGTGGAAGGAGGGATTGAGCAGAGTGGGTACAGCAAAGATATAAGTGGGAATGGCATAGTTGCAGCATAGGTACTGATGTAAAGTGTTTATTCAGTATTCCAATTCATTATCTTCCTTCCAGGTGAAGTGCTGCAAGATGCTTTGTCTTTGGCTCCCATAGAAACACTGCAAAGCCGAAGAGAAATTAAGGGACTGCTCTCCTGTTGTAGGACTGGAAAGACTGGTTGAAAATGCATGCTGTTCGCATTTGGGAGTATCCTGAAAGAATGCAGAATCCTTTGTATTTTGGGAGTTAAGATCAGTTTTGCACTAGTTTTGTTGCACATGTTGAGCAATCGTGTGCTATCATTGCAATTTCAGAATGAGATGAAACTTCTGTACTGTACATGACACTGTACTTCTGTCACATGCCAGATTTGCCTGCTTGAACTAGTACTGGGACCATGGCTGCCAGTACTATAGATGGAATGTAAATTGAAATGTAGTTGTTAAATTATAAATGTTACATTTTAGTCAGTTTCTTGTATATATGGATTTGTAAAGGAAGCTTACCGTCTTGTTTATGAAGTTAGGACATGTGTAGCAACTGAAGCTGGCCTTTATTTCAATAGTAAATTATCAATGTGGATTACATAGCCAGCATACACTTCCCTATTTTTCTCATTCAGTATCTATTTTGCTTATAAATATCCCATAGCATGCTCAGTGCTTTTTATTTGGAGGTAGTGTGTGGAAACAGGCCCTTCCAGCCCACAGCTAAATCACAGGGCAATTTATAATGGCTGACTAACCTAACCAGTCTTCCTTTGGACTGTGGGTGGAAACCGGAGCACCAGGAGGAAACCCGTGCGCTTCATGTATGAGCTTTCTTGGAGGATGCTGGAACTGAACTCTGAACTTTAATACCCCAAACTGTGCTAACAGCTATGGAATTAACTTTTATGCCATTCTGTAAATTTAAAATCTAATACCAGAACTCAATAAAATTGGATTTACAAGATTTAATTTTATTTATCCCAGAGCAATTGTGACATGCAATATTGGGTAAAAGCTGTAGTCTGAGAAAAGATGCAATTACAGAATATAGGCAAAGACAGCATAGGTTTTTGAAAAGAAAATCATGCTTAACAAATTCACTAGATTCTTTGGTGATGTTCAAGTAAGAAACAATGAAGTTAGAGTGGGCAAATATATGGTAGGTGGTTAACATGGAAGAATATGGGGTTATAAACAGTTGTAAAATACAGAGAGAGTACCTGAGTGTTGGTGAAGAAGGAAGATTCAATGAGACCAGGGTGTCTTGTACACCAATCAATGAAAGCAGATAGGACAGCCAGTGCTCCATTGTCCTCTATCAAAAGACTATTTGAGTTCAAAGCAAGGTCTTGGTATGCCCAATCTTGAAAATGTATGCACAGTCTTGATCTTGTCATAAAGGGTCACAAGACTAATACATAGCATGATGACATTAACCCACAGGGAAACTGAACAGACATTAGTACAGTCGGCCCTCCTTATCCGTGGGGGATTGTTTCCGGGACCCCCCACGGATACCAAAATTCACGGATGCTCAAGTCCCTTATTTAACATGTCAGTGCAGTGGTCTTTAGGACCCAGTGGAACCCTGGACTTTATTTAACATGTCTCCGTGCAGTGGACATTAGGACCAGGCGGCGCAGCTCTGAATCTGCAGTGTTTCTGTTCACAAAAATAATCACAATCACGATTGAAAATAAGGTGTAGTAATGAAGCGATCGGAACAATTTTAATGGAGCATGTGAAAGGCCTTGCCCTGATAAAAGCTACAATTATTACTAAGCAACACAGTGGTTAAATTATTGAAATACGTATGTTTCTTAAGTGTTTGGTATGCATAGAAAGGTGAAATATGTACTATATACTAAGAAAAAACGTTTGACTGACACTAAATAATACCGGATGTACCTGTTCTGACCCCAAATCCGACTTAGACGGACTGAGGAATAGAACTCATTCATAACCCAGGGACTGCCTGTATTTTTAGGTCATTTCTAGATTACTTATAATACCTAATACAATGTAAATTCTATGTAAATTAATGTTATAGGGAATAATGACAAGAAAAAAATAGTCTGTACATGCTCAAGCAACGAGTGCTGAAGAGAGAACTTCCAGGTTTTCCCGATCTGTGGTTTGTTGAATCCGCATTGTATTCCCAATACAAAAAAAAAATTTAGACTCTAGGGAGAACCTAATTTCAAACAACTTGGATACCAAGATAATCTTTAACTCTAAATGTATTTAATGATATTCTAGTGTGTGCAGCAGAATGGAAGAGTTAAAAGTACTGGACTCACAAAGGTGGACAAAGGGGCAGTAGGGATAACCCTAGAAACAACAGGTCAGTGTTGGGGAACTGGTAAAAGATTGAGGGACAGGCAAACAGTTAATGATGTGGACCAATCTATGCTGTGTGTTTGATTCCATAATTATTAATTTTTGCATATGGAATTACCAATACCCATCAACCCAATTCAATTCTACCTATGGTGCTGTATGGAGTTTGCATGTTCACCTTAATGTTAGCTTGGGTTTCTTCCAGGCACACTGGTGTTGCCTCAGGCCAAAGATGTGCATGTTGCAAAGTTAGTTGGCTTCTAGAAATTGCCCCTAGTGTGCATTTACTTTTTTGGGGTGGAGAGAAGATATTGGTAAAGTGTTAAAAGCAATATAGGGAGAATAAATGAATGCATTACAGAATTGGTGAAAAGGTGATACAGTGCATCTGTAGTATTTCAATAACCCTTATAAGCAATTTTTCATTCCAGGCTGTTGATGAACATTTGCTGAAAAATAAAGAAAATGCTGATAATAGACCTGTACTACTTCCAGTCTGGTGTACTAGAGTTTGTGTCCATCACCTGGTTTTGTAAATATTGGGGGAAACCAGGCTGATTCCTTTCCCATTGTCTACCACTTTAGTTACACACTGCACTCCCATGATGCATTGGTCTGTTATAATGAAGCTTAACACAAGCTGAGGAAGAGCATGCAAGGAAGGTCTGATAGTCTAAACTGTATTTATTTTAATACAAGAAGCCTAACCAGTAATGATGGATTGAGTATAAAAGACTGAGCTACTATTGCCATAATGGAAAGATAGTTGAGACAGGAGAAGGACTGGTAAGATCTGAAGCACAACAGCATTTTTGATCACAGAAGCACTTAAAATATTTCGGGGAAATACTTTGAAGCTATATTGGTGGGACCTAGAAATAAGAGTGGGATGAGCAATACAGTTATACTACAGGCTCTCCCATTGTCCATCAGAACTACAGGGACAATTGTGTTTGTAGACAGCTGCAAGAATAATTTAGTAGGTGATTTTGATTTGCCACATACTGGCCAGGACTGCCAGAGTGTAAAGTGCTTCAGTAGGGCAGAATGTTAAGTGTCCATGAAAGTTTTCTCAAAATATGTGGACAACTCTACCAGAGAAAGAGCAGCACTAGACTTTCTATTGGGAAATGAGGCAGGGCAAATGGCTGTCAATGGGCAATCTCTTTGGGACCAGTGACCACAATTCTATTAGTTTTAGTTATGGAAAGCAAAACTGGTCTGTAAGAGAAACTTCTGAATTGGGGTAAAGTAAATTTTGATGGAATGTAGGAAACTGAGGGTGACCTTATAGAGGTAGATAAAATAAAAAGTGACAGAAAAGTATATGGTCACTGTTTAAACTGCTTGTAGATCAGTTTAAAATTGAGGGCATAGATTTACAGTGAAACAGAAAACTTAAAACTGTCTCAAAGGGCAACTTTTTCCATACATGGTTGTGGTAATGAACAAACTGCTAAGGAAGATGTAAGGGCACGTATAATTACAATGTTTAAAAGAGACATGGATAGAAAAGACCTAGAGGTGTACATGGGCCAAAAGGCCTATTTCCATGCCGGATAGCTCCGACCATGTTTTCTTCATGTTCTCTACTTCCACTCCCTCACTGACCCAATAACTATTTTCACACCTCATCCCCAGTTATATCCTATTTTCCTCTCTGCAATTTAAGATCCTTTGTCTTCTCAGCCTTGATGAAGGGTCTTCAACCTGAATTGTTCACTGTTTTTAACCTGCTGTCCATGGTCATCTTTACTCATTGTCCCTTTCGACAAACTAGAATCTTTACACCATTACCAATGGGATACGTAATTTTTTTTGGTTAGAGAGATTATACATCAATTACAATAACTAAAGCAGAGACACATTCTTATAAGTGTCCATTAACTTACCAGAATGAATGAACTGGCAAACCACCTACAATTAGAGTTCAAATCAAGGGGTCTATATAAAAGCACTCCTTTGTTTTAATCATAAATCTGTGCTACTGGTAAGCAGTCTTTGTCTTACACTGGTTTATCACAAATGTTCTTTAAAAAATTACATACTATTATAATAATGAAAATAATGATGCAGATTAAAAAAGAGCAGCATTGGGAGAATACCTGAATTGACTGTTGAACAACAATAACCAACAGCAGGCTTTCAGTCTCTACCCATAATGTCATGTTTTGATTAAAAGATAACAGTACACTATTTGTATTTTACTTTTTTAGGTCTTGGGTAAGGTATAAACACAAATCAGCTTTGTAGACATTCTGGTGCTGATTTTCATCAGCGGCAATGAGCTTTTCTGCCGCTTTGTGATCAGATGTTCATCTTGGAAATATTTTAAATATTTAAATTTAATGCTGTGCCTTTTCTTAAAATACTGCAATCAGCCTGCTGAATATTCACCATTAGATTCAATTTTTAATTTGGCACGATAGATTTTTGATTGTTTCACGATCAATGTACTGTTCACGTGATGCTGCCGAATCCACTCTTTCAATACATGGTTCAGATCTTCATTTTAGACAGTGTTATATATTATTCATTAACCTGTTCATTACATACATGAAGTCACTTCTCAGAACTGAGTGGTGGATAGAGACCTGTACATCATTGGGAAACTTCCCAGCGCCTTGTGGAATTTTCCATTTGTGACATCATGTCAGCACTCAAAGATTTTGGGGGTACTCGACCTGTACCACAGGAGGCCTTTGTTCCTGAACTTGGTGGTGTGGGATCCATCACTACCTTACAACCATTATTCTCCTGAACTAGCATGGATAGCTTCAGTCACCACTACTCCTAGCTGATTCTACCATCTACATAATCACTTTAAAGGACTCTTTACAACTCATGGTCTCAATATTATTTTTATTTGTAGTTTGTCTTGCACATTGGTGTTTGTCAGTCTTTGTATATTTTTGGTATAAATATGATAGAATTTTGTGAAAATTCTATCATATTTCTTTCCTGTAAATGCCTGCAAGAAAATGAATCTGAAGGTAGTATATAACAATATGCACTTCCATGATAAATTTACTTTAAACTGAAAATAACATTTAAGCAACTGCAAACAAACCAAGTTGATCAACCTTTTTAAACTTGAGGGACAAGATTTTTTGCAAATGAATACACATTGTTGGAGTAAACCACAGTAATACCAAGATATTTTATAGATATATGTAAATGTCTAGGTGAAATAATTACAGGATATTTGGTGAAGAACACTTGGAATGGTAATACTACACTGATGAGATCCAAACAGTGGTCACTAAATGAAGCCTCTGCAATTATATCTGATGTGGGGCAGTGATGCCAGGTAGTAAACCAGCAGTTATTCCACATCATTGAAAACTGGCTTTTAGTTTTACATGATTACAGCATATTGCAGAATTAAATCCCTTTCACATCCCTTGTATTGCATCATGATCACAGTAATCCTTAAAAAGGCAATGATTTTCCAATACTCAAGTTCTAGATTAAAAGTTCAAACAAAATTTACGTATACGACTGTATAACTATGCCAATCTAAAAACAGATTGTGTTTTCAAACCTCAATAGCTGTTGACACTAGCTACATTGACATAGTAGCGACAGACTTAAAACAAATGTGCTTTATGTACAAAATCCTGACAATTAACCATACTTTAAGAGATTTTGCACTTTAGCATAGAACAAAATGTTCATTTACATCAAAAGTGAGATAAAGTTATCCAATTTCTCAAGCTGGCAAATGGTACACAATGGAGAAATGCCAGCTCAATACTGACTTCTCTCATATACATTGCAATTGGTCATACTTACAATTATTCTGTATTCATCGCATTTTTGGGAAAAATAAGTTATTGACAACCCAATTTAAACCAAGTCTCTATTTGACTCATTTTGACTTCAGTTTTCCCTTTGTTTCAAGCATAATTAATAAATGATCTTCAACTAAACAAAAATCCAAAAGGGCAGCATTGTACAATGTTAGCCAAACATCAACAATCAAAGCAGTGAAATCTAATTTTGAATATTTGGGACATCATTCATTTTAACTGAAGACTTATGTCAGTCCAATTTCTTCAAGTACGCTACGAGGAGTCTCAGCTTCCTGCGGAGGCAAAATTAAACACTTTGGTAATCAAAACTAAATAAAAAGAATTAGCACAGCAGTCTTCAAAAGGTAAAAGATAAAAATGGCCAAATACAAGAGCAAAAGATTAGTAAAGGATTTGTGCATTTGTGGAAGTCGCGTTTCCAGCTGCAAAAATGTGCCCATCTTCAATTTAATGGATACCTTCTCCCATTTAATACAATGCAGCACCAACTCCTGATGAATGCTAGGAAGTTTCTTTTCCATAGGAGGTATAAAACTTAAGTGTGTTGCTATTTCCTATTAGTTTCTTTCAAGCCAGCCATAATCTGTTTTTTGCTTTGTATTTTCCCTTTGCATGATCTGGCCAAGATGAACTGAAATCTGAATATAATGAAGCTACAGGTGGGCCAGTGCATTCTAATTGCATTGCTGTAAGATAGATATGACAAAATAACAAAAGTCTGCAAACACAGCAACATTTTCCAGTTATTCAGAAGGGGCAAGGTGCCATTTTGTTTTTAAAACACAATAGATAATTACAACTTACTTTGACAACTTAAATAGGGTGTGGCAAAAGAGAATTGTACGCTGCAGATGGATGGAAAGCATTGTTACCAATTATCTAATTAGCACCTCAGCAGTTAAATTCATCACAGTTTGAAGTGGAAAAGATGTAGTGGAGAGAGCATAATTTCTAATTTTTGGGCGTCAATATCTCTAAGGACCTAACTTGGATGCAACATTTCTACAGGGGCAAAGTCAGCTAAGGTAGTTCTGAAGAATGGTTTGGTAGCAACAATCACTGAATGAATATGAATCTAAAACGTTCCTGTATGGTGCGTGCCCAATTTTTCCCTGTGACACAGACAGATCACGAACATGGGAATTCCAAGACAAAATTAGAAGATGGGAATGCAGGAGCTGCAAATGAAATCTGGAGGGCTGACAGGTTAAGGTACATCCACAGCAAAGCATCCTTCTAAATGTCCAGTCAAAGTTACCAAAATGTTTAATACCTAAACAAACCCACAACATTGGGTATAAACTTCATTAAGAATTCATACCAAATTGAAATTGAACCAGTTAGTTTAACAGCAGAAGAAATTAAAGATCATATAGAGAACTGCTTCATAAATGAGTCAGTCTTAACAGCTTTGCTATCGTGAGCCTTTCACCAAATAATCCTGATGTGCAAGTCCAGTTAATTTTCCTATTTAACCCAAGGCAATCTAAAGATTGAAATTCTCTTGTTCAGTTCATCATGAAAATATATTCCAGGCCAAATTTCCAATTTTATATACTAGAATGTGTAATATGATTACATTAAATTATAATCCAATTGTTAGAACTGTGAAAGATTGTACATCCAGCTGCAAAAAGTAAAGCAAATGCTATGTGGAACACAACTCTTTTGGTAAATAAACATTGTTTAAAAAAATTAAGTCTGGTATCCAGTCAAAATTGAAGCTGAAGTTTATGGGAGGAAAATAACCAGCTTAAAATCAGAAAAACAACCCAATCTTGGTACTGCTGGCCAATCTCGAATTGGCAAAAATACAGAAACAGACCTAATGGTGACTCATTGAATTTGGCCGTTGTTCAATCACCGACTTTCAAGTTAATTGTTTTATCATAATCTTCTTGCTATTTTACTATCAAAGCAAAAGCAGAATACCTTAAATATACATCAACCATCAGAAGTTTGAAGAGATAGGAAATATAGCCACAGGAAACAGCCTTGATGCATGCAGCACTGTTTTATTTATAACATGCCAGAAACATGCACTTTCGAAGCATGCAATTTTACATTACAAATAAAATCACAATTTCAGTCCACTTAATGCATAGCAACAAAAGCCAACATACCAGTTAGTGTAAACTGTGTATTAAACTATTGAATTTTGACAACAGAAGTATTGCCATCTTTTTAAATCAGACTTGCTCCCAATCACAATACAAATAATTATACTACAACTAAATATACTTGTTTCTGAAGCACAAATTACAAACATAGGAATAATCAATACGTTTCTGAACAGCAGACTAAGGAAGTCTACAGAAAGTTAAATGATGCTCAGCAAACACTTAATTCATATTTAAACAGCCAGTTACTATTGAAGTGCCATGATTTAGTGTTCATTTGATTAGTTGAGTGTTTCATGTCGATATGTAGTCTGTAAATTTATAGAAATATTTCAAGTCCACTAAATCTCTTAAATGATGAAAATGAGCTAAATGTGGCACACTCATGGGAGCAGAATACAGTAAAATATGCATGAGGTTTTCACTTTCATGGGTTACCTGTTGACACTTGTCTGAATGACAGCCTGAAAAAGGTAAGCATGTCTGGTTGGATTTCCTAAAGGGCAGCAGTTGTTAGATCAAATTGAAAAGGTAGCAATTTCTCTTGAACTGGCTTTAGATTTAACTTGGCAAACTCTATCCACAATTTCTAGGGCTGGGAGGCAATTTCAAACAAATAAATGTACATTACACATTCCAAAAGAATGGGACCAAGTTTATATCACTACTTAAAAGCTGTCAAAATGAGAACATCTAGATACACCAAGCACCAAAAATGTTAGTTAAGAAAACTACATGATCCAAGATGTATACAGTAGGCCAGGATAATTCCTGCCAATTGGATACTGTGTTCCTTATTTAGAAAATTAGAAGTTAATACTTTTGGTCAGGGCAGGTTCAAATTAATGCTCCCTCGCACAGGAGGAAGCAGGAAGGAAAATGGACATCTCCTGTCACACTACTTCAAATGGAACGTTTTAGAAACTTGTTTAATGTGTAGAATTGCTCAAATAGTATGTTTATTCTGAAAGACTACGTATGAAATACAGCCAAAGTTGAGCAATTCTTGACAACTAACCTTACTACTGCAGCTGATCATTCTCTCCACTTTTTACTCAGCTCATCGCCCTTCAACTTTCTATTCCTGATACTATTCCTGATACTTTAATCACACCATTTTGTGAACTCCTGTGCAACTCACTGATTGCATTAGTTTCCATTGTCCATCCATGAAAGAATATTCATTTCCTCTGTCAATAAAACATAGAAGCTAAAGGGGAGGAAAAATTGTAAAGCACAGGAACGATATATGAATAATACTGAAAAAATTATACAAATAAATTGGCTGGCAACCTAAATTATGAACCTCCATTAAAACAAAATATTTTGCCCAGCTTCATATTTCACCTAATAAATATGAAATTGCTTTAGGATTAGAAAGACCAGAGCAAAGTTAATTTATTAAAATTTAAACTGCATGCAAGTCTATTTGAGTAACATGGCTCTCAAAAATCAAACCCAAAAATAGAACGGTGGCAAATTCTCCAATTGTTGTTAAGCAGCTTTATTCATGTTCTCTCATTCTCAACATACCACAAGCACCCATACATGATGATAGCCATGAGGGCATCAGAACATTGCTAACTGCCAAGCTTTGGACAATCAATTTATCAAAAAAAATTTCTCCTACAACAGAAGTAATTTATACTGCAATGATAATCAGAAAAAAGTAGAAACACTTTACACTGGGACTGAGGGTATGAGAAGGCTCTTTTAAAAAAAAATGGCACTGGGAAATATTCCAGAGTTGTGACAAATAGAGAAAAAGAGTCTCTAATCTGATATTCCATCACCAAAGAGTAAAAAGAATGGCCTTATTTTCCCCCTGAAAGAAAAGCATGTGTTAACAAAAACTGTTGTAAGCTTCATGTTTCTGTCTCTTGGCCTACCTGAACCTACCCGTAAGTATGCATGGACCTCAAATCAGCAATCTTCTCATTTGCTGTCCAGATGAGCAAGGAGTAGGTCACAATACAGACACAATAAAGCATCCATTGCAAAATATATACTGATTTATGCAATCAACAGGTGTGGAACTGTGTTTCAACATTAATCTTAAATGTAGCCTGGTCAGCTGGATACACATGAAAAATGATTAGTTTATGATAACTAAGTCACCTTATAGTACAGGAGTGAAATGGATTTAAACATCCCAAGGTTTGATTAACTTTTCTTCACCCCACTAGTATAATCCTAGCAAATAATATATGGGTGCAGTTGATTGAAGCAGGTTACATAATTAACAAATCCGTAACTAGTTATTTTTGTGGTCTGGGACTTCCAGTTCTTACTTCAGCTACAACTGAGACCATTTC
This sequence comes from Hemitrygon akajei, assembly GCF_048418815.1. NCBI lineage: Eukaryota > Metazoa > Chordata > Chondrichthyes > Myliobatiformes > Dasyatidae > Hemitrygon > Hemitrygon akajei. The sequence continues at coordinate 103,601,571 of NC_133128.1, read as the reverse complement.
CAGGCACCATTTTCTATATTCTGCATGCTACAATTGTTAATTACACACGAGTCAGTTTCCTTCAATGACATTGGTATTAAATTTAGTTTGAGGTTTTCATATCAGAGCTGCTTGATGCACAATAAAACAAACGTTAAACCCAAAAGGTACAGACTCAAATTTTATAGTGTACAATTGGAACTAGGATAGCAGTGAACAAGGTTAAAATGAACTGAACACAAAAATGAGTACAACACTAGGCAGCAAGATGACAAAGTGCTGATGTTTCTGTCACATTTCATTTGTACAACATTGATGTGAACTTCAGAGCCCAGGAAGCCCAGGAAAGCATTCCAACAGCAAGTAGACATGGTCACCTCCTCTGATTCACCACGCAAGATGAGCCAAGATATTAATATACAGGAACATTAAAATATTCATGGCGTGGCTACAGGGGGCAGGGGGAGAAAACAAAAAGCCAACATCTTCTAGCATGCAGACTTTATAAAAAAAACATTTAATAACTGTAGAATGAAATTCAGTGTCAGTATAGAAACAAGTGGATGTTAAGTCCAAATCCATACATAGAAAGCTGAAGGTTATTACCATGGGGTTTCAAATTGGAATGCAAAATGAGAGTATTAACTGACATCCAACAAACAAACATGCTGGGACAAGGGTGTTCTTAATTACAAAATATTTTGTAAATATTCTACAAAAACAGCTTATATTAGTTAACAGAAAGAATGCTCAAGCAGTTATTTGCCACTTTCACATTTAAAAGACAACAGCAAGAAGGTACAATGCAGATTGAATGGCAAAAAGGCTGGGGAATAGAAAATATCTCATTTTTTTCCCCACCATCACAACTTCATACCAATTTCAAATAGTCTCTTCTTAGGAGACATGCCTACAAATACAATTTGTCAATAAGGTACTGGAGAAGGTGCAGGGAAGATTTGTATTAGGTCATAAAAATGCAGAAAGTCAAGCCACTGTGGGAAAGCTATATAATTACAAGAGAGAAAAGAATAAATGACTATGCTGAGAACATGAGACATCCGGTGTTTAAAAGTGCTTGTGAAGCATAACCACTGGCATGGACTTGTGATGCAATAAACAGCTTCCTTTTGCTCTGTCAATTCTTGCAAAATACATTCAGCAATCCTAGGTAGTTACAGAGTTAAGGGCTTCAAGTGGAGACAAGAGACTGTAGATGCTGGAATATGGAATAACAGTCTGCTGGAGGAACTCAGAAGATCAGGCAGCATCTGTTGGTGGGGCGGGGAGGGGGGGAGAAAGAGGACTGATGCAAGGTTTGAACTCAAAACTATTCCTTTCCTCCCCACAGATACTGCTCAACCTGACCTACTGAGTTCCTTCAGCTGACTGCTGTTTAGGGTTCTCAGCAGTGTGGACTCATTCATCTTAGCCCAGCTCCACTGAAGGAAAGAGGAACAGGCTACAAGCATTCAGATGCAGAAGCAGAGGCACAAAGTAAAACCCAAAGAAATAGTCAAAGCTCAAGCAGCTGTTTACCCAACACCACCCGTGTCCTTAAAATAATTAAATAATAGTGACATTGCTCTTACAACTCAAAGTAAAGCTGTATCTCACAAGTAAAAGATTCAGAATACCATGCAATAAAAACAATTTGTCCTGTTAGCATAACTCTGGTCTTAGTTTTGGAGATAAGTATACAATGTAGCATGCTGCTGTTGGGGCTAAACCCAAATTTGATGTTAATTAGCTTTGCCTTGTCCGGAATTTGCTTCTTGAAAAACAAAACTCCTTTAGTGACTATGTAAAATCCAAGACCAGCTAGACTGACTCTCAGAACACCCAAACTTTGGCAATGAGAATTTCAAATGTGCCTTGTGATTTTTATTCCATACATCACAGTGATTACATCACAGTGTAATCAACAGGATTACACTGATGAGTTCCATACCACTTGATCTAGCCAAGCTTATTCCCATCACAATAAGCCAAAGTATTCTTATTCAAGTTCAAAGGGTATTGCACTTTGGAAGGACAAACCAAGGTAGAACATACAAGGTAAATGGTAGGGCACTGAGGAGTGCAGTAAAACAGAGGTATCTGGGAATACAGACACAAAATTCCCTAAAAGTGGCATCACAGGTAGATAGGGTCGTAAAGAGAGCTTCTGGTACATTGGCCTTTATAAATCAAACTATTGAGTTTAAGACTTGGAATGTTATGGTGAGGTTCTATAAGGCATTGGTGAGGCCGAATTTGGAGTATTGTGTGCAGTTTTGGTCACCGAATTACAGGAAGGATATAAGGTTGAAAGAGTGCAGAGAAGGTTTACAAGGATGTTGCTGGGACTTGAGAAACTGAGTTACAGAGAAAGGTTGAATAGGTTAGGACTTTATTCCCTGAAGTGTAGAAGAATGAGGGGAGACTTGATAGTGGTATATAAAATTATGATGGGTATAGATAGATTGAATGCAAGCAGGCTTTTTCCCACTGAGGCTAGGGGAGAAAAAAAACCAGAGGACATGGGTTAAGGGTGAAGGGGGAAAAGTTTAAAGGGAACATTGCGGGGGGGGGGGGGGGGCTTCTTCACACAGACAGCTGTGGGAGTGTGGAATGAGCTGCCAGATGAAGTAGTAAACGTGGGCTCACTTTTAACATTTAAGAAAAACTTGGACAGGTACATGGATGAGAGGTGTATGGAGGGATAAGGGCCAGGTGCAGGTCAGTGGGACTAGGCAGAAAAATGGTTCTGCACAGCCAAGGGCCAAAAGGCCTGTTTCTGTGCTGCAATGTTCTATGGTTCTAAATATGGACAGGCTGATTAACAAAACTTACATTTTTAGACTCTCGAAGCAACAAGACATCTCACACACAAGCCAACTCTGAATTACATTGTAGCAGGAAGCAACTTCAAATTATTTTCTCTACCTGACATCCAAGTACACATTGACAAAAAAAAAGTCACTCAGGAGATACTCCTTTTAAATTAAGGAAACAAGAAATCAGCAATACTGATTCACATCTTCTGCAATCACAATATTTCAAAGACAGGTTTAAGATTATCCTCCCTAAATCTCCACCTCAATGAGGTGTTTCATGGTCAATCAAAACAGCAAAATAATTCAAAAACTATATTTTACACACGACCCCGCCTTTCCTTTTTGCATCAAAGAACAAGATCTCTGTAACTTGTGCAGAACTATGTGCAGCTATTTCAGATACTTGATTTCAATGCACTGTTACTTCACGATAATGTTAAACAGCTAAGAGCACTTTTCTTTGAAATGAAAGCCTGCAAGTTAAGCACTGCCTTTTAACAATGTTAGCTTCAAAAAAAAACAGAAGCAGCACCAAGGCATGACATCATTGCAATCATGCAAATTTCATTTAGGATCAACCCCATCACCATCTACTTTGGTTTAGAGTATTTTATTTTCAGCTTTTCCCTATATCAGGCAATTTAGCAATTAATGCCATGGCAATTTTGCAAACGTGCATCATTCATTATACTTCCAAATTATACCCATGCCACTCAAATGGGAAAATAGTTACCAAAGGTCTGGATGGGGAGTCATAACAGGCCAATAGCCTAAGATTTCTTTCAATCATAAGATATCGTCAGCTGACAAACTTCCCCAGTCTTCATTTTGGTTCTAAAACACAAAATTAAGCAGCATGTGAGAATTAACAAATTCCTCCAATACATCCCTGGAATAGGAGTACCATTATCAACACAAAAGGAAAACAAATCTCATACAGTTGTAGATCATGCAGCACTCTTATAACATTGCTGAAACTGAACTAGTCTTCAAGATAAATCAGAAGCTGTATTTCACATTAGTGCTGGAATGAGAGTCATCCTATACATTTTATTTCATTGCACACATGTTGCAGTAATATCAGTTAAAGTCAGAACATGAAAAATGGATTGGCATTCTGTGAAAAACGAATCCATCAATAATTATTTTTGAACATTCTAGAGTCTGCACATTGATGCATAACTGGGGTATAACCACAACTTTATGCAAACACTTGGCTATCTAGAAAATAAGAGGCAAGAGTATTAAAAGGATGAAAACAATGGAACACTGGGTCAGAATCACTACACAACAAACCCAAGGAATGCATTCCATGCAAACCATCTGACATCAATTTTGCACGTTTCAACACAGAAAATTATGGCAAAAAAAATCACGAGACACATCTCAGATTGGATTCACTCAGTTCACAAAGGTTGGTCAACAATAATTACACTGCAAATTTTAAGCCAAAGAAAAAAATAATTCCATATCCTGAGAAAGATGCAACCCATACATTTTCTAGAAAAAAGCTGCCAAGCTCAGAGTAGAAGGTAGAACCACCTGCCACTGCTGTGGCAACGAAACTTGTGCAGAAGTTTACTCTGCAGTTGTAAACCATACAGTGTCAATTCACACTGCATTTAAAGTCCAGGTTGAAACCCACACCAACCACATTATGATATCTTTATGTGCCTCCCAGTGTTCCAGGATTGAACCTTTTGCAGTTTTTAAAAATCTTTCCTCTCATTATCATTTGCTTTCTTGTTCATCTGGCTTGATTTTTCCAATGGCCATACATGTTCCCTTCTTACCTCCCTGTTACCAGACTATTATTCAATTGAAAGTCTCTCCTACTTGTGGACATTTTACACAGTTTTTACTCTAATGGATTTAAACCCATTTTCATTGTTCTTATGAATAACTTCAAAACATTGCAAACAGGATCTTGTTTCCTTTCTATAGATGTGAGGTTGAGAGTATATTGACTGGTTGCATCACAGCCTGGTATGGAATCACCAATGCCCTTGAATGGAAAATCCTATCCCTCAAACATCAGGCTCTTGAATCAGTGGAAATAACTGCACTCAACTTCACTTGTCTCATCACTGAACTTCCCACAACCTATGGACTCACCTTCAAGGACCCCTCTCATGTTCTCGCTATTTATTGCTTATTTATGATTATTTCTTTTTCCTTTTACAAAGAACAAAGAACAATACAGCACAGTCCATTTGGCCCACAATGTTGTGCCAACCCTTAAACCCTGCCTCCCATATAACCCTCCACCTTAAATTCCTCCATATACCTGTCTAATAGTCTCTTAAATTTCACTAGTGTATCAGCCTCCACCACTGACTCAGGCAGTGCATTCCACGCACCAACCACTCTCTTGAGTGAAAAACCTTCCTCTAATATCCCCCTTGAACTTTCCTCCCCTCATCTTAAAGCCATGTCCTTTGGAATTGAGCAGTGGTGCCCTGGGGAAGAGGCACTGGCTGTCCAGTCTATCTATTCCTCTTAATATCTTGTACAGCTCTATCATGTTTCCTCTCATCCTCCTCTCCAGAGAGTAAAGCCCTGGCTCCCTTAATCTTTGATCATAATCCATACTCTCTAAACCAGGCAGCATTCTGGTAAATCTCCTCTGTACCCTTTCCAATGCTTCCACACCCTTTCTATAGTGAGGCGACCAGAACTGGACACAGTACTTCAAGTGTGGCCTAACCAGAGTATTATAGAGCTGCATCATTACCCCATGACTCTTAAACTCTATCCCTCCACTTATGAAAGCTAACACTCCATAAGCTTTCTTAACTACCCTATCTACCTGTGAGGCAACTTTCAGGGATCTGTGGACATGTACCTCCAGATCCCTCTGCTCCTCTACACTACCAAGTATCCTGCCATTTACTTTGCACTCTGCCTTGGAGTTTGTACTTTCCAAAGTGTACCACCTCACACTTCTCTGGGTTGAAGTCCATCTGCCATTTCTGCATTCTATCAATGTCTCTCTGCAATCTTCGACAATTCTCAACACTATCCACAGCACCACTAACCTTTGTGTTGACTTGCCAACCCATGCTTCTACCCCCACATCTACGTCGTTAATAAAAATCACGAAAAGTAGAGGTCCCAGAACCAATTCTTGTAGCACACCACTAGTCACAACCCTCCAATCCGAAGGGACTCCCTCTACCACGACCCTCTGCTTTCTGCAGGAAAGCCAATTTTGAATCCACTTGGCCAAACTTCCTTGGATCCCATGCCTTCTGACTTTCTGAATAAGTCTACCGTGTGGAACCTTGTCAAATGCCTTACTAAAATCAATGTAGATCACATCCACTGCACTACCCTCATCTACATGCCTAGTCACCTCATCAAAGAACTATATTAGGCTCGTTAGATACGATCTGCCCTTCACAAAGCCATGCTGACTGTCCCTGATCAGACCATGATTCTCTAAATGCCCACAGATTCAATCTCGAAGAATCTTTCCAACAGCTTTCCCACCACAGACGCAAGGCTCACTGGTCTATAATTACCCGGACTATCCCTACCACCTTTTTTGAACAAGGGGACAACATTCGCCTCCCTCCAATTCTCTGGTACCATTCTCGTGGACAACGAGGACATAAAGATCCTAGCCAGAGGCTCATCAATCTCTTTCCTTGCCTCGAGGAGCAGTCTGGGGAATATTCCATCAGGCCCCGGGGACTTATCCATCCTAATGTAACTCCAACACCTCTTCTCCCTTAATATCAACATGCTCCAGAACATCAACCTCATTCATATTGTCCTCACCGTGGACAACCGCACATTGGTTGCTTGTCTGCTCTGTTGGGTATTGGCTTTCATTGATTCTATTATGTTTCTTGAACCTACTGAGCATGCCTGCAAGAAAATTAATCTTAGGGTTGTACAGTAAATGGTGGCATATTTGTAATTTGATAATACAATTTACCTTGAACTTTAAGCTTATGGGTAAACACCATCACTCACTCAGTCTATGAGCGAGGCAGCATTTTTTATGATAAAGAGAGAACAAATACAACTCAAGAAAGGGGTTGCTAACCTGGGATCGATGGATAGATTCCAGGGGGTGTGTGAACTTGGATGGGGAAAAAAATTTACTTCTTTCACTAACCTTTAGATTTACCATCTCCTTCAATTGTTTTTTTAAAAAAATATATTTTGATAACTATATTTCAATATAATTAGTTTATTTTGTAGTCTTCTGCATTTTATTTTACATATTTAAATACATTAGACAAATCCACCATCTCTTGGATTGAGAGTGTGCTGACTTTTTGCATCACAACCTGGTTAAGGGAGCAGAGAAGGTTACTGGGGTCTCCCTACCTTCTGTCCAGGACCTCTTTCAGAGTCAATGCCCCCAGAAGACACGGTACATCATTAAAAACCCCTCACACCCTCTCCATAAACTGTTTGTTCTTCTGCCATCAGGCAAATGTTACAGGAGCATCAAAACAAAAACCACAAGGCTACTAAACAGCTTCCTCCCACAGGCAGTCAAGACTGCTAAAGAGCTGCTCTACCTGACTGATTTGGAAACTTAACTTGCACTGGACACTTATAACTTGATTTTAACTGACATTTGGCTGTTGTGTTTTACTATTTATTGTTGTGTTTACTATTTGTTGCATTTGTTATGTTATGATTGCACTTGCCCCTGAGAAACGCTGTCTCATTCTGCCAATGTCTCATAATGTCTCATTATTCATGACAATAAAGTTTTTGAATCTTGAATCTTGAGATAGACCCAGTTTGTACATCTGGTAAGTTCTATGTCTGAGAAGGTAGCGAGTGGCACTGGAACACCACAAGGGACTGTCCTGTCTCCATTTCTGTTCATATAGTACAACTTAGACTTTCAGTACAAATGTAGTCTTGTCACTTGCAGAAGTTGTCTGATGACTCTGCAGAAGTTGGGTGCTTCAGAGACGGACAGGATTTGGAGTACAGAGAAGTGGTAGACAAGTATGTGCAGGGGGAAATTACCTACTCCTGAATATGGCCAAAACTAGGGAGATGGTGATCGATCTATTTATTTATTTCTAAGGAGGAAGAGGACTGTGACAATTCCTGTGTACATTTTGGGAGAAGACGTTGCAGTGGTGGAGGAGTACAAATATTTGGGTGTTCACCTCAACAGGCTTTTGACTGGAAAACCAACACCAAGGCTGTTTACAAGGGGATCAGCAGAGTATTTCCTAAGGAAGCTGAGATCCTTCAATGAGTGCAGCAGGATGTTGGAGATCTTTTATCTGTCTGTTGTCGCAAGTGTAATCTTCTTTGTGGGTTTATTTTGGGGGAGCAGCATTGGTACTGGTGATGCAAAAAGACTAAATAAACTCAAAAAAGCTGGATCCATCCATGGCTTTAACCTGGACTCTATTGAATTAGTGGTGGAGAGGAGGTCACTAAACAAACTTATCCATTGTGGACAATCTGGCACATCCTCTCCATGAGTCTCTCGAACAGACTCATTCTGCTCTACTGTCACAAGGATTGTTACAGAAAATCTTTCCTACCAAATGCAATAAGCAAATACAACATTTCATTCTGTGTGACAGAATACACATCATATAGTCACCCTAATAGTCTGTTTTATTATTTCATGCATTATTGCAGTGGTAAATTATTGTGTATATTCTGTACTTTATTAGTTTATTATTACCAAGTGTGTTTTTAAATGTTGCTGCTATAACAAAATAATTTCCCACTCAGGGTCAATAAAAAAAACATTATTATTATTAATCTGAGGAGTCCATAGACTTGACCAGACTGTCAAAGGAGTCCATGGAATAAACAAGGTTAAGAACTCATGACTTAGGAGAAGGTGATGCACATTTAAAAGTCTTAACATTTTTAAAAAATGTTATCTTAAAAGCATGTGGTAGAAAGGGAAAATCATCTATTTTCACTCAAGACAACCATTTTCAGACCTTATCACTAGATCCTAAGCATGAATTCATGAAAAAAATCTTACATACTGATGACATCTTTGCAGGTTATGTTATAAGGATACATTTTGAATAAAACAGAATTTATACCAGAACCAATATTCAATTCAATGGCTGACATATTCATTGTAGTATGCAAGTAGTCAGAAGAATGCCACAGAAAAAATTTAAGGACAAGGGAACATTAATTAGCATTCAAATCTGAAATGGATAGAACAGAATTGCATCTGAAAGCAAAATAGTGGATATGCAGGAAGTCTGAAGCAAACAAATCCCTCTGCAAGTCTTTTGGTACTCTTGGGGAGAATGAGCAAATGTTTTATGTCAATCACAAGAACTCCATCAGAACTGAAGAGCTTGAAATGACAAGTTTTAAGTTAGTACCTGAGCAAGCCAGGTTTTTTCTCTAAAGAGTAAAAAGGAGTAACAAACGATAGAATGGGAGGCAAAGTTTTAAATGAGAAAATGAGTGCTAGCAATGACAAGAGTAAATGGAGTAGCAGAATAAACAAGTGTCAAAAATGGGATTAAATTCAAAATTGCTAAACCCCAATTGTTGAGACTGATTTTCCAGTAGGTGGCTATGTGACAAATGGTTGGAAGCTCAGTCATATTCAGGCATTACTAACCAGTTGTCTATCCTGCATCATATTCACAATATACAGAAGACTCAATTGTCATGGGCTGCAAAATTTCAAACACTGTTAGATCTCAATGCTCCAGTTCCTCATTTCTCTTCACTGCACTGGCTCACATCTCCTGCTAAACTCAGAATTTGATAACGAATCAATTAGCCCTCTGATCAGCCCTCACTAGAATCTGTTTCATTCACTGACTTCAAGCAGCAGGCTTATCCTCCCTTTACTTGGATCTCTCTCAAACTGCCTAGACTTTTTCCATTGCAAACTATAAGCACAGCCTGTGACACTTCAATTTTTCAAATCTGCTCACTTTTTGTCCCATCTCTCATCACATTTTCACCATTTCATTCTCTCAGCTCCAACCACAAAATCGTTCATTACTGATAAAGCTTTCTCCTTTTATTCAATTTTATCTCCACTATCTACAGCCTCTGTTCTAATCACTTCAGTCCACGTTCTCAACTATTCTACACATAACCATTTTGAGCCTGTCTACTTTGACCTCTGTACACACTCTCCGCCACATTCCAGTATTACATTTCCACACTTTATTGCATCTGACAGCAAGGTCTCTTCCCCTTTATTACTTTACTGTCTCCTGTCCTCACCTTCTAATCCCCTCAGTGAGATTTCTATGTAGCATAGAAACAGACCCTTCTGGTCACCAAATTACAGGAAGGATATTAATAAAGGCTGAAAGAGTGCAGAGAAGGTTTACAAGGATGTTGCTGGGACTTGAGAAACTGAGTTATAGAGAAAGATTGAATTTTATTTTATTGAATTTTACGCTCCAGGATTTTATTCCCTGGAGCGTAGAAGAATGAGGGGAGATTTGATAGAGGTATATAAAATTATTATGGGTGTAGATAGAGTGAATTCAAGCAGGCTTTTTCCTGAGGCTAGGGGAGAAAAAAAAAAAGAGGACATGGGTTAAAGGGTGAAGGGGAAAAGTTTAAAGGGAACATTGGGGTGGGGGGGGCTTCTTCACACAGAGAGCCGTGTGAGTGTGGAATGAGTTGCCAGATGAAGTGGTAAATGCAGGCTCACTTTTAACATTTAAGAAAAACTTGGACAGGTACATGGATGAGAGGTGTATGGAGGGATATGGGCCGGGTGCAGTCAGTGGGACTAGGCAGAAAAATGGTTCGGCACAGCCAAGAAGGGCCAAAAGGCATGTTTCTGTACTGTAATATTCTATGTTCTATGTCTACAGCATCCATGCCAGCTGACAAATAAACAACTATATTAATCCCATTTTCCCAGCACTTGCTCCATAACATACATCGCCTCGTTCACCCAGATGATTTTTAACAGTGGAGGAGTATTGGCAGGGTGTTCCAGTCTTCACTAAGAAGGAAGATGAATTCTTCTTTAATTCCCCTCTCAATCTCTTATCACTCATCTTAAATTTATAGGTTCTATGGTCCACATGGAAAAGTTTCCCATCTCCCCTATCTATACATACCATTATGTAGTAAACGTTCATCAGATTCCTCAGCCTATCATACCACTCCATAACTGAAACAATCAATTTCAGCAGCATTCTGTGGAATTTTCATCTCAAAATACGTGGGCACCAATATGTGCCATTTAGAAAATTTGTAAAACTGGTACAGTTTTCTCATCATCCAGGGAAAGAGCTAAAATTCCTCATAGTAATGCAACAGGAGATTCAAAACAAACCTATCCCTACAGTAATAAACAGACTGTCAAATCTAGATTTCTCACGATAATAATGCATACAGGTTAAGAGATGGCAGAAAGGCCATAGTTATAGCAGAAAACAAAATACTGAAAAGAAATTAGGAAAGCAAGAAAGGGCAGTAGAAAATACTGCCGATGAAAAAAATAAAGTTTATGATGCCCTTTCAGAGATCAAAAAGGTAATTTCGGCATGTAGATAGAGGATGTGCTTAAGATACTGAATGTCTTCATTAAAGAGGAATAATGATGTTTCTGTTGAAGAATAGATGGACTCGTGTAAAATATTGGATCAATACACAAAAATTAGAGGGGAAGTATTACATTTGAGGAAGTGGATGAATCAGGAAAATAGATGAAATATATCTGAGAAATTGCAAAACCTTCATCTACAAATGTTCAGTCATCCTCAGTTACAGTGTTGCTAGAGGATTGTTCATATACTTAGCAGTTAATAAAAAGGAAAGGGACAAACCAAGTATTTGTGCACTAGTTGGTTAACCTTCAATGGAAGCAGGCCATTAGAATCTTTTCTAAAAGATGCTATGAAGGCTTAGATTAAAAATCAAACTAGTTTATTCAACAATGATCCCTTCTCTGGTTTTAAAATACCTTAACTTAAGGATTGCAGCCATTCATCTCATCTATGCCTGTCATGATGCTCCATAACATAATACTTCAGCCTCCTTTGCTGCAGGAAAATACTCCCAGCCTATCCAGTCTCCTTATTACTCAAGCTCTTCTGTCCTGGCAACTTCCTTGTGGAGGTTTATCTAGCTTAATCACATCATCTCTATGTTACAGCGATCAGCACTGCACATCATTTTCCAGGTGTGCCTCACCAATGTCTTGTACACCTGTAAAATGATGTTCCAACCCTTTCACTCAATGGCATGTCCAATGAAGAAAGCATGGCAAAGTCTTCAATTTGTCTATTTATGTCACCACTTTGAGTAAAGTATAAATTTGTACCCTTTGGTCTCTGTTCTACAATATTCTCCATGGCTTTCTCATTTACGGTGCATGCCTTTTGCTTACCTGTGGCACACCTCTGGTCACAGCTGGGATCTCAGTTATTAGGATGAATGTTCTAAAGATATGATTGCTACATTTGTTGATGACACAGTTATGAAGAGGACACAAGAAAGCTACAAGGGGACAGAGAAGTTATAGTTCAAAAATCTGGCAAATGGAATACTACATGCAAATATACTAATGAAGGGTCTTGGCCCAAAACTTCAACTGTTTATTCCCATCCATAGATGCTGACTGACCTGCTGGCCTCTCCAGCACATTTGTGAGTACCACTTGTATCTATGGAAAATGTGGAATTGTCTATTTGACAGGGAAGATATAATTTTAAAATCTATCTGATGAGAACTTGCCGTGTTTGAAGTTTAGACAAAATCAAACATCCTAGTCAATGACATTACAAGGTCCAATGGGTTAATATCTAGATTGAAAAATAATAAAAAATGGCAGAAACTGCAAATCTAAAATAAAAACAGAAAACATTAACAACACACACAAAATGCTGGAGAAACTCAGCAGGCCAGGCAGCATCCATGGAAAAGAGTACAGTCGACATTTCAGGTTGAGATCCTTTGGTAGGACTGGAGGAAAAAAAAGCTGAGAAGTTGATTTAACAAGGTGGGGGGAAGGGAGAGAGAGATTGAGAGATTGGTAAGGTGATTGGTGACACCTGAAGGGGGAGGGATGAAGAGCTGGGAAGTTGATTGGTGAAGTAGATATAGGGCTGGGGGGGGGGGGGGGGGGAGGAAGTCTGACAGAATAGGACAGAAGGCCATGGAAGGGGGGGGTGGGGTGGAGCACCAGAGAGAGATGATGGGTGGGCAAGGAGATAAGAAGAGGGAAAAGGAGATAGGGAATGGTGAAGGGCTAGGGGAGGGGCATTACCAGAAGTTCGTGAAATCGATGTTCATGCCATTACGTTGGAGGCTACCCAGACGGAATACAAGGTATTGTTCCTCCAACCTGAGTGTGGCCTCATCAGGCCATAGATAGATATAATTGGAATGGGAATGGGAAATGGAATTAAAATGGGTGGCCGCTGGAAGACTCCACTTCTTCTGGCGGATAGAGCATAGCTGCTCAGTGAAGCAGTCTCCCAGTCTATGTCGGATCTCACCAATATATAGGAGGCCACACAGGGAGCACTGGACACAGAACATGACCCCAACACTCATAGGTGAAATGTCACTACCTGCAAGGACTATTTGGGGCCCTGAACGGAGGTGGTGTGGGGGCATTTGTAGCACTTGTTCCACTTGCAAATGCCAGGAGGGAGATCAGTGGGGAGGGATGAATGGACAAGGGAGTCGCATGGGGGTTGGGGGGGGGGGTGTGTACTTAGTGATGGGACCCCAGAGATGGCGGAAGTTGTGGAGAATTATGTGCTGGACCACTGAGGCTGGTGGGGTGGTAGGTGAGGACAAGAGGAACCCTACCCCCAGTAGGGTGTCGGGGGCTGGGGTGAGAGTAGATGTGTGTGAAATGAATTCAATTCCTTGGTCTCTGCCACATCTACTCTCAGGATGAGGCTTTTCATTCCAGAATGATGCAGATGTCCTCCTTCAAAGAAAGGGGCTTCCCTTTCTCCACCATGAACATTGCCCTCAGCTGCATCTCTTCCATTTCACACATGCCTGCTCTCAGCTCATTCCCTGGCTAACCTACCAGTACTTTTAGTTTCTAAAATCTGGAATATCCAACCCAACTTTTCTGCTTAGACAACCTTACCAGGATTATTATGCACAAGTCCCCAAATCCTAAGGACTTTCTACAAGGACACAATTGAGAACATCCCGACTGCTTGTATCACTGCCTGGTATGGGAACTGTACTTCCCTCAAATCGCAGGACTCTGCAGAGATGTGAACTTCCCACTGTTCAGGACATTACAAAGACAGGTGTGTAAAAAGAGCCTGAAGGATCATTGAGGACCCAAGTCACCCCAACCACAAACTGTTCCAGCTACTGCCATCCGGGAAACAGTACTGCAGCATAAAAGCCAGGACAAACAGGATCTGGGACAGCTTCTTCCACCAGAGTATCAGACTGATTAATTCACATTGATACAATTTTATCTCTAAGCTATATTGACTGTTCTGTTGTACACCTTACTGCACATATTTTTAATTTTTTTTAGTTTTTCAATAAAAACAGTAAAGTTTGTATAGTGCAAAACAAAGGTATCGAATGTACAATTCATAACAGTTTAAAAAAAAGCACCCATGGTAGAATCATATAAAATTAGTTACCACCCTACCCTCCCATTACCCGACTCCAAGCCAACCTTACTATAGAAAAGTTAATCAGAACTTTCATCTCCACAGAGCTATATTTATAAAAAGGTACTGTATATTGCCTACTACCTGGACTATAATATGTTTACACATCAAAAACTGTAAATCTTAACTGAAAGCTGGAAGAAAGGGATTTAATGCAGAAGGAAAAAAACGGATGGACCTTTAATCTAAGTGGAAATTATGAAAATATTCAAGAAAAGGTCCCCACACCTTTTGGAACTTTATGTCCGAATTAAGAAGTGAATAATGAATCTTTTCAAGGTTCATTAATGTCTCTGAGCCATTTAGCATGAGTGGGTGGAGCAGCATCTCTCCACCCAAGGACTGCATGTCTGGTCAAAAGAGAGGCAAAAGTCAGTGCATGACGTTTAGTCGGACTCAGAGTCGGTGTCAACCTCTTCCGAGGTGTCGAAAAGAGCAATCAGAGGATTAAGTACCAAATAGTAATTAAGTATATAGGATAAAGTTAGAAAGACATCTCTCCAGTATTTCTCCAAGCCAGGACAAGTCCAATACATATGAATAAGGGAAGCCTCGCCCCCTTTACACTTGTCACAACAGGGACTAATGTCTGGATAGATATGCGATAATTTAATTTTAGATATATGAGCCCTGTGCATGACCTTAAACTGTAACAGGAAGTGGCGAGCACATAAAGAAGTTGAATTAACTGACTTGAGAATTGAATCCCATACATCATCGAGCAAAGGAAAATTTAAATGTTGCTCCCATGCAGTTTTAATTTTGTCAAGGCGGGTCTCGCCTCAAAGTCGCTAACTTATCTCGGATAGTAGATATTGATATTAAACCTTTACACAATGGATTCATGCGAAGAAACAAGTCAACAACATTTGTATCGGGTACCTCAGGGAAGCTTGATATTAAAGGGTTGATAAAATGTCTAATTTGGAGATATCTAAAGAAGTGTGTTGGATAGGTTGAACTTTAGACAGTTGCTCAAAAGATACAAAACGACTGTCTATAAAAAGATCTTCAAAGCACCTAATGCCCTTACTGTGCCAGACTTGAAATGTTAAATTGTGCAATGAAAGCCGAAAGAGATGATTATGTAAGATAGGACTAGAGAGAAACCGTGAAGACCATTATACTTCCTAAACTGAGTCCATATTCTCAAAGTGGGTCTGATAACAGGATTAACAATAGGTTTAAGCGGATGGCAAGGAAGTGCGGAGATAGAGAAATTCTTATTATAATTCAACTCCATTGCTACCCATATTGGGCAGTCAGAATGATTATGAAAGTAAGACCAAAAAATAAGACAGCGTATGTTGGCTGCCCAGTAATATAAGCGGAAATTGGGCAAGACCATACCCCCTACACTTCTAGGTTTTTGAAAGTGAGCTTTATTTAATCGGGGACGTTTGCCCTTCCATAAATAGGACGAACTATCTACTTCTTCGGCTATCCAACAATTTCGATGTTGACTGAGAACTGGGGAAGGTTGTATGGAAGACCGGCAGTTGCACATGCTGCAAGTCTCCCCTCTCCATGCCACCAATGTTGTCTAAGGAAAGGGCCCAGGCCGATACAGCTTGGCACTGTTGATTAAGTGCCTTACTCAAGGACACAACACGCTGCCTCAGCTGAGGCTCGAACCAGCAACCTTCAGGTCACTGGACCAACACCTTAGCCACTTGTCCATGCGCCAACACCAGAATGAAATAATTGAGTCTAACAAGTTGAAGAAAGCTTTAGAAATAAAAATTGGTACAGATTGAAATAAGTATAAAAATTTAGGAAGGTTATACATTTTAACAACATTAATTCGACCCATCAGGGACATGGACAGGGGTGATCACTGTACTAGACTCTGTTTTATATGATTTAAGAGATTAGTAAAATTTTCTTCAAAAAGACACTTATAGCTCCTTGTTACTGTAATGCCAAGGTAAGTAAATTGATTATTCACTACTTTAAAAGGGAGGTTGTGAAACTCTAATATTTGTGCTTCTCTGTTTATTGGAAAGAGTTCACTCTTATGTAAATTAAGTTTGTATCTGGGAAAACTGGCTAAATTTGTTAAGGAGGGAAAACACTGGAGGTAGGGAGGTAGTCGGATTTGACATAAAAAGTAAAAGATCATCAGCATAAAAAGAAACTTTGCGCTCAACACCCACACCCCCCCCCCCCCAATCCCCATCAGATCGGCGTAGCCACGAAATGCAATCGCCAATGGCTCTATGGCCAGATCAAAAAGTAAGGGACTTAAAGAGCACCCTTGCCGGGTGCCACGTTAAGACTGAAAGGTTGGGATTGCTGAGAGTTAGTTGAGACAGGCAGTGGGATGGGAGTATAACAATTTAATCCACGTAATAGAACTTCATCCAAGAGCAAACTTTACTAAAACCACAAAGAGATAGTTCCACTCCACATGATCAAATGCTTTCTCTGCGTCTAAAGAAATGACACCTTCAGGAATCCCAGCTGAAGGTGAGTACAAGATATTGAATAGATGCCATATATTGAAAAAAAAGGAGACGATTTTTAATAAAACCAGTTTGGTCTTCAGAAACAATTAAGGGTAGAATGTTCTGCACTCTATGGGACAAAACATTAGCCAAAATTTTAACATCAACATTTAGCAAGGAGATCAGCCTATACGAAGAACACTCTGTTGGATCTTTGCCTCTTTTCGCTAAAAGAATGATGCATGCCTCATTAAATGATGCTGGTAACTTACCTTGTTTAAATGAGTCAGATAAAATCAAGGTTAGTTGAGGTGAAAGCAATGAGGAAAATGATTTATAGAATTCTACAGAGAACCCATCAGGTCTAGATTTATCAGTCTGCTGTATAGAAATGGTTGAGGATATTTCCCCTAGTGATATTGGCTCATTCAGTTTTGCTTTGAGATCAGGAGAAAGCGTAGGAACATTTAGTCTATTTAAGAAATTCTCAGCCGAAATGTTATCATTTAAGATTCAGAAGTATATAACCATATAACAAATACAGCATGGAAACAGGCCATCTCGGCCCTTCTAGTCTGTGCCAAACGCTTACTCTCACTTAGTCCCACTGACACGCACTCAGCCCATAACCCTCCATTCCTTTCCTGTCCATATACCTATCCAATTTTACTTTAAATGACAATACCGAACCTGCCTCTACCACTTCTACTGGAAGCTCGTTCCACACAGCTACCATTCTCTGAATAAATAAGTTCCTCCTCGTGTTACCCCTAAACTTTTGCCCCTTAACTCTCAACTCATGTCCTCTTGTTTGAATCTCCCCTACTCTCAATGGAAAAAGCCTATCCACGTCAACTCTATCTATCCCCCTCATAATTTTAAATACCTCTATCAAGTCCCCCCTCAACCTTCTATGCTCCAAAGAATAAAGACCTAACGTGTTCAACCGTTCTCTGTAACTTAGGTACTGAAACCCAGGTAACATTCTAGTAAATCTCCTCTGTACTCTCTCTATTTTGTTGATATCTTTCCTGTAATTCAGTGACCAGAACTGTACATAATACTCCAAATTTGGCCTCACCAATGCCTTGTACAATTTTAACATTACATCCCAACTCCTATACTTAGGGGGCAAAATTTTAAGGGTAACACGAGGGGGGATTTCTTTACTCAGAGAGTGGTAGTTGTGTGGAACGAGCTTCCAGTAGAAGTGGTAGAGGCAGGTTCGGTATTGTCATTTAAAGTAAAATTGGATAGGTATATGGACAGGAAAGGAATGGAGGGTTATGGGCTGAGTGCAGGCCAGAGGGACTAGGTGAGAGTAAGCATTCGGCACGGACTAGAAGGGCCAAGATGGCTTGCTTCCGTGCTGTAATTGTTGTATGGTTATACTCAATGCTCTGATTTATAAAGGCCAGCATACCAAAAGCTTTCTTCACCACCCTATCCACATGAGATTCCACCTTCAGGGAACTATGCACCATTATTCCTAGATCACTCTGTTCTACTGCATTCCTCATTGCCCTACCATTTACTGTGAGTCGGGATAGAGTCAGTAATAAAAATTCCTGAAAGTGTCATTGATTTCAGAATGATTCAAAGTAATATTCCCATTTGCCATTCAAATTTTTGTACTGTGTTATTTAGCTTTGAAGCATCTTAGTTGGTTGACTAAAAATTTACCGAATTTATCACCATGAATATAAAACCGCCTTTACTTTCCAAAAGTTGGTGTTCAATTGGATAAGTGGAAATAAGGTCAAACTTAGTTTGAAGTTCTACTCATTTCTTATACAACTCTGTATTTTAGGTTTGGGCATATAGTTGGTCTGTTCCTTTGATTTGATTGACCAGATCTAATCACTCTTTATAGGTCCTTCTTTTCAAATTTGCAGAATATGAAATTATTTGACCTCTTAGGTATGCTTTCATAGCGTCCCAAACAACAAAACTTGAAGTTTCAGATAATATGTTAGTACTTAGGAAAAAAATTAACTGGTCCTTCATAAATTTTACAAAATCATTATCTGACAGTAAGGTTGAATTAAAACACCAATGCTTATTTATTTGTGGAGTACCAGGAAGAATTATAGACAGGGTGACTGGGGCATGATCTGAAATCATTATACTCTGATAGTCACAAGAACGGACAGATGGGATAAACTGATTATTAATTAAAAAGTAATCAATTCTAGTAAAAGTGTGATGAACATGTGAAAAAAAAGAATAATCTCTCTCACTTGGGTGGAGAAAATGCCATACATTGGAGACACCATAATTGGAAAGTAAGGACTGAATTAATGAGCTTGGTAGTCTGGGAATAGAAAACAATAGATCCAAAACAGGATCTAACCAACAGTTAAAGTCACCATCCAATATGACAGAATATGAACTCAACTCAGGCAATAGAGCGAAGAAACAATCCAAAGGACTCCACATCATCCAAATTAGAAGCATATAAGTTAGCCAACACGCCCAACGTATTATATAAATTTCACCGTAACAATGATAAAATGACCATTTGTATCTATGAGAATTGAGACCACCCTGGCTTTAGCCTGAAAAATAGAATGGAAGTGCTGCCCCGCCCATCTTGACATGAGACAAGAGTTATCAGAACTACAAATGTGTGCTTCTTGCAAAAAAGCAATTGGCTGCATTAAGCTGTTTAAGATGCGAAAACACCTTCCTTCTGTTAACAGGATGGTTCAATTCCTTAACATTTCAGCTCACAAAATTCAATGGTCTAACCACTGTCCTTTAAAAAAAAATACTAGATAACAGGCATAAGCAATGTCAGAAATTTGAATAAAAGCTCTGGGACAAAAGTATAAAACAAAGAAAAACTGGAAAAGAAATAAGTCCTGAATAACAAAACTATCTAAAAGTTCTATGAATGATATTGGCATTAGAGTTCCCTCCCACCACCTCCCAACCCACAGCAAGACAGCTACTGAAAAACAGCAGCAAGCTCTTCAAAAAAGTCACCCCATAATTCAACTTCCTATCTCCTGATATCATCATCAACTGTCTTTTATCAATTTAAAACAGAAAACTTAGCACTCCAGACTAATATTATATTGTGAAAAACAGAGCAATTCCTCCAAAATTTATTAAGCATGACTCAAAGTAATAATCCAAAAAATATATAAACTAGTATTTAGAATAAGAAAATAACAAGTAAACGGGTTTTACCCAATGAACCACCCACTAAAGACTGTAAAAAAAAATTCACTGAATTGAAGAGGTCACGGAAGAAAACAGAAAAAAAATTAATGCTTCTCTGTCAATCTAGTTAATCAGACTGAATCGGAAAAAATCGGAGTAATAGGGAGGCTATCAATAAATTTCTGAGCTTCTGCAACCGAATTTGACCACTTATTGTCTCCACTGGGAAGAGTAATTCGAAGTCGTGCCAGAAACCAAAGAGAAGGCCCGAATCCACGATTACTCCTTCATTACTTCTCTATACTTAGCTCACAGTCAAATCTTGAGGAGCATAATCTTCAACAACACAAAGCAATTGGCCCTTGTACACTAAATTCTTTCTCCGCCGAGCTTCCCCGACCAGGAGATCTTTTAATTTGGTAGCGATGAAATCGTAAAATTACTGGGCGCAGTCCGTGTCCCGACGCTGGTTTAGGTGCTAAGGAACGGTGAGCTCTATCTATTTCGGGAAAAGTCGGAAGTATATCCTTCTCGAAAATCTCACATTGTAGAATGGAGAAAAATTCAGTAGGACATCCACGTTTGATAAACTCCACAGGCCCAAGATACGTAGGTTCTGACGTCTGCTTCGGTTTTCCAGGTCGGTAACTTTTGCTGTTAGCTTGTTATTATTATCGCACAAGCTGAAACT
Source organism: Hemitrygon akajei (assembly GCF_048418815.1). Taxonomy (NCBI): domain Eukaryota; kingdom Metazoa; phylum Chordata; class Chondrichthyes; order Myliobatiformes; family Dasyatidae; genus Hemitrygon; species Hemitrygon akajei. The sequence goes on along the minus strand of NC_133128.1, from coordinate 103,580,849 downwards.
GTCAGAACCGTCCTGCCCCCGAATTCAAGGAAACAAAGTTTATTAGAACAGGTCTGCAGAGCTGGGTGCCTTAAAAAAGGAACCCCGAGCCTTACACAGTTCCGATTTTTATATGTCTTTCTTAACTCCTCCCCTCCCGGCTCAGAAGAGCTAGGAGGTGCACAATCTTGAGCTCAGTACTCAGTATTTTTCCATTCCATATTTAGGGTTGTCTTTCGTTAGGACCTACGATCAACTGTTATATCCTCTATTTTATTATCAGTAACTTATTTCACCATCCTTGCGGTTACCTGTCTGGAATTCAGCATTTTGGCTTCAAGCAGTTAGTCACGTAGTAACAGTTTAGCAGAAGCTTAACATTTTAACTCCTTTGTGTTAATGCACATCTTAACAGCTTAATCACCTCTTACAGAAACAAACGTTTTCCAGCTCGTTAACGCATTGGTCCAAATCTTATATAACAAGCTCAAGACTTGATAAGCTTTGGGCATGATCCATTACTTTGGAATTAATTTGATCCAATTTTGATTCCAACAAACTGAAAGAGGAGTTAAATTCAGCAATCATCTCCTGACGCTGCTGATCCAAAATTCAAGATAATGTTTTCGCCCGACAGGCCAGCCACTGGAATGTCTTTTTTCCCGGGTTTGGAACTCTTTGAGGTCATTGTAGAGCAGGCGTATTCGCAGGCAGGAAGGAAAATGAAAAGTTTAACAGTTTGGATAAAAAAGGGGAGAGAAGGAGTGCGGAAATAAGAAACAGAGCAGAGTGAAAGCTTTTAGCAACTCGTCCATTGCCATCTTGACCAGAAGTCCTCCTATTACAAATTACTACAATTTGCACATTGCAATTCAGATGGAGACATAACATAAGGACTTTTACTGCTCATGTATGTGAAGGATGTAAGAAATAAGGTCAATTCAATCATCATGTTAGTTAAGGAAAATAAGAGGGGACTTGAATGGCCCCAAGCAATAGAAACAGTTTACTTTTGTGAGAAAATCCAAAGAGATCTACGGATCAATGTTCAAACACAAGGAATTGCCTTTTAAAACACAAAGGAGGACAGTACATTTTTGGAACTACTTGAAGGACAGTGGACAGATAGTCTTTAGATATTTTTAAAGCCCGATTCTTGATGACGAGTAATTGAGAGAGAACCAGAGGGCATTCAGCAAGAATACAGAATCAACATTACAATTAAACAGTAGAACAGGCTTAAGGAGCTAAGTGGCCTGCCCCTGTTTCCAATGTCCTCCAAATGCCAAAGAATAGAATACACCTGGGAGGAAAAGTTAATAGAAAGATGAACACTGGGAACTGAATAGGAATACCATACAAAAAATGTTTTCCCTACAGGGCACAATAAATGTATAGTAACTGGCCAAAAATCATTCTTGAAAAAAAAAAGTTGATTTGTAACTTTGTCCAAATTTTTACAACCAAGCAGAAAGGCATCAGGCACTCCAGAAGCAAGCCAAGCTTGAATTAAATAATTCTGCCACTGACAATTTTTGACAATCCTTAGAGATTTTTAAATTTAAAATTTGCATTTGGAAGAACTATAGTCAAAGTACTCAAGAGAAGGATAGTATAACAATTATGCCCACATTAAATCAGATCGATCTCTAGCACTGGTTATTCCATGGTATTCAACACATCTGCTTTATAGCCAAAGTGCATAAAACCCCCAAGAGTCAGGATGCATACAGCTGTGTGGCAACAGAATTTTTCAGGTGTTCTAGCAAAAATTCATTAAATAGCTGCAGTTATATTTATCACAGAATACTACACAACAAAAAATTAAAACACATTGCCGTTTGAAATATTATTCAATAGTCAACTATACAACTTTGAAAGACATGTTCCCCTTTTACATTTATTTCAGTGCACTAAAAAGCAGAGTAAATTTATCAATCAGCTCAGTTCATTCTTCACTTTGTATTCTCCACAGTCAACTTACAAAGCAAACAAAATCAATCAGATTCTCTCATTTGTTCCAAATTACACTCAGCCCTAATGAAGGGTCTTGACTCAAAATGTCAACATCCCTCTGCCTCCATAGAAGTTGCATTACCTACCAAGTTCCTCCAGCAGTTTTTATTTTGCTCTTATGCATTGTCTTCTTCTTTTATAATAAAAAAAACTCACAATTCTGCACCCAGAATCTAGAGACAAGGTTACTACATTAGACCATTTAGTAGGCTCCCTTCAAAATAATTTCTTACATTGTCTGGACATAATCAAAAATTGTTCATAATGTCTAGCCATCAACATTTTACTGCTCTGTTATGTCCATTTCTACCTTTACAAAGTACAGCGTAGTGCAAGCTCTTCAGTCCACCTTTCAACTTTCTCCAAGATAGAGCTAACCCTTCCCTCCTACACAATCCTCAATTTTTCTATCAAACATGTGACTATCCAAGAATTTCTTAAATTTCTCTAATTGTTAAATGGATGGTATAGTACTGTCGTGATCAGCACAATCACTTTAAAGCACCAGTGGGTCCAATTCCCACTGCTATCTGTAAGTATGATCTCCCCATCACTGTGTGTGTTTTCTCTGGGTGCTCCGGTTTCTCCACAAAGATGTGCAGTTAGTGAGTTGTGGGGATGCTACGTTGGCACCAGAAGAAGCAAAGCAACAATTGTGGGCTGCCCCCAGCACAATCCTCACTAATTTGATGCAAACAACACAGTTCACTTCATGTTTGTTTTGATGCACATGTAATAAATAAAGCTAATCTTCAATTATTCTGCCACCACTGGCAGTGCAATTCATGCACCTGCTACGCTTTGTGTAAAAAAAATCTGATATTCTCCCCTCTCCCACATGCTTTCCTCCAATGACATTAAAATTATACATTATCCATTTACTCCATTTACAAATACTTTACTTCAGTATTCACTATGGAAAAGGATCTTGGTGATTGTAGTGATGAATTGTAGCAGACTGAAAAGCTTGAGAATGTGAATATTAAAAAAAGAGGATGTGCTGGAGCTTTTGGAAAGCATCAAGTTGGATAAGTCACATGGACCGGATGAGATGTACCCCAGGCTACGGTGGGAGGTGAGGGAGGAGATTGCTGAGCCTCTGGCAATGATCTTTGCATCATCAATGGGGACGGGAGAGGTTCCAGAAGATTGGAGGGTTGCAGATGTTGTTCCTTTATTCAAAAAAGGGAGTAGAGATATCCCAGGAAATTATAGACCAGTGAGTCTTACCTCAGTGATTGGTAAGTGGATGGAGAAGATCCTGAGAGGCAGGATTTATGAATATTTGGAGAGGCATAATATGATTAGGAATAGTCAGCATGGCTTTGTCAAGGGCAGATCGTGCCTTACGGACCTGATCGAATTTTTTTGAGGATGTGACTCAACACATTGATGAAGGTAGAGTCGTAGATGTAGTGCATATGGATTTCAGCAAGGTATTTGTTAAGGCACCCCATGCAAGGCTTATTGAAAAGTAAGGAGGCATGGGATCCAAGGGGGCATTGCTTTGTGAATCTAGAACTGGTTTGACCACTGAAGGCAAAGAGTGTTGTAGAAAGATCACATTCTGCATGGAGGTCAGTCACCAGTGGAGTGCCTCAGGGATCTGTTCTGGGACCCTTACTCTTCGTGATTTGTATAAATGACCTGGATGAGGAAGTGGAGGGATGGGTTAGTAAGTTTGCTGATGACACAAAGGTTGGAGGTGTTGTGGATAGTGTGGACGGCTGTCAGAGGTTACAGCGGGACATTGGTAGGATGCGAAACTGAACTGAGCAGTGGCAGATAGAGTTCAACCCAGGTAAGTGTGAACTGGTTCATTTTGGTAGGTCAAATATGATGGCAGAATATAGTATTAATGGTAAGTCTCTTGGCAATGTGGAGGATCAGAAGGATCTTGGGGTTCGAGTCCATAGGACACTCAAAGCGGCTACGTAAGTTGACTCTGTGGTTAAGAAGGCATATGGTGTATTGGCCTCCATCAATTGTGGAATTGAATTTAGGAGCTGAGAGGTAATGTTGCAGCTATATAGGACCCTGGTCAGACCCCACTTGGAGTACTGTGCTCAGTTCTGGTCACCTCACTACAGGAAGGATGTGGAAGCCATAGAAAGGGTGCAGAGGAGATTTACAAGGATATTGTCTGGATTGGGGAGCATGCCTTATGAGAATAGGTTGAGTGAACTCGGCCTTTTCTCCTTGGAGTAAAGGAGGATGAGAGGTGACCTAATAGAGGTGTATAAGATGACGAGAGGCTTTCTCCCAGGGCTGAAATGGTTGCCACACGAGGACACAGGTTTAAGGTGCTGGGGAGTAGGTACAGAGATGATGTCAGGGGTAAGTTTTTTTACTCAGAGAGTGGTGAGTGCATGGAATGGCTGCCGGCAACGGTGGTGGAGGCCGATATGATAGTCTTTTAAGGGACTTTCGGATAGGTACACAGAGCTTAGAAAAATAGAGGGCCCTGGGTATGCCTAGTAATTTCTAAGGTAGGGACATGGTCGGCACACCTTTGTGGGCCAAAGGGCCTGTATTGTGCTGTAGGTTTTCTATGTTTCTATTTCTGCCTTGGGAAAGGCTCTGGATATCCACTCAAACTATATAACCATATAACCATATAACAATCACAGCACGGAAACAGGCCATTCCGGCCCTCCTAGTCCGTGCCGAACTCTTAATCTCACCTAGTCCCACCTACCCGCACTCAGCCCATAACCCTCCACTCCTTTCCTGTCCATATACCTATCCAATTTTACCTTAAATGACACAACTGAACTGGCCTCTACTACAGGAAGCTCATTCCACACAGCTATCACTCTCTGAGTAAAGAAATACCCCCTCGTGTTTCCCTTAAACTTTTGCCCCCTAACTCTCAAATCATGTCCTCTCGTTTGAATCTCCCCTACTCTCAATGGAAACAGCCTATTCACGTCAACTCTATCTATCCCTCTCAACATTTTAAATACCTCGATCAAATCCCCCCTCAACCTTCTACGCTCCAATGAATAGAGACCTAACTTGTTCAACCTTTCTCTGTAACTTAAGTGCCGAAACCCAGGTAACATCCTAGTAAATCGTCTCTGCACTCTCTCTAATTTATTGATATCTTTCCTATAATTCGGTGACCAGAACTGTACACAATATTCCAAATTTGGCCTTACCAATGCCTTGTACAATTTTACCTAACTCCCTACAAAAACTACACCTCTTATTTTGTACACTTCTATCAAAACACCTCTCATCCTCACATGCTCCAAACAGAAAAGCCTCACAAGACATATTCGTTAATCCATGCATCATCCTGGTAGATCTCCTGTGTACCCTCTCTAAAGTTTCCACATCCTTTCTGTAATGAAGCAACCAAGAGACCCCAAGATCTCCCGTTTCTCATACTGCTAAGAATCCTGCCATGAACCCTGTATTCTACCTTCAAATTTGACCTTCCACACCGAATCACTTCACACTTTTATGGGATGAATTCTATTAGCCACTTCAGTCCAGCTCTGCATGCTGTCAGTCTTGCCTGATCCACAACATCAACAATCTTCATGTCATTTGCAAACTTACCAACCCACCTTTCATCTTCTTCATCCAATTTATTTATAAAAATAATAAACAGGAGCCCCAGAACAGATCCCTGCTGGGTGGAGAGGTGACATGAGGTTTAAAGAGAGCTCATGTCCTTTTGTGATTTTTTAGTGGGCTTCAATCAAAACAATCTACTAAAAGACTTGGCAAAGGCCAATAAAAAGTGAATTGTTAGTGGAGCTGCCATTGTGGGAGTGCCAGTATTAGAGCGGTCAGGCTTTGGCTCAAGAGGTTTGGGTGAGGAGAATTTTCTAGTAAGTGTCTCACCAGATCTTTTTTCTTCTTCTATTAGTACATAGCAGGTGCAGTGAGAATGGGTCGAGGGTCAGTGGCATGTTCTTCATGTGAAATGTCGGAATTCTTAGAGACCGCCAACACCTCCAATAACTACATCTGCAGAAAGTTAATAGAGCTGTAGCTCCTTACAAACTATTAGGGTACTGGAGCCACAATAGGATGACTTCTGGCTCATTCAGGAGAACAAGGAGGTGATAGACAGGAGCTACAGGATGGAAGTCAATCGTAACTTAGAGCAGGCAAGTAGCTGCTTAACTGTAAAGAGAGGGAGTGAAAATAGGCAGCCATTGCACAGAACCCCTTTGGCTGTTCCCCTCAATAATAAGTACAGCACATTGAATATCATTGGGGGGGAAGGCTCAGCGACCAGGTCTCTGGCACCAAACATGTCTCTGTGGTTCAGAGAGGAGGGATGGGGGTGTAGATAAGAGGAGTGCAGTAGGAATAAAGGATTCCGTAACTGGAGAAGCAGACAGGATATTCTGTGGACGAGAAAGAGAATGGCTCCCAGATCGGGTCCACAGCAGTCTAAAGTGTACAATTAGAAGTTATGGTACATATTGGGACCAACTCATATGTAGGAAAAGGGATAAGATCCAGAGAGAGAATATAGGGAGTTAGGTAGAAACCTGAAAAGCAGGACCTCAAAAGGTAGCATCTCTGGATTGCTGCCTGTGCGATAAGCAAGTGAGGGCAAGAATAAAATGATTTAGAAGAATGAGTGGCTGAGAGACTGGTGCTGTGACAAGGTTTCAGATGTCAGGATCATTGGGAACTCTTTTGAGGAAGGTATGACCAGTATAAAAAGGTTGAACAAGTTAGGTCTTTATTCTTTGGAGCGTAGAAGGTTGAGGGGGCACTTGATAGAGGTATTTAAAATTATGAGGGGGGATAGATCAAGTTGACGTGGATAGGCTTTTTCCATTGACCGTAGGGGAGATTCAAACAAGAGGACACGAGTTGAGACTTAGGGGACAAAAGTTTAAGGGTAACACGAGGGGGAATTTCTTTACTCAGAGAGTGGTAGCTGTGTGGAACGAGCTTCCAGTAGAAATGGTAGAGGCAGGTTCGGTATTGTCATTTAAAGTAAAATTGGATAGGTATATGGACAGGAAAGGAATGGAGGGTTATGGGCTGAGTGCGGGCCAGTGGGACTAGGTGAGTGTAAGTGTCGGCACGGACTAGAAGGGTTGAGATGGCCTGTTTCTGTGCTGTAATTGTTATATGGTTATAACACCCGAACTTGAGTGGGACCAATATCCCTGAAGAGCTGTTGGGCAAGGTTTAAATTAATTTGGCAGGGGGTTGGAAAATGAGGATGGGGCAGTTGGCCTACAACTAGGTGCAGTGTGTAGTGAGACTGAGGCAGAACAGGCAGATGGTGATAGGACAAAATTGCAGTAGGCGGGATAATGCCACAATCCCATATAGGAGCACAATTAGGCTACATGGCCCATTAAGTCTGCTCTGTCATTTCTTTTTCAATCTTTTTATTAAGTTTCAAATTAATAAACATAGCAATAATAATGATACAAAGAGATCGTGATTACATTAATAACAGTTAACATGTACAAGCACAGATTCCAAATAACAAATGTAGTTTAGCCTCCCAATCTCTTAGTAACTAACCATAAAAAAGATATTTTATAAAGAGAAAAAAAAACCCTAAACTAAAAAAAAAGATTGGGCTGCCATATTTCATCAGCTAAAGTTATAATTTGTCGTTAACTCTGCTCCTCTATATATGAACAAAAAATTACTAAAAGAGGATTCAGAAAGGGTCAACTTACATCATATGAAAATATCGAATAAATGGCCTCCAAGTTTCTTCAAATTTAACCGAAGGATCCATAGTTCCGCTCCTAATTTTTTCCAAGTTTAAACATGCTATCGTTTGGGAAAACCATTGAAATGTGGTAAAGGGATTGGAATCCTTCCATTTAAGTAAAATGGATCTTCTGGCTATTAATATAACAAATGCAATTAGATGACAAGCTGATGAGGATAAATGACTGGAGTCTACCACTGGTAGTCCAAAGATTGCAGTAATAGGATGAGGTTGTAAATCAACAAGCAGAACTACTGAAATAATATCAAAAATATCTTTCCAATATTTTCCTAGAAGAGGGCAAAACCAGAACATGTGTGTCAAGGAAGCTACTTCAGAATTACATCTATCACAAACAGGATTTATATGGCAGTAAAAGCGAGCCAACTTATCCTTGGACATACGAGCCCTATGAACTACCTTAAATTGTATCAAAGCATGTCTGGCACACACTGAAGAAGTATTCACTAGTTGAAGAATTTTCTCCCACTTCTCTGTAGATAAAGATATCTGAAGTTCTCTTTCCCACTCATTCTAAATTTTATCAGAAGTACCTAAGCGTATTTTTATAATTAAATCATAAATAAATGCTATTAAACACTTCTGATATGGATTTAAACTTAAAATTTTTTTCTGTAACTTCAATTTGATGTGATATCAGAAAGGTAAGTAAAGTAGCGTTCAGAAAGTGTCTAATCTGTAAATATCTGAAAAAGTGTGATTTAGGCAAATTACATTTATTAGACAACTGTTCAAAAGACATAAAACATCCATGAATAAATCACGAAAACATGTTATTCCCTTTGTTTTCCATAAAATAAAAGCTTGATCAATTCTAGATGATTGAAAGAAAAAATTAGAACTTGACAGGATAAATTTATTCAATCCAAAAAATTTACAAAATTGAAACCATATTCGTATTGTATGTTAATTATTAGATTTATCATTTGTTTATTCAATTTAGTAAGTGCAAAGGGAAGCACAGCCCCTAAAATAGAAGCCAATGAAAACCCCTGTACAGACTCCCACTCGAGGTTCGTCCATCGTGGACATTGAGTTTCATCCAACTCTTGTGTCCAAAACGTTAAATATCAAATATTAATTGCCCAATAATAAAATCTAAGATTCGGCAAAGCCAAACTGCCTTCTTTTTTTGATTTCTATAAATATTTCTTACTTAACCTAGGATTTCTATTCTGCCGTATATATGAAGAAATTTTTGAATCAATAATATCAAAAACTGATTTAGGGATGAAAATTGATACCACCTGAAATAGATACAGAAATTTAGGTAAAATAATCTTTAATTATAGCATTAATTCGACCAAAGATAAGGACAATGGGGACCATTTAGTAAACAGTTGTTTAACATGATCAATTAAGGGTAAAAAAACTTTAAATAGATCCTTATGCTTCTTAGTAATTTTAACACCCAAATAAATAATCAGTAACCAATCTAAATGGTGATTGTCTATAAATTGGAACTTGCTTATTTAATGGGAAAAGCACACTCTTAAGATTCAATTTATAACCAGAAAAACTACTAAACTTCACAAGTAGTGTTATTACTGCAGGAATGGATTTCTCTAGGTTAGAGATATATAGTAACAGGTTATCTGCATATAGTGATACTTCATGCGTCCCATTCCCACAAATAATGCCAAATATATTGGGTGAATCACGAAGAGCGATTGCCAAGGGCTCCAAGGCAATATCAAATAGTAAAGGGCTTAAAGGACAGCCCTGTTTAGTATCTTGAAAAAGATCTCTGATTATCGGTAAATACAGCCAGCCAAAGGTGTATGATATATCAAATGAAACCAAGATATAAATTTTGGGCTAAAATTAAATTTCTCAAGTATATTAAATAAATATTCCCATTCAAGTCTGTCAAACGCCTTCTCAGCATTAAACAAAATAACACATTCTGGAGTATTAGATGAAGTAGTGTATACAATGCTCATTAACCTCCTAACATTAAAATGTGAGTAATGATTTTTAATAAATCCTGTCTGATCCTCGGAGACAATTTGTGGCAATATCTTCTCCAATCTAATTGCTAATATTTTGGAAAAGATTTTAGAATCCACATTCAACAAAGATATAGGTCTGTATAATGCACATTCAGTGGGATCTTTATCTTTTTTACGAATTAAAGAGATAGATGCTTAATAGGATTGTGGTAATTTACCTACAAATAAAGCATCTTTAAAAATTCTAAATAATCAAGGAGAAAGCAAATCTGAAAAAGATTTTTAAAAATTCAGCTGTATACCCATCCGGACCAGATGCTTTACCAGAGTTCATCGAAAAAATTGCTATTTCCTCTTCAGTAATGCTAAACGTTCATCAACTGATAATTTTGGAATATTCAATTTCCTTAAAAATTCATGCATTATGTTAGGATCATCAGGAAGTTCTGATTGGTATAAAATTCTTGAAAAGATTTGTTAATTTCATCATGGTCAACTGTCAAAATACCATCCCATTTATGAACTTTATTAATCTGACATTTCATCAAAGCAACTTTCAATTGGTTAGCTAATAATTTACACGACTTATCACCATGTATATAAAATTGACTCTTAGTTCTAAGTAATTGATTTTCAATCAGGGATGTTAATAACAAACTATGTTGCATCTGAAGTTCAACTCTCTCTTTATAAAGCTCCAGATTGGGAGCAATATATTTTTTTTAATCAATTGTTCTAGTGAACACAGGCCCAGATCAATGAAATGCTCTTCATATGACTAGCCATTCAATCCTGGAATCATGAATTGAATGCTAGCATCACTTTTGCCTTCCTCACCACAGCCTCAACCTGCAAATTAACCTTTAGGGAATCCTGTACAAGGACTCCCAAATCCCTTTGTGTCTCAGTTTCTTGTACTTTTTTCTCCATTCAGAAAATAGTCAACTCTTTCATTTTATATGCATGACCATACACTTGCTCACACTGTATTCCATCTGCCACTTCTTTGCCCCGAACTGAAGTGCAACATGGGGATAAAAATGAAAAGGATGATAAATACAGGACTCAAAGTGTTATATTTGAATACATGCAGTATACAGAATAGGGTAGGTGATCTTATAGCACAATTAGAGAAGGTGCTACACATGAGGCTGCTAAACAGTACAAGAGCCCATGGTATCCCAGGAAAAATACAAATATTACTAGATTTGCTGACTGGCAGGAAGCAAAGAGTTTTTTTTTCCTGGTTGGCTGCCTGTTTGACAGGGGTCAATGTTGGAAACTGTTCTTTTCACGTTATATGTCAATAATTTGGATGACAGAATTGATGGCTTTGTGGCCAAGTTTGAAGATATGTGTATGGACAAGTTGTGTTGAGGAAGCAATGAGTCTCCAGAAGGACGTGGAAAGATTAGGAGAATGGACAAAAAAGCAGATAGTGTTGGTAACTGTATGGTCATGCACTTCAGTAGGTTTAAAGGCAAAGACTATTTTCTAAAGGGTGAGAAAATTCAGAAATTAGAGTTAGAACATGGAATAGTACATCACAGAAACAAACCATTTGGCCCACAAATTTGTGCCTAACCAATTAAATTAATAATCAATGGCTAAATAATCTCTTCTGCCTACACAATATCCATATTCTTCCATTTTTATATGCAGGTGAAAAGGGACTTGGGAGTCCTTATGGAGGGTTCTCCAAAGGTTAACTTGCAGGTTAAGTTGGTGGCAAGGAAGGTAAATGCAATGTCAACATTCACTTTGCGAAGACTACAAAATAAATAGATACTTCACTGAGGAAATTACAGTGTCACAGTAGTATTACAAGCGCACAGATGTACAAATATCAAAAGAGAAGTAAAAAGTCTAGAAAAAGTTACCTCAAACAGTCCAAGAGGAGGGGGTTCATCACTTCCCCAGCTACAGGTTGACTCCAGGTGAATGGAGTTGATAAGGAAAATAAGTCATAATGAAATGATGGAGCAGACCTAAAGGGCTGAATGGCCTAAGCCTTGTTGAACAGAAAGAAAGACAATCAGCAAACAGGAAAGGAATCAGTCTCATTTTCTGAGACTGTCCTTGCAGATGCCATATTGAGAACTGTTTTATGAACTGATTCTTGCTCTTGGATATCTTAATCATAAGAACCTGTTTATATAAAATGGCAAAAGCAATTTCTTCATCTAGGCCCAGTGCCTTTGTCACCCAGTTTGACTAGTTTGAAACAGTCAGAGTCAAAGAGCAAAAGTAGTCACCTATGGCATGAAGGCCATAGAACAATACTGCTTGTAGCCCTGGGCTACATCAAATGAGTATTTGACACAGGTCAGTCAGATGACTGAGCCAACAAAACTGACGTGATAAGGAAAAGTATAAAAATAGATGATTTTATACAGCACCAACACCTTCCTTTTCAAGCAGCAACACCTCTCCGGAGACCAACCATCATCAACATGGAGGACTCCACATCAGAACGTAGACTCCTTTCCCGGGTATTACCTGTTCAGGAGGGTCAGGGATACTTGGTAGGTATGCACACAGGTAGTTGGTTGTGTAAATTTATGTGCTTTATAGCTGAGACAATAAAGGTACTTCTCAATAAATACAGATTTTTTCTGTGCCTGACTGATTATTATTACTAAGGGGTAACAATCTGCTCCTGTCTTATGGTGTTTTGATCCAACACACCCCTGGTTAACAACCTCCAGGCAGAAGATGCTCCACATTATACCACCCTCCACCTAAGCTAATTCTGAACTCACACAGCCATGTTTCCCTTTCCCTGGATCCCATGCCTCCTGACTTTCTGAATGAGTCTGTGGTATCTTGTCAAACACCTTAGCAAATTCCAGATACACTGCACCTTCTGCTCTACCTTCATCAATGTGCTTTATCACATCCTCAGTTAATTCAAGCAGGATCACTAGGCATGATACGCCCCTCACCAAGGGGTGACTATTTCTAATCAGGTTATGCTTTGACAAATGCTCATAAATCATGTCTCTGAGAAACTTCTCCCATAATTTGCCCACCACTGAAGTAAGACTCAATGCTCTATTATTCAAAAATCAGATTTAATATCACTAGGATAAGTTGTGAAATTTCATGTTTTATAGCAGCAGTACAGTGAAATAAATAATAAGTAAATTACAATAAGTACTTACAAAAAAATAAGTGGGGCAAAGAGAGGTAAAAAAAATACTAAAGGTAGTGTTCATGAGTTTATCGTCCATTCAGAAATCCAATAGCTGAGAAGTCGCTGAGTGTATGTCTTCAGGCTCCTATGACTCCGATTGTTAGCAATAAGGCACCAGTTTATGACCTTCTGCAGCTTCTCCCAATCACATGCAGAGTTCCCTCCATACCAGATGGTGATGCAACCAGTTAGAATGCGCTCCCTGGTACATAGGTAAAAATTTGCTAGTCTTGGGTGACATACCAATCTCTTCAAATATAGCCTTCTTTATAATTGCATCAATATGTCAGGCACAAAATGGATCCTCAGAGATGTTGACACCCAGAAACTTGAACCTGCTCACCCTTTCCCCTGCTGACTCCTCAATGAGGATGGGTGTGTTACCTTGACATGTCCTTCCTGAAGTTCACAATCAGTTCCTTGGTCTTATTGACACTGAGTGCAAGGTTCCTGCTGTGACAATTCCCAGGGTCATCCCTTTTCTTTCCTGAATGAAGGAATAACATTTGCCACACTCCAATTATCTGTTACTACTCCTGTACCCAGTAAAGATGCAAGTATCATCTCAAGATTCAGCAATCTCTTCCCTCACTTCCCATAGTAAGCTAGAGTAAATCCCTAGGGACTTATCTACCCTAATGTCTTTCAAAACTTCCAGCACATTCTCTTGCTTAAAATCGACATGTTCTACGATATCAGACTTTTCCTCACATCAATGTCCCTCTGACTGGTGAATACTGAAGCAAAGTATTCATTGAGGCCTTCCTCTACCTCTTCCGATTCCAGGCATATTTCCTCTTGTATAGCTGATTAGCCCTCCCATCACTAGTCATCCTCCTATTCTTCATATACCGTAGATCCCGGACTACAGAGCGCACCTGATTAAAAGCCGCTGGCTCTAATTTTAGAAATAAAATCAATTTTTTACTTGTAAAGGCCGCACCAGATTTTAGGCCGCACCGGATTTTCGGCCGCAGGTGTCCCACGTTGTAATATGAGATATTTACACAGAAAGATATTACACGTGAGGATTTTTTAAACTTTTAATTAAATCCATATGGTAACAAAAACAAATACATATTGCAAATGCTTTTTTTCGAACCGTGCCCGTAACGCGGCTACTTTTAAATATACGTTGCGTATACTTCTTTACTGAACAACATTCCAATATCTCCTAACGACTGGTAAAAAATATATATACTGCAGCCTACCAGGAAAAGTTATTGATCGCCTTTAACTTAAAAGCAGCGTTTTGGCTCCGCCGCTCCCCCCCTCCTTTCCGTTTATCGCAAACTGGTATCCCACAAGACGCGGCGAAACCGGGTGTGACATCATAGCATCCCGCGATGTAGTACAGAAAACAAATATAGTTAAAACTCTTCTAACTTTAACTAGAAAATGAATTACTAAGCGAAAATATTATAAACTAAATAACTGCCATAAAGGCAGCACAATGCTTTTCTTCGAGTGTTTTCCATGTTGATGAGGGCGAGTACAAATGACTGATTTACAATAATTTAATTGTGAAAGTGCGCTTGATTTATCGTACAATTTCATTGGACCTCTGTGAACTACTCATTAATTTTATTGGTCTACTGTTACGAGGCAAAATGTTTACGAGGCGGCATGAAAAAAAATAATGCATTAGCCGCTCCATATTAAAGGCCGCAAAGTTCAAAGCAGTTCAAAATGTGGGAAAAAAGTAGCCGCTTAAAATCCGGAATCTACGGTACATGTAGAAAACCTAGGGTTTTTCATTAATCCTACTTGCCAAGGCCTTCTCACCAAAGTCCATTTTTAGCTTCTTTCCTGGCTACCTTTTAAACACTAAAACACTGTCTGACCCTTGTTTCTTAAACCTCAAATAAACTTCTTTCTTCCTCTTAACTACATGTTTCACATCTCTTATCAATCATGGCTCTCTAAGGCCACTATCCTTTCCTTGCTTCATGGGACAAACATCCAAAACCCTAAGCAATCGCTCTCTAAACAACCTGCACATTTCCATATAACCACATAAGCATATAACAATCACAGCATGGAAACAAGCCATTCCGGCCCTCCTAGTCCGTGCCGAACTCTTAATCTCACCTAGTCCCACCTACCCGCACTCAGCCCATAACCCTCCACTCCTTTCCTGTCCATATACCTATCCAATTTTACCTTAAATGACAACTGAACTGGCATCTACTACTTCTACAGGAAGCTCATTCCACACAGCTATCACTCTCCGAGTAAAGAAATACCATTGTGTATTTCCCCCAAATACATCCATTCCATTTTATGCTCCCAAGTTTCTGCCTACATCATCAAAATTAACCCTCCCCCAATAAAATACTTACCCATACTGCTTGTCCTTCTCCAAGTCTATGGTAAAGGTCAGGGTTGTGATCACTGACTCTGAAATGATCACCCCACTGAGAGATCTGACACCTAACCTGGTTTGTTTCCTAGCACCAGATCCAGTATGGCTTTCCCTCTTGTCCATCTAACTGCACACTGTGTCAGCAATCCTTTCTGAAAACACCTAACAAATTCCACTCCATCTAAACCTTTTGCACTAAAGAGGCACCAATCAATCTTCAGGAATTTGGAAATTACTCGTGACAACAACTCAGTTATTTTTGGACCTTTCCAAAATCTGCCTCCTAACCTGTTCTTCAGTGTCTTTGTTAAAGGCAAGTATGAACGCAAATAGTTCTTGTAGCTGTTAACTTTATATTATCATTTAATTTTGTATAGGTTTGACTCTGGTCTAAAATTAAAGACCGGCATATCAAATCCAATGGATAAGATTTAATAAATTTGATCTTGAATTAAGATTAAATATCTAGATTTAACAAATTTCTCTTCCTTTTTTAAGCTTATGGACTTTGTTGTAGTCCCTCACAAGGATCTGACACCAGAAACTCAAGCTACCTTTATGCTAGTCATACTTCACGAAGCAAGAGTTTAATGTTTGTGATCCAAGAGTCGAGAAACTTTTAGATCAAAAAGAAACAACCTCTCCAGTACGAGTGCTAAAACATTAACTTCTAAATCACTCTTCCCATATGCTACTTAACCTGCTGAGTATTTTTCAGCATCTGTAGTCTTTCGCATATTTGTATCAATCTTTAACAATACTAACCCAAGGTCAGGATTGACTATTACTTGCGAGGCCTTTATTCACTGCCCACCATTTTAAAACATGTGCATTTGTGAAATTATGCTTTCACATCTTTAACTGCCATAAAACAAAAAAAAAATCACTGATATGCAAGAAATATGCCAACCACCGTGCAACAAACTCCCCCAGGCAGTACAGCAGTAATTCTCAAGATTCGACACAAGAGAAACCTTCCCTGATAGACTGGTGTCAAGAAAACAACCTCTATCTCAATGTCGCAAAAACAAAGGAACTGGTTGTGGACTACAGCAGGAATGGAGACAAACTAGACCCTATTTACATCAATGGATCTGGGATTGAGAGGGTGAACAGCTTTAAGTTCCTCGGCATAAACATCACCAAGGGTCTCACATGGTCTGTGCATACCAGCTGTGTGGAGAAAAAGGCACAACAGTGCCTGTCACCTCAGACAGTTGAGGAAGTTTGGTATGGGCCCCCAATTCCTAAGAACTTTCTACAGGAGCGCAACTGAGAGCATCCTGACTGGCTGCATTACTGCCTGGTATGGGAAATGTACTTCCCTCAATCACAGGACTCTGCAGAAAGTGGTGCGGACAGCCCAGCATATCTGTAGATGTGAACTTCCCACTATTCAAGCCATTTACAAAGACAGGTATGTAAAAAGGATCTTTGGACACCTGAGTCACCCCAACAACTGCTCCAGTTGCTACCATCTCGGAAACGGTACCATAGCATAAAAGCTAGGACCAACAAGCTCCGGGACAGCTTCTTCCACCAAGTCATCAGACTGTTTAATTCATGCTGATAACTGAACTTCTTCGTTATACTGACTGTCCTGTTGTACTTACTATTTATTACATATTACTACAAATTGCACATTTATATGGAGATGTAAAATTGTTACTCCTCATGTAAATAAAAGTCAATTCAATTAAATATCTTGGAATAGCGAAAAAACTCTTGTCGGGCTTCCAGCCGGGTACAGGTATCAATTATAATTGACGTTTCAATGACAAACTCTGCCACCTTCATCAGTTATAATTGATACCCGAACCTGGCTAGAAGCCTGAGAAGAGTTTATTCGTCATATACACTGGGAAAGCACTAGATCCTTTTTCATCTTGGAATAGTGTCATGAAGTATTTGTATCAATCCAAGTCAACTAGAGATCAATAATGGCCAAAGGCAAAGAAAGAGGATGAGTTAAGAGAATATGGGGTGAGCAGTAGAGTGGAACCCTTGGAGCTCAGCAAGCAGAAGCAAGTCAAAATCATTAAGCTTCTAGCACTAATCAGGTTACAATGAAGCTGGTGCTGCATAGGAAGAATGATAGATGAGATACGGAACTTGTCACAGTTCTGGGACAAGCAGAATATTTATGCCTCAACAGGCAGACAGTAAGTAATGAGACTGCAGTCCACTTTTCTAATGTTTTCATGCAAAAATTTCGCAGTAATAACTAAGGGACTGCACTACAGAAGGGTCTAAACTCTGCATAAGGCATGCAGTTATGATTAGTTACCAAGTTGCCTTGATGACTGATTTGCTGGAAAGTTGTAGCTCTACTCAATGGCACAGAATATAGAATATCTGGGAATCTGACTCTCCCAAATTTCAACACTGGGACAACACAGCAAAATGAGATTAATTACAGAGGAACTAAATTAATATGTCAAACCCAAAAAAAGCAAAGCTCTTAGTGAAAAGACAATAAAAAGCGGCAGACGTAAAGGCAAAAGTACAATCTATTGTTTGTTTCATAACGAGACTTCACCCCCAAGGACAATTGCATTCATCTGAAGGTCCAATGGCTCCGATTAATCAGACCCAGACAAATGAATAACACCAAATGTTGACTAATCTAGAAAAGCATGCAAAGACTCATGTCCCTTTACACATATACAAAGAATTTTAATAAATTCTACTTGTGCCTCCATATTTTGTCACAAGACAAACATGTAGCTTTAAATCATGCACAAATCACAAATCCAAACAAAGGGATTAACAAAGATGGTGCTCAGCAATCCAAATCTTACTTTCAAATTCGGGTTAGTACTAAAGGTGACAATTTCTCCCAGCAAGCACATTCTTTAAATCTTACCTCTTGTAACAGATCAGCTTGTTCGATTGCCTTGAGTACATTCTTCTTTGATGTCTCCTGAACCTCACCTCCTAACAGGAACTCATCCAAGATAAAATAAGCCTTTTCAAAGTTAAAGATAATGTCGAGCTCACAGACCTTCAAAAAGCGGAAATAAAGACAAATGTGTTACCCAAATGTAGATACTATAATGTAACTATATTTAGAACTCAGTCCAGGTTACTTAATTTCAGTAATTCATTTATTCTATTCAAACAGTTACAAATTTAAATAGTTGTATATGATCACATCAGATATTTCACACAGCACCAAATAAAAATATAAAATTTCTAGGGTGCATGTAAAAGCACATAATTACAATGAACATTGTTATATTTTACTTTTTTTTTTAACATTGCGAAAAATGATATGTGAGAAACATAGTAACTACTTCCAAAAGTAGTTCCATGGAGAAAGTATTCGGGCATTTTTGAAAGCAGATAAATCAAATTAAATTATTTCCAGGTAGTTAAAAGCATGGGAAAAAATTGAAGATTCAAGATGTAATTTTTCAATCTTCCCTAGCTAAGAGAGAAATAACGCTGAACATCTAGAAGAATTCTAAAATGTGGATGCTAAAGACAAAGGCAAAAGACAATTATAGGCAATTAGTTAACTTCAGTGATGAATAAATTATTGCAATCTACACGAACAATATAAACATCCATTAAGAAGAGCATGTCAACAAGGATCTGTTAAAGGAAGGTAATACCTGACAAATATGATTTAATTTTTGTTTGGGTGCATGAATTTTAGCAAGGATTTGATATAATCCCAACTTGACAAGCAAATCAAAAAAGAAAATCCAAGGAAAAATACTAACAGTAGGAATTTAAAGACAATTTGATGGCAGGTATTTATGAAACAACAAGGTTGGTACAGTGGCACACCTCAGTATCCTGAACTTTTCTTTGTCAATAGCTATTAATGATTTAGAGCAAGGGATGGTAAAGTTTGCAGTTGATACCAAGTTTGATCACAGTTTCAGTCAGCAGGAAAGCTTGAGTTACATGAATGCAAATTTAATCCTGAGAAATAGAAACATATTTCACAGGACAGCAGAGTTTTGACCTGACCCATTACCTGAGCAATCATTTTGCCACTCATTATTTATGGTGAATACAGAAATGTATGACCAATAGCCTGACAAGTCTTACTTACAGAATCATACTGTACAGACAACATACCTGACTCCACTATCACAATTCTTGGATACATTGTGTTCCACCGGCAAAAGAGAGAAAAAAAAACACCTCCAGCAAATTGAAACTTAATTGTTATACATGGAAGATGCAGCATTCTTCACTGTAGGGTCACTTTCCTGGCTCAATCATGACAGAAAGTGAAGAATACAAATGATAACCATTCCTATTAGTACTGTCATATTTAGTCAAAGAGGACAGTGTCAGGTAGATTCTGCTGTTATCTTCATCAATTGCCACATACCTAATCTAGCAACTACGTCCTTCAAAGTTCCACCAATTTCACTCCGTGTTGGTGCAAGTCATGTTGGGCAAGATACAATTACTATGGTAAAGTTTGTATTTCAGTGAATGGTGGAAGTTTCTTTCTTCCTCTATTGCACAGCATGAGGACACCCTAGGGTAATAAATAAGGTATTAATACTTGTACCAACTGCCTTGAAGGCTCTTTCCAGTCAGTGAAACACAGTAGTCCAAGAATTGTGACTAGGGAGTCTGGTACATTGTCTGTACAACGCGATTCCTTGAGCAAGACTGTCAGGCTATTACTCAACTAGTCTGCTAGTCAACTCTCCTGCTTTAAATAACTCATCATAATGATCTAAGAAGAAGATGCATCAATGGAGAGACAAATGAGCATGATTGTTCTGATGAGTGGTCAGTGACTTGAAACAGATTGCTTCACTCTCCACATTTGCTATCTGCCCTGCAAATTATTCCTAGTACCCATTCTGATGTTGGATTGTGAGAAATTTGATGAAAACCTTGCTGTGAATTAAGATTAAATAAGAGATTCTATAGATGCTGAAAATCTTGAGCAGCACATACAAAATGCTGGAGGAATTCAGCAAGTCAGCCAGCATCTATGGAGGGGAATAAATAGTCCTGATGAGGATCTTGGCATGAAATTATCCCCATCTATATATGCTGTTTGACATAGTTTGTTCCTCCAGTATTATATTAATGCTTTGTATTAAGATTTTTCTTTACCAAAGTCACCACACAATACATACAGGGATAAACTGCAGTTAAGGAAGGCGGATGTCAGATGTTCAATGAATTTAAATATTTCAACTCACACTTCCAAAATACTTGTCTAGAAGTTCAACGTAACGATGAATAATCTCAAGTGTTATGAGCTCATTGTCCTGGTCCTCAATTGCACAGCAGAAATAAAGACTTGCATACCTATGCAAACAAAACAGCTTTATCACTTATTATTAAATCCATTGCATGATTGCCCCTGTACCCAATCAACTGACGTAATTTTTAACCATACTATTTTACATCTTCTGAAGAAAATTTAAAATGGTGAATAAAACCAATGATATTGACATCTGCGTCCAATATTCTACCAATATGTTGTTGACAGTAGGTGGTGCCAACCACATTGCCAACTTCTAGGCGGTGATGTGCTGGGGTAATGGCATCACAGGTGATGCCTACAGGCTCAATAAACTGATTAGAAAGGCTGACTCTGTTCTACCACAACCTCCAATGTGTCCAGTTTGATTCCTGTAACAAAGGATTCTACAGAAAATACTGGAAATTCTGGACAATGTTTCTCACCCTCCGCATGCCACCATGGCTGAATAGAGGAGCACTTTTAGTAATAGACTAGGACAACTGTGCTGCTCCAAAGACTGTGATACAAAGTCATTCTTACCCTCCGCCATTAGGCTGTATAAACGACTCAACCTATAGCTGAAGAAGTGATGACCACCCCCCACCCCCCCATTAGACTTATTAACCTGTTTACCACACTGATTGCAGACACCCTGTGCAATACTACCAGCAATACTTGTCTGTATGGTGGGAATGTGCACCCATTACTGTAAAAGTGCAAGAATTACCATAATCTATCTTACCAGTATGAACTTGGAAATCTTGTAATCTTTGACATAAATCTTGTACATCTTATTTTTAAGGCAACTTTTTTTTTAATTCTTTCTTACTCCTCTTCTAATATCTTGTATATCTGTGTACTTGTAATGCTACTGTGCAACAGTAATTTCCTTATAGATCGATAAAGTACCTATCTCATCAAAGTCAATTTTAAAGTTTCACACTTAAATACTCTGAACATAGCAAATCAAATGTGGTTATTCCTATGTTATGTGTTTTGAAAGCTGCTAATGCGGTCAGAAAGTACCTACATTTATGAAAATTTATATCACATTTCTTGATGTGGCAGGGTCAAGTAACATTCAACTGAAAGACTTGGGTAACTTCTAAAGCTGGTAGATACACTTCTTATGTATAACACACTTGATGAAAAATAAAAATCAAGAAGCACTCTACAGAACGTTGACATATCAAACTAACTAAATTTAACAGTTTCCTGATGTATACACCACCCAACCATGACTTAGGAACAGAGTTTATGCCAAATATCATTTGCTAATCTCTTAATTTTTATTCTCCCACATTCTCAAATTCTTGGGAAAGCAGCAAGGAAGTAATAACTATTTGAAATACTTGTCAATTCTGTGATAAGGTCTTAAATTTCCATCTTCCCTCAAAGGAACTGAAACTGAACTCTGCTGATTCAGTGAAGATAGATGCTTCACACTTGCACAAGTGGAAAGATTCAAGATTATATTTCATAGTGTTTAAATTATCCTGTGCATTGCATCAGAAGCAAGGAATAAATTTTAAAAGGCAATTTAATTGAACAAGTTTTCTGAAAGATCCGTCATTTATGAAAATGAGACTTATTCTATTCTATTTGAAATTTAGAAAGTACATCTTGGGCCAGCCTGCCCCATCTTAAGGTTATAGGAATACAGCAAACATCTTGAAAAACTTAATAGCTTTAGTTGTATTTTCCCACTAATCACTTTAACAAGAATATTGATGTCCTTTCCCAAAGTCCTATTGTTTTCAACTTTTACTGGATAAAGCAAATGGGAAGAAGAGTTCAGGAGAGGTTACTAAAGCCTCCGGAACAAAGAATAAGAGAAAAAGTTGAGAAAGGGATAAGGATTTAACTTCAGATAATAAGGAGACAAAACTGAAAAAGGTTTGAATATAGGATTAAAGGGGTTATATTTGAATACACAGTTAACAAATATAAGACAGATCATCTTGTCGGATAGTTAGAATTCGGCCAAGTATGAAGTTGTGCGGCTTGTAAAAGGGCAATGTTATGATAGTCATGGGATATTTCAACATGCAGGCAGATTGGGAAAATCAGGTTGGTTTTGGATACCAGGAGAAAGAATTTATTGAATATTTATGAAATGGCTTTTAAAAGAAGCTTGCAGTCAAGCTCACTAGGGAAAAGGCCATTTTGGATTGCATTTTATGTAATGTCCCAGATTTGATTAGGGTGCTTAAGTTAAAGGAACTTCAGAAGGCAGTGATCATAATGATAGAATTCACCCTTAAGTTTGAAAGGGAAAGGTTAAAATCATATGTACGGTAATAGTATTACAGCTGAGTAAAGGTAACCACAGAGGAGCTGGCAAAAATTGATTGGAAGAGGACACAGGCAAGGATGACAGTAACAATGGCTAGAGGTTCTGGGAGTAATATGGAAGATGGAGGATTGGTTCATCCCAAAATGAAAGTATTCTAAAACTGGGATGAGGCAACTGTGGTTGATGAGGGAAGTCAAAGAATGCACAAAAGCAAAAGGGCATACGATATAGCAAAAATTAATGGGAAGCTAGAAGATTTTGGGAAATTCTAAAAAACCACAACCAACAGAAGGCAAATAAAAAAAGCAACAAGAGAAAGAATGAAATATGAAGGTATGCTAGCAATAATATGAGAGGATACCAAATGCTCTTTTGGATATATAAAGAACAAAAAAAAAGAGGTAAGACCAGACATCACTGGACAATAATGTTGGAGAGATAGTAATGGAGAACAAAGAAATAGTGGACAAACAGATCAAGTACTTTGTACCAGCAAACACAAGGAAATCTGCAGATGCTGGAAATTCAAACAACAACATACACAAAATGCTGGTGGAACACAGCAGGCCAGGCAGCATCTATAGGAGAAGCACTGTTGACGTTTCGGGCCAAGACCCTTCGTCAGGACTAACCGAAAGGAAAGATACTAAGAGATTTGAAAGTAGTGGGGGGAGGGGGAAATGCGAAATGATAGGAGAAGACCGGAGGGAGTGGGATGAAGCTAAGAGCTGGAAAGGTGATAGGCGAAAGTGATACAGAGCTAGAGAAGGGAAAGGATCATGGGACGGGAGGGCTCGGGAGAAAGGGGGGGGGGGGGGGGGGGGAGAAGCACCAGAGGGAGATGGAGAACAGGCAAACAACTAAATATGTAAGAAGGGGAGGAGGGGCATTAATGGAAGTTAGAGAAGTCAATGTTCATGCCATCAGGTTGGAGGCTACCCAGCTGGTATATAAGGTGTTGTTCCTCCAACCTGAGTTTGGATTCATTTTGACAGTAGAGGAGGCCATGGATAGACATATCAGAATGGGAATGGGACATGGAATTAAAATGTGTGGCCACTGGGAGATCCTGCTTTTTCTGGTGGACAGAGCGTAGGTGTTCAGCGAAACGGTCTCCCAGTCTGCGTCAGGTCTCACCAATATATAAAAGGCCACACCGGGAGCACCGGACACAGTATACCACACCAGCCGACTCACAGGTGAAGTGTTGCCTCACCTGGAAGGACTGTCTGGGGCCCTGAATGGTGGTGAGGGAGGAAGTGTAAGGGCAGGTGTAGCACTTGTTCCGTTTACAAGGATAAGGGCTAGGAGGGAGATCGGTGGGAAGGGACGGGGGGGACGAGTGGACAAGAGAGTCGCGTAGGGAGCAATCCCTGCAGAAAGCAGATGCGGGGGGGGGGGGGGAGGGAAAGATATGCTTGGTAGTGGGATCCCGTTGGAGGGGGCAGAAATTACGGAGAATTATATGTTGGACCTGGAGGCTGGTGGGGTGGTAGGGGAGGACAAGGGGAACCCTATCCCAAGTGGGGTGGCGGGTGGATGGGGTGAGGGCAGATCTGCGGGAAATGGGAGAGATGCGTTGGAGAGCAGAGTTGATGGTGGAAGAAGAGAAGCCCCTTTGTTTAAAAAAGGAAGACATCTCCTTCGTCCTGGAATGAAAAGCCTCATCCTGAGAGCAGATGCGGCGGAGACGGAGGAATTATAAGAAGGGAATAGCATTTTTGCAAGAGACAGGATGGGAAGAGGAATAGTCCAGGTAGCTGTGAGAGTCTGTAGGCTTATAGTAGATATCAGTAGATAGGCCGTCTCCAGAGATGGAGACAGAAAGATCAAGAAAGGGGAGGGAGGTGTCGGAAATGGACCAGGTAAATTTAAGGGCAGGGTGAAAGTTGGAGGCAAAGCTAATGAAGTCGACGAGCTCAGCATGCGTGCAGGAGGCAGCGCCAATGCAGTCTTCGATGTAGCGAAGGAAAAGACGGGGATGGATACCTGTATAGACTTGGAACATGGACTGTTCCACAAAGCCAACAAAAAGGCAGGCATAACTGGGACCCATACAGGTGCCCAGGGCTACACCCTCGGTTTGGAGGAAGTGGGAGGAGCCAAAAGGAGAAATTATTGAGAGTAAGAACTAATTCTGCCAGACGGAGGAGAGTGGTGTTAGAGGGGAATTGGTTAGGTCTGGAATCCAAAAAGAAGCGAAGAGCTTCGAGACCATCTCGGTGGGGGATGGAGGTATATAGTGACTGGGCATCCATGGTGAAAATAAGGCCGTGGGGGCCAGTGAACTTAAAATCATTTTAAAAAATTCAAAGCATGAGAAGTGTCACGAACATAGGTGGGAAGAGATTGAACAAGGGGGGATAAGACAGTGTCAAGGTATGCAAAAATGAGTTCAGTGGGGCAGGAGCAAGCAGAGACAATAGGTCTACCTGGACAGGCAGGTTTGTGGACCTTGGGTAGGAGGTAGAAACAGGAAGTGTGGGGTGTGGGAACTATGAGGTTGGTGGCAGTGGATGGGAGATCCCCAGAGCTGATAAGGTTGGTGATGGTATAGGAGACAATGGCCTGGTGCTCCTTAGTGGGGTCACGATCAAGGGGTAAATAAGAGGAGGTATCAGAGAGTTGTCGCTGTGCCTCGGCCAGTTAAAGGTCAGTACGCCAGCCAACAACAGCTCCCCCCTTATCAGCGGGTTTTATAGTGAGGTTGGGATTGGTGCGGAGGGAGCGGAGAGCAGTGTGTTCGGAAGGAGTGAGGTTGGAATTGGAACAGGGTGGGTGAAGTCGAGATGGTTGATGTCCCGTCAGCAACTAACAATAAAGAGATCCAGAGCAGGCAGAAGACCAGAGCGGGGTGTCCATGAAGAGCACCAGCCTTCAGTGTGGAAGACATCAACAGTATGCCAGAAAAATCAAGAGTGATAGAATTGAGTATAGGCACTATTACGAAGGAAAAGGAGCTTGGGAAGCCGAAGTCTGAAGACAGATAAGTCATCAGGACCAGATGAACTATACCCCAGTGTTCTGAAAGAGGTAGCTAAAGAGACTATGAGTGCATTAGTAGTGACCTTTCAAGAAGGGGTGGAGGCAAATTCTAGGCCAGTTAGCTTGATGTTAGTGGCTAGCAAGATGTTAAAAGTACATTAAGGGTGAGGTTTCAAGAGCACTAGGAGGCACATAATGAAGTAGACCAAAGTCAGCATAGTTTTCTTAAGGGGAAACCTTGCCTGACAAATCTGTTCAAAGCTCACAGTAAATTTATTATCAAAGTACACATTTGCCACCATCTACAACCCTGAGATTCACTTTCTTGCAGGAATACTCAGTAAATCCAAGAACCATAAGAGAATCAATGAAGGACTCACCAACAGGGCAGTCAAACAACCAAGATGCAAAAGACTAGAAACTATACAAATAAAAAAGAAAATAATAATAAAAATAATAATGCAATAAATACGAGAACACGAGATTGAAGAGTCCTTGAAAGCTAGCCCATTGGCTGTGGGAACAGTTCAGTGATGGGACGTGAAGTTATCCCCACTGGTTCAAGAGCCTGATGGTTGGGGTAATAAATGTTCTTGAACTGTTAGTGAGGAAATAACAGGCAGGATGGATAAAGGAGAGTCAATGGATGTTGTTTACTTGGATGTTTCAAAGGCCTTTAACAAGGTGTCACACGAGGCTGTTAAACAAGAGCCATGGTATTACAGGAAATATACTAGCATGGACAGAAGATTGGCTAACTGGCACAAGGCAAAGAGACAGAATATAGGGGGCCTTTTCTGGTTAGCTGTTGGTAACTAGTGGTGTTCCACATGGGTCAGTGCTGAGTCCACGACTTTTCATTTCATATGCTAATAATCTGGATGATGGAATTGATGGGTTTGTGGTCAAGTTTGCAGATAATTTAAAATGTAGTTGGAGGGACAGGTAGTGGTGAGAAAGCAGGGAAGCTGCAGAAGGATTTGACAGATTAGGAGAATGGGCATAGAAGTGGCAGAATACAATGTCGGGAAGTATATGGTCATGCACTTTGGTTAGAGGAATAAAGGCAGAGATTATTTTCTAAAAGGGGAGCAAATTCAGAAACAGGGGCAAAAGAACCTGGGAATTCTAGTGCAGAAGATCAATTTAACCATACAACAAGTACAGCACAGAAACAGGCCATCTCGGCCCTTCTAGTCCGTGCCGAACACTTACTCTCACCTAGTCCCACTGACCCGCACTCAGCCCATAACCCTACATTCCTTTCCTGTCCATATACCTATCCAATTTTACTTTAAATGACAATACCGAACCTGCCTCTACCACTCCTACTGGAAGCTCGTTCCACACAGCTACCACTCTCTGAGTAAATAAATTCCCCCTCATGTTACCCTTAAACTTTTGCCTCCTAGTGCTCAACTCATGTCCTCGTTTGAATCTCCCCTACTCTCAATGGAAAAAGCCTATCCACGTCAACTCGATCTTTCCCCCTCATTATTTTAACTACCTCTATCAAGTCCCCCCTCAACCTTCTACACTCCAAAGAATAAAGACCTAACTTGTTCAACCTTTCTCTGTAACTTGGGTAACCTGTGTTCTAGGGAATAAAGTCTTAACCTATTCAACCTTTCCCTACAATTCAGATCCTCCAGTCCCAGCACATCCTTGTGAATTTTCATTGTACTCTCAACATGCGAGGAACTTTTGGAGATTTGGGCCCGTATTCATTGGACTTCAGAAGAATGAGGGGAAACTTGGTAAATATTGAAAGGCTAGATAGAGTGGACATCAAGAAGAGCTTCCAACAGTGGGAGAGTCTAGGATCAGAGGGCACAAACTCAGAACAGAAGCACCTCTTTAGAACAAACACGAGGAGCAATTGCTTTAGCCTAAGGGTGGTGAATTCTGGAATCCATTGCCACAAATTGATGAGGAGGCCAAGTCACCGGGTATACTTAAGTTGACAGGTTCTTAATTAGTAAGGGGTGGGGCGAAGAGAAAATAAACGAGCCATGATTAAACAACTGAGCAGACTCAATGGGCTGAATGGTCAAATTCTGCTCTTACATCTTACAGTCCTGAGGAAAATTGCTCAAGGATTCTATTCTGTTGTAGAATTTGTCACGCATCATTTACTTCAGACTTGAAAATAATTGCCATCAGTGCAAGACATACTGTACATACATAATTAACTTTCCCTTTAACATACTTTACCTGGAGACTAATTTTAAAACAATTTTTTCCAGTAGCTGGTTTTTTTAAAAATGCTGCCATATCTCTACATTTATTAGGGAATAATAGTCAAATAATACTTTTAACTTCAGGCTTTCAATGACGGAGCCTCAGTTTCCTTAATATAAATGAACATGTCACTAGGTACCTTGCCAACAGCAGGTAATGCACTTTTTTTTAAAAAAACATACTGTTGCCATCCATCTCACATCCATCCAGAGGCACACAAGTGAGTGAAGCCCTTAGGTTCACAACAGTTCTAACATTCACAACATTCTAGGTTCCATGTCAAATTTTTAAAAATACTGTATAGTAAGTTTATAACTTCAGCAGGAACAAAGCAGGAAAATAATGGGCACTCTTATTCTATATACAAGCCCCCAAGTCACTCAATTAAATTTTAGTCTGTAACCCACTGCTGTATTTCTAGCAGATCAGTCATCCATTTACACCCACTGGCTGATCCTTCTGCATAATGCCATATATTTTTTTCTCCTTGCATTACTGACATACACCTACCACTTTTCTGTCTGTCAGCTGCACTGCATGTTTAAGTTTACTCCACATCTCTTTTACAGAAAACAAGGGACTCTTAATAATTGCATTTAAAACCATTTTTAGTAATGTAAAAAAAGCAACTCACTTCTGTAGTGAGTGCATATGCAAACCAGTTAAAACAGAATATTGTATTCAAACCTTTTATACACAATCTTCAAATCTCTCCATTCCAAAAAGCTGCACATCTTCGGTTTACGTGCTAGGACTGTCTGAACCAGCTCCCTCGTAATTTTTTTCTTCTCCTTGTCCGAAAGGGGAACATACCACTTTTGTAGTCGAAGTTTCCCCTGACGACTAAACAGCAGCATAAATTGCATCTGTTAAAAGAAAGCATTAAAAGGTAACATAGCTTTGAGCCTCCACAGCTTCCAAAATCTTCTGGCTTTAATTAACATACTGCACAAAACCATTTGACCCAATGGGTTAAGATTAAAGATTGTTTAATTGCATTTTCAGTACTGAACTGTAAAGGAAAACAAAATAATTGTTACTCTGGATCTGATGCAACACAAAAAACCATAATAAAGAACACAATAATAAAATGTAATATATTTAAGATCGATCGATTGCATGTCCATGAAGTGACACTAGGCACAGGAGGTGACTGACAGGAACTGATAGTGGTGGTGAGCATGGAGGGGTGGATTAGTGGGTGGAGAGTTGATCAACCTTACTACTTGGGGAAAGCAACTGTTTTTGAGTTTGGTGCTGCTGGCATGAATGTTACAGTGCCTAAAAAAATATTAACCCCTCTTGGAAGTTTTCATGTTTTATTGTTTTACAACATTGAATCACAATGGATTTAATTTGACTTTTTTGGCACAGATCAACAGAAAAGGCTGTTTGATGTCAAAGTGAAAAATTTCTACAAATTGGTCTAAATTTATTACAATTATTAAACAAAATAATTGATTGCATAATTACTCAACCCCTTCAAGTCAGTATTTAGTAGACGCACCTTTGGCAGCATTATAGCACTGAGTCTGTGTGGATAGGTCTCCGTCAGCTTTGCACATCTAGACACTGCAATTTTCTCCATTCTTCTTTACAAAACTGATCAAGCTCTGTCAGATTGCATGGGGATCGTGAGTGAACAGCCCTTTTCAAGTCCAGCCACAAATTCTTAATTGGATTGAGGTCTGGACTCAGACTTAGCCACTCCTGGACATTAACTTTGTTGTTTTTAAGCCTTTCCTATGTTGTCATGTTGCTGGAAAACAAATCTTTTCCCAAATTAGTTCTCTTGCAGGCTGCATCAGGTTTTCCTCCAGGAATTCCCTGCATTTTACCCTCTGCTTTCATGCCTTCCAGGGCCTGCTGTAGTGAAGCATCCCCACAGCATGATGCAGCCACCACCATGCTTCATCGCAGGGATGGTGTGTTTCTGCTTATGTCAAACTCCATTTAGTCTCATGGCCAAACAGCTCAATTTTGGTTTCATCAGACCAGAAAACCTTCCAGCGGACTTCAGAGTCTCCCACATGCTTTCTGGCAAAACCCAGCAGAGATTTCAAATGAGTTCCCCCCCCCCCCCCCCCCTCCAAACAGTGGTTTTCTCTTTGCCACTTGCCCATAAAGCTACAACTGGTGAAGTACCTGGGCAACAGTTGCTGTATGTACAGTCTCTCCCATCTCCACTTGTACCACCTCCAAAGTTGTCATACATCTCATGGTGGCCTCCCTCACTTGTCCTCTTCTTGCACAGTCACTCAGTTTTTGAGGACTGCCTGCTCTAGTCAGATTTACAGCTGTCATATTCTTTCCATTCCTTTATGATTGACTTAACTGTACTCCAAAGGATATTCAGTGACTTGGAAATTTTCTTGTATCCTTCTCTTTACTTGTGCTTTTCAATAACTTTTACGCAGAGCTTCTTGGAGTGTTCTTTTGTCTTCATGGTGTAGTGTTTGCCAGGATACTGACTCACCAGCAGTTGGACTTTCCAGATACAGGTGTATTTCTTACTACAATCAGCTAAAACACCTTAACTGCACACAGATAAATCTCCATTTAAGTAATTTTGTAACTTCTAAAACCAATTGGCTACACCACTAGTCACAGGCCTCCAGTCAGAGAGGCAACCATCTCCTACTGCTCTCTGGCTTCTCCTACAAGGCATTGGTTAATTGTACAAGGCATTGGTAAGGCCGAATTTGGAGTATTGTGTACAGTTCTGGTCACTGAATTTATAGGAAAGATGTCAACAAAATAGAGTAGAGAAGATTTACCAGAATATTACCTGGGTTTCAGCACCCAAGTTACAGGGAAAGGTTGAACAAGTTAGGTCTTTATTCTTGGAGCGTAGAAGGTTGAGAGGGGACTTGATAGAGGTATTTAAAATTATGAGGGGGATAGATAGAGTTGACGTGGATAGGCTTTTTCCATTGAGAGTAGGGGAGATTCAAACAAGAGGACATGAATTGGGAGTTAAGGGGCAAAAGTTTAAGGGTAACACGAGGGGGAATTTCTTTACTCAGAGAGTGGTAGCTGTGTGGAACGAGCTTCCAGTAGGAGTGGTAGAGGCAGGTTCGGTATTGTCATTTAAAGTAAAATTGGATAGGTATATGGACAGGAAAGGAATGGAGGGTTATGGGCTGAGTGCGGGTCAGTGGGACTAGGTGAGAGTAAGCGTTCGGCACGGACTAGAAGGGCCGAGATGGCCTGTTTCTGTGCTGTAACTGTTATATGGTTATACAAAGCCAATGTCTAATCCAATTTAACACCTCATCTTGAATGCCAAGCAACTGAACCCTCTTGACCAACCTTCCATCCGGAATCTTGTCAAATGCTTTGCTAAAGTCCATGTAAACAACATCCACAGCCTTGCCTTCATCCATTTCTATGGTAACTTCTTCAAAACACTCCAAGAGGAGTGTTAACCTACCACAAACAAAGCCATGCTGCCTATCCTTAATCTTGTCTATCCAAATTCTTATATATCCAGTCCCTTAGAATACCTTCCAATAACTTTCCCACATGTTGGACTCACCAGCCTATAATTACCTGGTTTATGTTCACCTTTTTTTAAAAAGTGAACAACACTGGGTACCCTCCAATCCTCTAGTATCCCTCTTGTCAGGATGATTTAAATATTCTGCTAGAGCTCCCACAAATTCTGCACTTGCCTCCCGAAGGGTCCAAGGGAACACCCTGTCAGGCCCTGGGGATTTATCTGTCCTGATTTGCCTCAGGATAGCAAACATCTCTTCTGTCATCAGTACAGGGTCCATGAAGTTGATGCTGCTTTGCCCCACTTCACTAGACTGTATGCTTTGAGTAAAAACAAATTTATTTTGCTTAAGGTTTCCTCTATCTGTTTTGGCTCCACATATGGATTACTATTCTGGTCTTCCAAAGGACCAATTTTGTCCCTTGCTATCCTTATGTTCTTAACATATTTGTAGAATCCCTTAGGATTCTCCTTCACATTGTCTGCTAGTGCAACATCATGCCTTCTTCTAGCCTTCCTAATGTCATTAAGTGTTCACTTGCATTTTTCGTACTCCATAAGCACCTCATTTGTTCTTACCTGCCTATACCTGCTGTGCACTTCCTTTTTTTTCTTAACCAGGGCCATATCTCTGAAAACCAAGGTTCCCTACACTTGTACTCTTTACCTTTTATTCTGACAAGCACACACAGACTGTGCACTCAAAATTTCACTTTTGAAGGCCTCCCACTTATCAAGTATACCTTTGCCAGAAAACAGCCTGTCCCAATCAACATTTGCCAGATCATTTCTGCTACCTTTCTCCAATTTAAAAACTCGACCCACAGACCAGACCCATTTTTTTGCATATTTACTTTGAAACTAATGGCATTGTGGACACTAGATGCAAAGTGTTCCCTACACAAACTTTTGTCCCTTGCCCTCATTCTACAACCCCCCCCCCCCCCCCCATTCCCCACTGACCTTTTACTTCTTCTCACCTGCCTATTATTCTCTTTGGGTCTTCTCCTTCCCTTTCTCCTCTGGTCCACTCTCCTCTATCAGATTCCTTCCTCTCCAGCCCTTGACCTTTCCCACCCACTTGGCTTCACCTATCTAATCACCTTCTGCTAGCCTCCTTCCTCTCCTCCCACCTTTTTATTCAGGCATCTTCCCCCTTTCTTCCCAGTCCTGAAGAAAGGTCTCCAGCCAAAATGTTGACTGTCTATTCATCTCTATAGATACTGCCTGATCCACTGAATACCTCCAGCATTTTACATGTGTTGCTCAGGTTTACTATCACAGGCATAGGTCATGAAATTTGTTGTTTTACAGGAATACATAACAAAATGTAAATTACAGTACATTTTTTTTAAAGTTAAATTAAATAAGTAGGACAAAAAAAAAAAGTGAAGTTGTGTTTATGTGTTCAATGTCCCTTCAGAAATCTGATGGCCGGGGGGGTGAAGAAACTATTCCTGAATCATTGAGTGTGCACATTTAAGCTCCTGTACCTCATCTGATGGTAGCAATGAGAAGACGACATGTGCTGGGTGATTGGTGTATTTAATGATAGATGTCTCAAAAAGGAAGCATTGCATTATGAAGATGTCCTGGATGCTGGGGAGGCTGCTGCCCATCATGGAGCTGACTGAGTTTGCAGCTTATTGCGATCCTGTGCAGTGCCCCTCCCCCATACCAGTTGGACATACAGCCAGTTAGAATTTCTCCACAGTACATCTGTAGAAATTTGCAAGTGTCTCACTGTTGCCATTAGGAATGAGGTACAGGACCCTCAGGACACATGCCACCAGGTTCAGGAACAGTTCAACGTATCAGGCTCTTGAATCCAAGGGGATAACCTCACTTCACGCAACTTCACTCACACCAACACTGAACTGCTCCCAAAACCTGTTCTCACCATCAAGGACTCAGTATTTCATGTTCTCGATATTTATTGCTTACTTATTAATATTTGATTTTTTTTGTTGTTTCTTTTATTAACTGTGAATACCCACAAGGAAATTAATCTCAGGGTTGTACATGCTGAAATATGTACTTTGATAAGAAATTTACTTTAACTCACTCCTGTACATCACCTCAGCACCATCTGATATTCTGCCAACAATTGTGTCATTAGAAAATATATCCATGGCATTTGAGTTGTGCTTAGCCACACAGTCATGGGTGTAGAGAGAATAGGATAATAGGATAATCACACATCCTTGAATGTGCTTAAGCTGGTGTTGATTGTCAGTGAGGATGTGTTATTTCCAAACCTCACTGACCTGATGAGGAAGTCAAGCTGAAGTGGGAGGTACAGAGGCCCAGGTTTTGAAACTTTTAATTAGTACTGAGGTATTGTGTTGAACGTTGAGTTGTAATTAATAAACAGCAGTCAGAGGTACATATTACTGTTGTTCAGGTGGTCAAAGGCAGAGTGGAGAGCCAGTGTGATTGCATCTGCTGTCAACCTATTTTGTCTATCAGCAAACTGCAGCAGGCTCAGGTCCTTGCTTAAACAGGTATTTATTTACACTGGTTTACAACCTCTCAAAGCACCTCAGTGATGGCAGTGCAACTGTCTGATAGTTGTTCAGGCAGCTCACCCTGCTCTTCTTGGGCACTGGAAGGATTGTCACCCTTTTGAAGCAGATGGGAACCTCTGATAACAGCAAAGAAAAGTTGAAAATGTCCTTTAACACTCCCAGTTTGCACAAGTTTTCAGTGCCTACCAAGTACACCATTGGGGCCTAATGCCTTGCAAGGGTTCACCCACTTGAAAGCTGTTCTGATGTCAGCCTCTGAGACATATCACAGGATTGCAAGATGCTGTAGGGATTTGTACAGTGTAGTTTTATTCTTCCCTTCAAAGCATGCACAAAAGGTGTTGAGCTCATCTGAGAGTAAAGCATCAGCCATTCATGTTAGGTTATGCCCTGTAGAAAGTAGTGGTCTGCAAACTATGACAGTGCTGACTTGCCTCTGATTCAATCTCTAACTTCAATCAGAATTGTTTCTTCTTACTCTTAGAAGAGTCTTTCATAAGTTTGTACCTGAACTTCTTGTATAGTTCTGGATTACTAGTCCTGAATGCCACAAGCCTATCTGCCTGCAGACTGCAAACCCCCTTGTTCATCCACAGCTTTTAGTTTGGGTACATCCATTATGTTCTCAAAGGCACACAATCATCCACACAGGTACTGATGAAGTCAGTGACAAATGTGGCATATTCAGATTCAAAGATGAATTCCTGAACATTGTACAGTTCACTGATTCAAAGCAGTCCTTTAAATGCTCCTCCACCTCCCATGCCCACAACACAGGTACTGCAGTCCTCAGTTTCTAGCTGTATACTGGGAGTAGTAGTACAGCCAGGTAATCAGACTTGCCCAAATGCAGGTGTAGAATGGCATAGTAAAAATTCTTGATGGTGGTTTAAACAGAAGTCAGGTATGTTGGCTACTCTGGTTCCACTGGTGAAATGGCTGGTCAGACTTCAAGCCTATCTCGTTGGAACTCCCCACAATGATTGGAAAAGCTTCAGAGTGCAGTGTTTGTTACTGCTGATTACCATGTTCAGTTCCTCCAGTGACATTGGCAGGAGTAGAATGTACACTCCTACCAGGATAATGGCAGAAACTCCCTCAGAAGACAAAATGGACATCACTTAACTGCCAGATGTTCCAGGTCGAGTTAGTAGGATTGAGACAGAATCACTACGTCTGTGCACCATGATGAGTCTATCATGAAGCACACTGTCTACACTACCTTTAAGAGACTCCACTGTCCTGTCCATGTAATGGATAGTGAAGCCCTCAGGCTCCAGTGCTGCATCTGAAATGGTAGGGGTGAGCTACGTTTCCGCAAGACCACAAGATATAGGAGTAGAATTAGACCAATTGGCTGATCAAGTTTACTCCGCCATTTCATCAAGGCTGATCCAATTTTTCTCTCAGACCCAAACTCCTGCATTCACCCCATATCCCTTCATGTCCTGACCAATCAAGAATCTATCAGCAACTGTCTTAAATATACACAAAGGCTGCACCTCCACAGTTGTCTGTAGCAAAGAATTCTACAGATTCACTTTCTCTGGTTAAAGAAATTCTTCCTCATCTCCATTCTAAAAGGATGCCCCTTTATTCTGAGGCTGCATCCTGTCTTAGACTCTCCCACCAAAGGAAACATCCACCCCACATCCACTCTATTAAGGGCTTTCACCATCTGATAGATTTCAATTAGGTCACCCCTCATTATTCTGAATTCCAGTAAATACAGGCCAAGATCCTTTCAATCCCAGAATAGTTTTTGTGAACCTTTGAACCCTCTTCAGTTTCAACACATTCTTCTAAGAAAAAGGGCCCAAACCTGCTCACACTACACCCAGTGAGGCTTCGCCATTGCTTTATAAAGTTTCAACATTACATCTTTGCTTTTATATTCTAGCTTTCCTGAAATGAATGTTATCATTGCATTTGCCTTCCTCACCAGACTCAACCTGCAAATTAACCTTTAGGGAATCCTGGACAAGGACTCTCAAGTGCCCCTGCACCTCAATTTTTTGTATTTCTCTCCACTTAGAAAATAGTCTCTTTCCTTTCTTCTACCAAAGTTCATGACCATACACTTCCCAACACTGTATTCCATCTGCCATTTCTTTGTCTATTCTTCTAATCTGTCTAAGTCCTTCTGTAGCCTCTACTTCAGAACTATCTGCTCCTCCACCCATCTTCACATTGTCTTCAAACTGCAACAAAGCCATCAATGCCATCATCCAAATCACTGACATTTAACGTAAAAAGAATCAGTCCTAACACTACTCACCAGCAGCCTGCCAGAGGCGGCTCCCTTTATTTATCCATGCTAGAATCTTTCCTGCAATACCAAGGGCTCATAGAGAAGAAAATTTCCGTGAAGAAAAGTACACAGCAGCTCCTGATGTCCCTCTGGTACTGCAATCTTGCTCAAGGTCTTCAATTTTATTTTCCAGAGACTATCTTCACTAGCAAGATGGTAGGAAGTGGGGGCCTTGCATTTCAATCTTACTTGCAACCCAGCAGAGTTTCCACATTTCCTTTTTCCCTTTAGGGAAAATACATTCACAAACTATGTCTGCAGTCCAGGTTACACAGATTTTGAGGATCGATACAATTTTTAAACATCAGCTGTGGATTTCAGCTGTAATCCTGAGTGGGAATATTTAATGATTCCTTTCAGAGCTGCATGGAAAGAGTCGACAATAAGAGCTGACAATTTCAATCCAAAATTGACTTGATGATAGAAAACGGAGGGTAGTGGTGGAAGATTTTTGTTAGATGGAAAGACTGACCTGTAGTGCATAGCATTTCAGATACGTTAATGACTTGGGTGTAAATACACAAGTCTACCTATTAAAATTGTTGTGAATAGCAAGGAAGATTGTCAAAGGCAACAACAGGCTATCAATCGGATGGAAAGCTGAGTGTTAGCAGACGGATTTTAAATCTATAACTAAATTGGAAAGTCAAATGTATACGTGGCAAACAGTAGACCACTAAGGAATATTAAACAGAGACATCTTAAAGTTTAAAGGCACAGTTTCCAAAAAATGGGTAGTATGGCACGTGCTGTAGCGGTGTGCTACACGCAGCGCTGAAATAATGACACGGAGTCGATAAACTGCAGCCAAAGAATAAGTTTATTTCAACTCCACAGTCTTGCTTTAAAGCCTGTCTCTCCCACCAGATACCTTGAGAGGCCTTACTGAAACCCCCTCAGGCTTTCTTCCTTTGTCCCTGCACTCTGGCTAATTGTCAGCTGGTTCGAGTGTGCTAGTAATTGGGTCGCCACATAATCCCCCCCCAGAACCGGCGATACACCCCCCAATGTCCACAGTCTGGGCCGGACCCTGTTTGGGATGTCGGCCTCTGCGCCGCGGTGCCGGAAACTCGACCGGTTGCGCCAAGTCCACATGGGCCAGTTTGAGTCGGTCCACCGTGAAAACCTCCTCTCTC
The DNA here is from genome assembly GCF_048418815.1 of Hemitrygon akajei. Classification (NCBI taxonomy): domain Eukaryota; kingdom Metazoa; phylum Chordata; class Chondrichthyes; order Myliobatiformes; family Dasyatidae; genus Hemitrygon; species Hemitrygon akajei. Next base: position 103,543,378 of record NC_133128.1, on the reverse strand, counting down.
TCCCCAACGTCCAGCACGAACATGGACCCGTTGTTCCTGAGCACCGTAAATGGCCCCTCGTAGGGCCATTGCTGCGGTGGCCGATGCCCGCCCCGTCGTACAAACACAAACTTACAGTTCTGCAGGTCTTTGGGTACGCAGGTCGGGTGCTGCCCATGCTGTGAAGTGGGTACGGGGGCCAGGGCACCGAGCCTCTCGCGTAATCTGCCCAGGACTGCTGCGGGTTCATCCTCTCGCCCCCTTGGGGCTGGTATGAACTCCCCAGGAACGACCAGGGGTGCGCCGTACACCAACTCGGCCGACGAAGCGTGCAGATCGTCCTTGGGCGCCGTGCGGATGCCGAGTAGGACCCAAGGAAGCTCGTCCGCCCAGTTAGCTCCGCGCAGGCGGGCCATGAGAGCCGACTTCAGGTGACGGTGGAAACGCTCCACCAGTCCGTTCGACTGTGGGTGGTAGGCAGTGGTGTGGTGCAGCTGAGTCCCCAACAGGCTGGCCATCGCTAACCACAGGCTGGAGGTGAACTGGGCGCCTCTGTCGGAGGTAATGTGGGCCGGTACACCAAAGTGGGACACCCAGGTGGCGATCAGTGCCCGGGCACAAGATTCAGAGGTGGTGTCGGTGACTGGGACCCGCCTCTGGCCATCTTGTGAACCGGTCCACGATAGTCAGGAGGTGCCGCGCCCCGCGCAACACTGGCAGGGGGCCCACGATATCCACATGAATGTGGTCGAAACGCCGGTGGGTGGGGTGGAACTGCTGCGGCGGGGCCTTGGTGTGTCACTGCACCTTGGCCATCTGGCAGTGCATGCACGTTCTGGCCCAGTCACGGACCTGCTTGCGGAGTCCGTGCCAAACGAACCTGCTGGAGACCATCCGGACGGTAGTGCGGATGGAGGGGTACGCCAAGTTATGAATGGAGTCGAAAACACGTCGTCGCCAAGGTGCCAGGACGACAGGATGGGGCTGACCGGTGGCGACGTCACAGAGTAGGGTCCTCTCACCTGGGCCTATGGGGAGGTCCTGGAGCTGCAAACCGGAGACTGCGGACGTGTAACACGGGATCTCCTCATCTGCCAACTGTGCCTCAGCCAGTGCCTCAAAGTCTACCCCTTGGGAAAGGGCGTGAATGTTAGGGCGAGAGAGCGCATCTGCCACGACAGTGTCCTTACCCGACACGTGCCGGACGTCCATCGTGTATTCAGAGATGTAGGACAGATGGCACTGCTGGCGGAACAACCAGGGATCGGACTCCTTTGTGAATGTAAAGGTAAGCGGTTTGTGGTCCGTGAACGCGGTGAAGGGCCTACCTTCTAAGAAGTACCTGAAATGCCAGATTGCCAGGTATAGCGCCAACAGCTCCCGGTCGAAAGCACCGTATTTGAGCTCGGGTGGCCGCAGGTGTTTGCTGAAAAACGCCAGGGGTTGCCAGCGGCCCGCGATGAGTTGCTCCAGTACCCCACCGACTGCCGTATTAGATGCATCCACTGTGAGGGCGGTAGGGATGTCCATTCTGGGGTGCACTAGCATCGCGGCGTTCGCCAAGGCATCCTTCGTTTGAATGAAAGCGGCGGTGGACACCTCGTCCCAGGTAATGTCCTTGCCCGGACCGGACAGCAAGGCGAACAGGGGGCGCATGATCCGGGCAGCTGAAGGGAGGAAGCGGTGGTAGAAATTGACTATACCTACGAATTCCTGAAGGCCTTTGATCGTGGTGGGTCGGGGGAAATGGCGGACCGCATCTACCTTAGCAGGCAGAGGGGTTGCCCCGTCTGTGGTAATCCTGTGGCCCAGGAAGTCAATGGTGTCGAGCCCGAACTGGCATTTGGCCAGGTTGATTGTTAGACCGTACTCATTCAGCCGGGCATAGAGTTGTCGGAGGTGGGACAGATGCTCCTGACGACTGCTGCTGGCTATGAGGATGTCGTCCAAATAGATGAATGCGAAGTCCAGGTCGCGTCCCACTGCGTCCATCAACTGCTGGAACGTCTGTGCGGCATTCTTCAGGCCGAACGGCATGCGGAGGAACTCAAAAAGACCGAACGGGGTGATGAGAGCCGTTTTGGGGACGTCGTCCGGATGCATCAGGATTTGATGGTATCCGCGGATGAGGTCTACCTTGGAGAAGATCCGTGCGCCGTGCAGATTTGCTGCAAAGTCCTGAATGTGCGGCACAGGGTAGCGGTCCGGTGTTGTAGCCTCGTTCAGCCTGCGGTAGTCGCCGCACGGTCTCCAGCCCCCTGTCGCTTTGGGCACCATGTGCAGGGGGGAGGCCCATGGGCTGTCGGACCGCCGAATGATCCCCAATTCCTCCATCCTCTTGAACTCCTCTTTCGCCAGTCGGAGCTTGTCCGGGGGAAGCCGCCGAGTGCGGGCATGGAGGGGTGGTCCCTGGGTCAGGATGTGGTGCTGTACGCTGTGTCGGGGCATGGCTGCCGTGAACTGCAGTGCCAGAACCAATGGGAAATCCGCCAGGACCTGGTGAAGTCGTTGTCGGACAGCGTTATGGAGCCGAGGTGAGGGGCTGGCAACTGGGCTGCACCAGGGAGAACGTCTGAAAGGTCTTGGCGTGAACCAGTCTCTTCCTGGGCAGGTCGACCAGTAGGCTGTGAGCCCGCAAGAAATCCGCACCCAGAAGCGGTTGGGCTACGTCGGCCAGTGTGAAGTCCCACGTAAACTGGCTGGAGTCGAACCATAACTGCACCAGACGGGTGCCATAAGTCCTTATAGTGCTGCCGATCGCGGCCCACAGGGGGGGGACCCGGCGCCCTGCTGCGGGTGTCGTAACTCGTCGGAGGTAAGACGCTGATCTCGGCACCAGTGTCGAGCAAAAACCGGCGTCCCGACTGCTTGTCCCAGACATACAGGAGGCTATCCCGATGGCCAGCCGTCGTAGCCATCAGCGATGGCTGGCCCTGGCGTTTCCCGGGAACTGGCAGGGCGGGCGACAACGGCGGGCTTCTGTGCCCCACCGCTGGTGGTAGAAACACCATTGCTCGTTGGGCTCCACACCCCGGCCTCTGGGTTTAGCAGGCTCTTTGGCCGGGCCTGACTGGTTTGCTGCTGGGAGCGTGGCCGGGTGATCTGTGCGATGGACGCCCCACTCACCTTCTTGGCGTTCCACAGCACGGCCGCCCGGGTTGCCACCTTCCGGGGGTCGCTGAAATCCGCGTCGGACAGCAGCAGGCGTATGTCCTCGGGCAGCTGCTCCAGGAATGCCTGCTCAAACATGAGGCAGGGTGTGTGTCCGTCGGCCAGAGACAACATCTCATTCATTAAAGCTGATGGGGGCCTGTCTCCCAAGCCATCCAGGTGCAGTAAACGGGCAGCTCGCTCGCGGCGGGAGAGCCCGAAAGTCCCTATGAGCCGCTATGTCCTGGTCGAGGGAGCTCACCACGTAGTAGTAACGGGTGTCCTCTGAGGTTATTTGCCGAACATGGAATTGGGCTTCTGCTTGCTGAAACCACAGGTGAGGTTGTAGCGTCCAGAAGCTTGGCAGCTTCAAGGAAACCGCATTAACAAATGCAGCGTCTGTCATCTCCGGTCCAAAAACGTTTGGATCGTTGGGGTCACCAATTGTAGCGATGTGCTACACGCAGCGCTGAAATAACGACATGGAGTCGATAAACTGCAGCCAAAGAATAAGTTTATTTCAACTCCACAGTTTTGCTTTAAAGCCTGTCTCTCCCACCAGATACCTTGAGAGGCCCTACTGAAACCCCCTCAGGCTTTCTTCCTTTGTCCCTGCACTCTGGCTAATTGTCAGCCGGTTCGAGTGTGCTAGTACCGTAGATTCCGGATTATAAGCCGCTACTTTTTTCCCACGCTTTGAACAGCTTTGAACACTGCGGCCTTTACTACGGTGCGGCTAATGCATGGTTTTTTTTCATGCCGCCAAAAACATTTTGCCTCGTAACAGTAGACCAATAAAATTGATGAGTAGTTCACAGAGGTCCAATGAAATTGTACGATAAATCAAGCGCACTTTCACAATTAAATTATTGTAAATCAGTCATTTGTACTCACCCTCATCAACATGGAAAACACTCGAAGAAAAGCATTGTGCTGCCTTTATGGCAGTTATTTAGTTTATAATATTTTCGCTTAGTAATTCATTTGTTAGTATTTTCTAGTTAAAGTTAGAAGTGTTTTAAGTATATTTGTTTTCTGTACTACATCCCGGAATGCTATGACATCACATCCGGTTTCGCCGCGTCTTGTGGGAAAATACCGGTTTGCGATAAACGGAAAGGAGGGGGCGAGCGCATTAGACCCGAGCGAAAACGCTGCTTTTAAGTTAAAGGCGATCAATAACTTTTCCTGGTAGGCTGCAGTATATATTTTTTTACCAGTCGTTAGGAGATATTGGAATGTTGTTCGTGCACTGTTCAGTAAAAAAGTATACGCAAGGAAATTTGTGTGTTACCAATATGTATGTATATTTAAAAGTAACCGTGTTACAGGCACGGTTCGAAAAAAAGCATTTGCAATATGTATTTGTTTATGTTACCATACGGATTTAATTAAAAGTTAAAAAATCCTCACGTGTAATATCTTTCTGTGTAAATATCTCATATTACAACGTGGGACACCTGCGGCTTGTACAAGTACAAAATTGATTTTCTTTCTAAAATTAGAGCCTGAGGCTTTTAATCAGGTGCGCTCTGTAGTCCGGAATCTACGGTAATTGGGTCGCCACAGTGCCTTAATTAGTTGGCATATTGAAAAGAAAAGTTAACAAGTATGTTGCAACTTCACAAAACACAGATCAGAACACTGTGCTGCACAGTAGGAAGGTCATGATTGCATTCAATAAAGTGCAGAGGAGGTTCACCTGCATTGGAACACTTGCATAATGGAGACACAGTGGATAGGTTGGGCTTGTTTTCCCTGAGTGGAGATGGTTGAGGGATAATCTGATAGAACTATACAAGATAGGGTCATCAAAAACAATAAGACATTCATTTAAGAAGCAAGAAACACATTTTAAATACAATCTGAGGGGAACCTTTTTCTTTAAAAAATTAAGAACTCATTGATATCTGAAAAGCACTGCAAGAAGTAGTGATGGAATGAGATCACAACTATGTTTGAGGCATCTGAACAGGTAGCTGAAAATAACAGGGCATAGATGGATAAAGCACCAGCATGCTGTAGAACTCTACAGCTATTAACTCCTGCCAGTGCTGCAAGTGTTTGGTGACAAAGTTCCAAAGGAGGCTAATGAAAAAGAGCAGAACAGCCTTTTTTGTTCAAAGCTGTACACACACACACACACACGGTTTTAACCTTCCACATCCTACGGTCTCCCAATCTACATCAACAGAGTGTAGATGCTCGAAGCGGTCTCCCAGTCTATGCCACTTCACTAGGTCAGGCAGGATCTCCCAGTGGCCACCCATTTTAATTCCACTTCCATTCCCATTCCAATATGTCTATCCAAGGCCTCCTCCACTGTCATGATGAGGTCACACTTAGGTTGGAGGAAGCCTCCAACCTGATGGCATAAACATTGATTTCTCAAACTTCTGGTAATGCCCCCCCCCACCATCACCATCTCCCATCCCCTTTTCCCTTTCTCACCTCATCTCCTTGCCTGACCATCACCTCCTCTGGGGCTCCTCCCCCTCTTTTCCTTCTTCAATGGCCTTCTGTCTCTTTCACCAATCAACTTCCCAGCTCTTTAATTCATCCCTTCCCCTCCAGGTTCTACCTACCACCCATGTGGTACCTACCAAGATGTTTCTTTCGTCCATCCCGCCACCTATTTTTCTCCCATCCTGCCGACGAGTTTCAGCCCAAAACATGAACTGTACTTTTCTCCCCCCATAGGTGTTGCCTGGCCTGCTGAGTTCTTCCAGCATTTTGTGTGTTGTCAGTATAACACTGTCTGGCTGGCCAGTACCTGCTTATCAATTTGTATCTGGCCAAGGAATGAACTGGAAGCCAGTGCCATCAAGACCCAGAAACAACACACACAAATAAAGTTGGCAACTATTATAGGATTACTATGGTTCACACAGTTGCCTCGCCACCTTCAAAGGCAATTAAGGATGGACAATACAGCCATATTCAGAAAAATGTACAACTGAAGAAAACTGAGTGAACAAAGCTCCATTTAAACAAAAGCTCAATTTTTGTTTAAACAAAAAAACCCAACTTACTCTTTTAGAACAGTAGATGTAACTAACTTTATTAATGAAGACAACCTATTTGTTTAGTTCACAATAATCCACAGACAACAAACAAAAAGCTACTGAAGGTACCCAACAGGTCTAACAGTACTGGTGGAAGGAAACCGATGGTCAACATTTCAAGTCAAGACCCCACATCTGAGCCAAGCATTTGATACCCCAGTACTAGAAATAACTAACACCATTCATTCAGCACCAAGATGACAGGAAGCATCTGTGGAGGGAAATGGACTGTTGACATTTCGGCTTGAGACAAATCATCTCAACTAAAAGATAGAAGGAAAATAGCCAGTGAGGGAACGCCTCTTTCACCTCAGATGGTTGAGGAAGTTTTGTATGGGCCCCCAAAACCCAAGAACTTTCTACAGGGACACAATTGAGAGCATCCTGCTGGCTGCATCACTGCCTGGTATGGGAACTGTACTTCCCTCAATCACATGATTCTGCAGAGAGTGGTGCAGACAGCCCAGTGCATCTGCAGTTGTGAACTTCCCATGATTCAGGACATTTACGAGGTCAGGTGTGTAAAAAGTGTCCATTGGATCACTGGGGACCCAAGCCATCCCAACCACAATCTATTCCAGCTGCTGCCGTCTGGGAAGTGGTACCGTAGCATAAAAGCCAGGACCAACAGGCTCTGGGACAGCTTCTTCCACCAGGCCATCAGACTGATTAACTCACACTGACTTGAGTGTACTCTATTACATTGACTGTTCTATTTATTATAAATTATGATTGCACATTTAGATGGAGACATAACGTAAAGATTTTTACTCACGTACGTGAATGAAGTCAATTCAATACAGTACAGCACAGGAACAGACCCTTTGGCTCACAATGCTGTGCCAAACTACCTAAAAGGTAAATCATAAAAACCCCAAAACCCCAAAGACTAATCCCTCCTACATACAGTGTCCATATTCCTCTATCTCCTCATTTTCATGTGCCTATCTAAATATCCCTTAAAAACCTCTAATGCATTTTTCTCCACCACCATACCAGGGAGCACATTCCAAGCATCCACCATTCTCAGAGTAAACAACTTACTCCATGAATCCCCTTTGAACCTACCCCCTCTCATTTCAATGCATACCCTCTAGTATTATACCTTGCTATCCTGGAAAAAAGCTATGCCCCGTCTATTTTATCCCTCTCAATCTTATAAACCTGTCACATCTCCCCTCAGTCTCTGCCACTCCAGAGAAAACAACCCAAGTTTGTCCAGCCTCTCATGACAGCACATGCCCTCAAAGCCAGGCAGCAACCTGGTGAGCCTCTTCTGCACCCTCTCCAGAGCCTCAACATCCTTTCTATCGTGGGCAACTCAACCAGAGGTGGCCTAACCAGTATTTTAAAGTTGCTACATAAACTCCTGACTTTAGAACTCAGTGCCTTGACTAATAAAAGCATTCCATAAGCCTTCTTAACCACCTTATTGACTTGTGTAGCACTTTCAAAGAGCTATGAACTTAGATACCAAGATCTCTCTGCTTAGCAACACTGTTAAAGGTCTTGCCCTTAACAATGTATTGTCTCCTTGCATTTGCTTTACCAAATGTGATACCTCACATTTATGGGTTAAATACCATCTGCCATTTTTCTGTCCATATCTGCAACTGATCTGTATTGTGCTGTATTCTTTGCCAGACTTCTAAACTATCCACAATTCCACAGATCTTGGTATCATCCACAAGTTTACTTATCAATTTACAAACCCCATTTCCAGAAAAGTTGGGATATTTTCCAAAATACAATAAAACAAATATCTGTGATGTCAACTCACGTGAACCTTTATTTAACTGACAAAAGTACAAAGAAAAGATTTTCAATAGTTTTACTGACCAACTTAATTGTATTTTGTAAATATACACAAATTTAGAATTTGATGGCTGCAACGCACTCAACAAAAGTTGGGACAGAGTTAAAATAAGATTGAAAAGTGCACAGGATTTTGGAAGACTCCACATTAAGCAGGCTAATTGGTAGCAGGTGAGGTATCATGACTGGGTATAAAAGTAGCGTCCATCAAAGGCTCAGTCTTTGCAAGCAAGGATGAGTCATGGCTCACCCCTTTGTGCCAAAATTCGTGAAAGAATTGTTAGTCAGTTCAAAAGGAACATTTCCCAATGCAAGATTACAGAGAATTTAGGTCTTTCAACATCTACAGTACATAATATTGTGAAAAGATTCAAAGAATTCAGAGACATCTCAGTGCGTAAAGGGCAAGGTCGGAAACCACTGTTGAATGCGCGTGATCTTCGAGCCCTCAGGCGGCACTGCCTAAGAAACCATCATGCTACTGTGACAATTATAGCCACCTGGGCTCGGGAGTACTTCGGAAAACCACTGTCACTTAACACAGTCCGTCGCTGCATCCAGAAATGCAACTTGAAACTGTATTACGCAAGGAGGAAGCCATACATCAACTCTATGCAAAAACGCCGGCGAGCTCTCTGGGCCCGCGCTCATCTCAGATGGACCGAAAGATTGTGGAACCATGTGCTGTGGTCAGATGAGTCCACACTTCAGCTGGTTTTCGGAAAAAACAGGCGTCAAGTTCTCCGTGCCAAAGATGAAAACGACCATCCTGATTGTTATCAGCGAAAGGTGCAAAAGCCAACATCTGTAATGGTATGGGGGTGCATCAGTGCCCACGGCATGGGTCAGTTGCATGTATGTGAAGGTACCATTGACTCTGAGGCATATGTTAGGATTTTAGAGAGACATATGTTGCCATCAAGGCGACGTCTCTTCCCAGGACGTCCATGCTTATTTCAGCAGGACAATGCCAGACCACATTCTGCACAGGCTACAACAGCGTGGCTTTGTAGACACAGAGTCCATGTGCTTGACTGGCCTGCTGCCAGTCCAGATCTATTTCCTATTGAAAATGTATGGCACATCATGAAGAGGAGAATCAGACAATGGAGACCATGGACTGTTGAGCAGCTGAAGTCTTGTATCAAGCAAGAATGGACAAAATTTCCAATTGCAAATCTACTACAATTAGTATCCTCAGTTCCAAAACGATTAAAAAGTGTTATTAAAAGGAAAGGTGATGTAACACAATGGTAAACATGCCTCTGTCCCAACTTTTGTTGAGTGTGTTGCAGCCATCAAATTCTAAATTTGTGTATATTTACAAAATACAATTAAGTTGGTCAGTAAAACTATTGAAAAGCTTTTCTTTGTACTTTTGTCAGTTAAATAAAGGTTTGTGAATTAACATATCACAGATTTTTTGTTTTTATTGCATTTTGGAAAATATCCCAACTTTTCTGGAAATGGGGTTTGTACATTTTCATCCAGGTAATTTATATACATTACAAACAGAGGGTCCAGCACAGATTCTTGCAGAACATTGTTAATTACAGATCTTCAGCTCAAATAAATTCCTTAGGCCATTTCCCTGTCTTCTATGTGCAAGCCAGTTCCAAATCCAAACAGCCAATTCACCACAATGCATCCTCATCTTCTGGATCAGCCTCCTGTGAGAGACTTTATCAAACACCTTAATAAAATCAATGTAAACATCAACTGCTCTAGATAGATAGATAGATAGATACTTTATTCATCCCCATGGGGAAATTCAACATTTTTTCCAATGTCCCATACACTTATTGTAGCAAAACTAATTACATACAATACTTAACTCAGTAAAAATATATGCATCTAAAATCACCCTCTCAAAAAGCATTAATAATAGCTTTTAAAAAGTTCTTAAGTAGTTTACTTAAATACATTGAGTCCTAACCCCGGCACTTTAACATATCTTACTCCTGGCGGTTGAATTGTAAAGCCGAATGGCATTGGGGAGTATTGATCTCTTCATCCTGTCTGAGGAGCATTGCATCGATAGCAACCTGTCGCTGAAACTGCTTCTCCGTCTCTGGATGGTGCTATGTAGAGGATGTTCAGGGTTTTCCATAATTGACCGTAGCCTACTCAGCGCCCTCCGCTCAGCTACCGATGTTAAACTCTCCAGTACTTTGCCCACGACAGAGCCCGCCTTCCTTATCAGCTTATTAAGACGTGAGGCGTCCTTCTTCTTAATGCTTCCTCCCCAACACGCCACCACAAAGAAGAGGGCGCTCTCCACAACTGACCTATAGAACATCTTCAGCATCTCACTGCAGACATTGAATGACGCCAACCTTCTTAGGAAGTACATTCGACTCTGTGCCTTCCTGCACAAGGCATCTGTGTTGGCAGTCCAGTCAAGCTTCTCGTCTAACTGTACTCCCAGATACTTGTAGGTCTTAACCTGCTCCACACGTTCTCCATTAATGATCACTGGCTCCATATGAGGCCTAGATCTCCTAAAGTCCACCACCATCTCCTTGGTCTTGGTGATATTGAGACGCAGGTAGTTTGAGTTGCACCATATCACAAAGTCCTGTATCAGTTTCCTATACTCCTCCTCCTGTCCATTCCTGACACACCCCACTGTGGCCGTGTCATCAGCGAACTTCTGCACATGGCAGGACTCCGAGTTATATTGGAAGTCTGATGTGTACAGGGTGAACAGGACCGGAGAGAGCACGGTCCCCTGCGGCGCTCCTGTGCTGCTGACCACCGTGTCAGACCTACAGTCTCCCAACCGCACATACTGAGGTCTATCTGTCAAGTAGTCCACTATCCAATCCACCATGTGAGAGTCATCTCTCGTCACCTGGTCAAAAACTCAATCAAGAGCTAGCAAGGAATCTGTGAGGCTTGATAAGCAGATAAAGGAGGGAAAAGTGGAAATAACAGAAGGAATCCACTTATCACTTGGTCACTCTTACTCCATTATCTCTCTTCTTTATACTAGCCATCTCCCCTCTGCCCAGAATCTCAACCCAAAATGTCCAACTGTTAAGTTCCCTCCCGCCAGACCCAGAGCTCTTCCAACACCTTGTTTGTTGTTCAAGAATCCAAGACAGCCTCTTATAGCTCCAGCTTTTTTATAATTCAAAATAATTAGATAAAAAGAGAACTCTGTGTATTAGCCTCCCAGAAAAGTCTGTCAGGCACATATCAACAAGCTTACAATCATACACATGAAAAGAAGAGCCGAGAAGCTTGCAAATGCTTCTGACATTCAACGGTGGAAACTCAACCAGATAAACAACCCCACTTGCTACAATAGCAGCAAGATTATGGAAATATAGCTTAATCAGAATCCGATTGAGACAAATCACTGATTTGTATAACCCAACATCACAGTTGAGTCCACAGGACAAGGGGCAAGGACCAGCCATAGATTCCCGGATCTCATACACACGGGGGTCCCCCCTCGAACTGAGCTGGGCCGATACCAGTGAAACAAGTCCCCCGGCCATGACAAACTACGATACGCCCCTCCCCGCAGCGCAGCGTACCGCCAATGGAGGTCATGGGATTCCGGCTCTATAGAGCTGCTCCCTCAACGGCCGCCAATCTGGGGCCTACTCCCAACTCACGACTCAGCCAGGAAGACACTTAGACAACCCTCCACACGACGCGCTCAGTTAAGCAACGGGAGTTGTCAGCCACAACGGACCGACTTACCTCACACAGTTTCTCCCACAATCACCCCTCAACCGACTCGGTACTCCTTCGTCTGCTTGAAACAGAATAGCCTGCGGTTCCGTGTTCCCTCATCTCATTGGATCAATTGAGCGACCGGTAGCATTTCACACCATGATTGGTCGGGGTGGATGCCCGTCAGTGTCCCACGAAGGTTGGAGTTAATTGAATTCTTGCTGAGTAGGGGGAAGGAGCAGGTTGGACATGATTGGTCAGATGATGCTGAGGGGCGGTACCATAGCCGCTCACGTGGCCTGTGGATAATGCGATCAGGGAAGTGCCAGAGCTTAGCTTTGATTCATGCACCTAATGGTCAACGGTCTTGCAGGGGTTTGAGTAGCATTCTGATGCCGACAAGATGTTGAAAGCAACATGTTGCAGGGGAGTTTGCGCTTCACACCTGTTAATACATCAAACTAGTCTCTCCTCTGTTGATTCTGCGTTTTCCACTGCCAGCTGCTATAATTCGTCAGTGTTCCTCAGGAGTCAGTATTAAGACCGTTACTTTTCACGTTGTTTGTCAATGATTTGGACCATGGAATTGATGGATTTGTGGCAAAATTTGCGTATTATACGAAGATAAGTGGCGAGGTAGGTAGTACCGAGGAAGCAATGCTAATGCAAGCTTAGACAAATTAGAAGAATGGGCAAAAAAGTGGCAGATGGCATACGGTGTTGGGAAATGTATGATAATGTATTTTGGTAAAAGGAACTATTATCGAAATGGAGAGAAGGTTCAAACATCAGAACTACAGAAGGACTTAGTCCTTGTGCAAGACTTCAAGAAGATCAATTCACAGGTTGAGTCTGTGGTAAAGAAGGCAAATGCAATGTTGACATTCATTTCAAGAGAAATAGAATATAAAAGCAGATATAATGTTGAAATTTTATAAGAAACTGGTCATGCCACACCTGGAGTACTGTTAACAGTTTTGGGCCCCATATCTCAGAAAGGATGTGTTGCTGTTGGAGAGTCCAGAGAACATGATGACTCTTGAAATGAAGGGGTTAACATATGAGGTGCATTTGGCAGCTTTGGGCCTGTACTCACTGGAATTTAGAAGAATTCCAATGGGAATCTCATTGAAACCTACTGAATGTTGAAAGGACTAGATTGGATGGATGTGGAGAGGACACTTCCTTTGGTGGAGGCATCCAGAACCAGAGGGCACAGCCTCAAAATTGAGGGGTAACCTTTTAGATCAGAGGTAAGGAGGTTTTTTTTAGCCAGAGAGTAGTGAGTCTGTGGAGTGCTGTGCTACAGACTGTGGTGGAGGCCAAGTCTGTGGCTATATTTAAAGTGGAAGTTGATCATTTCCTCAGCGGTCAGAGCATCAAAGGATATGGTGAGAAGGCAGGTGTATGGGCTTGAGTGGGATCGTGATGGAATGGTGGAGCAGAGTCGAGGGTTGAATGGCCTAATTCTGCTATTATGTCTTGTGATCTTATAATCAAGAACCCCTCCAACCCCAATCATTCTGTCTGCTCCCCTGACCGCTGACAGAAAATATAAGTGCTTGAAAAGGTTCAAGGATGGTTTCTGTACTGGATCAGATTTTTGAAAGGACCTATTTTACGTTACAGATAAACATTTCATTCTCGTTACCTCTCATACTTGCACTTTATTTATCTAGCTGAATTGAACGTTATAACCGTAGTACTGCATTCTGCATGCTGATTGGCTTTTTATTACCTAGATATACGTGTACGGAATAATCTGATTGGTTGGTATACAAACAAAAGCTTTTAACTGTATCCCAGTACATGTGGATAATCATTATGACCTGCCTCTTTCACTCATGAGTAATGGCCAGCTCCCCATCTCCACAGCTGCTGAGCATTTACTGTCTTGTTTTTACCTCCAGTTCCCCAGAATATTTCACTAAATGTTGTCGAGGCCTTCGTCGGTTAGAGTTAACCATGGATATTGCATCCCAGCTGCCTAGATATGCAAACCTGGGAGAATGACATGGAGTCCAAGCTGGTGCCTGTGTAGCAAGCTCCCCCTCATCATGCATCTGATGAACCCAAAGGAATGGCAGAGACTGACACAGCTGGGTACCAGCAGTGTTGTGGGAATGTTGACAGTCAGCATTGAACTCAAGGTAGGACTGCTTTAGGGACTCTAGCTTCAGATTTTTCTGTCGGGGTTTTCTCCCAAAGCCTTCCCTATGAGTGGCTGTAACCACAAGGCAGTGGAGTTTTGAGATCAGAATTTTCCTTCTCCTGTCAACCACAACTTGGTTATTCCACCGGGCTTAGTAGCTAAGCCACATGTGAAGGTCAAAAGCTGGACTTGGTTGTCAGAGGTGCATGCCATTTGAAGCATTTAATAGGTAGTGGGAGCTTGTCCCCATTACCACTGTTGACTATAACAACCTTGAGGAACCAATTTGTAATTTGGAAACACACATAGGAGAGTCAGGCAACATTTGTGGAGAGAAGGTGATGGAGTCTGGTTCCATAGCGTGAAATACATAAAACTCAGAGTCTGGTAAATGGAGGAATCAATGTTATACAGAGAAGTGGTGCTAATGAAATAAATAGGCATGACAAGGCACTTGAGGTGAAGTGTTTTGTGGATAGGTTTCAGGAGATTCAGAGTTAATGTGGAGAGTGAAACGTAGGTGGAAAAAGTGCAAATGGGTAGTTCAGGAGAGCAATGATGGCATTGTGCTTTTTTGTTGATAATTCAATTTGGAGTCCCCTTGGGTATTACAGTTATTCAAAGTGATGAGACTGTAAGTTAGAAGTGATTCTATAGTTGGATGGAAGATGGGTTTCTGTGATGGTAAACATTATCCCAGGATGATATATTGCCTCTGGTATCAAGGTTAAGAATACCACAAGGCATCATCATAACATTACTGAAGGGGATGGGTGAACATAGATCATAACATGCAGGTCACAGGGATCATAATCTGGTCCCGGTACAGCACAGGACAAGGTCCTTGGGCCAACCATGCCTATGCCAACTATGATGCCAATCTACTATAATCCAATCTTCCTGTAAAGAATACATATCTTTCTGATCCCTGCTTGCTCATGTGCCTGTCTAAATATCTCCTAAAGGTTGCTTTTATATCTATCACCTCCCCGGTGACATGTTCCTCATTGGTATATTCCAGGTAGTGGTGTATATGTTAGTGTAATAATGTGGGGGGGGGGAATTAATGAGGTCCTGCAAGTGGTTTTTCCAGTGTCAGAAGGACATGATAGAGATAGAGGAATTGAAGTGTAGGGGCATTGTATCTCAATGCACAGAGTATAAGAAATAAGCTGGATGATCCTGTTGCACTCTTACAGATTGTTGGGTATGATGTTGTGGCCATCACTGAATCGGGGGTAGCCTGGCTCTGTTGGTAAAGAATGGCATAGATATCACATAGAATCAGAAAATGTCGGTTCAATTAAGAAACTGCAAGGGTAAAAGGACCCTGATGGGAGCTATATACAGGCGTCCAAACAGTCGCTGGGACGTGGACTACAGATTACAATGGGAAATGGAAAAGTCATGTCTAAAGGGAAAGTTGTGATAGTCATGGGAGAATTTAACGTGGAGGTGGATTGGTAAAATCGGGTTGGTAATGGATCTCAAGATAATGAATTTGTTGACTGCTTACCAGATGGCTTTTAGAGCAGTTGTTGTTGACCCTACTAGGGGATCGGCTATACTGGATTGGGTGTTAGGTAATGAACTGGAGGTGATTAGGGAACTTGAAGTAAAAGAACCCTTAGGAGCCAGTGATTACAATATGAGTGAGTTCAACTTGAAATTTGATAGGGAGAAAGTAAAGTCTGATGTAGCAGTATTTCAGTGGAGTAAAGAAAATTACAAGGGTATGAGAGAGGAGTTGACCAAAGTAGATTGGAAGGAGATGCTGGCAGGGATGACAGCAAAGCAGCAATGGCGTGAGTTTCTGGGAAAAATCAAGAAGGTGCAGATTAGATGAATTCTAAAATCGAAGAAATGCTCAAATGGCAAAATAGTACAACCATGGCTGACAAGTGAAGTCAAAGCTAAGGTAAAAGCAAAAGACAGGGCAAACAACAAAGCAAAAACTAGCAGGAAGATAAAGGATTGGGAAGCATTTAAAAACACAGAAAGCAACAAAAGAATCATTAAGAGGGAAAAGATGAAATATGAAAGCAAACTAGCAAATACTCAAGGTAGATAGAAAAAAGTTTTCTAAGTATATAAATAATAAAAGTGTGATGAGAGTGGATATAGGATTCCTGGTAAATTATGTTGGAGAAATAATAATGGGGGCCAAGGAGATGGCAGATGGACTAAAGGAGTACTTTGCATCAGTCTTCACAGTGGAAGGCACTGGCAGTGTGCCAGATGTTGAAGGGTTGAGGGAAGAGAAGTGAGTGCAGTTAATATTACAAGGGAGAAGGTGTTCAAAAGCTGAAAGACCTAAGGGTACTCAAGTCACCCAGACCAGATGAACTGCACCCATGGGTTCTGAAAGCGGTAGCGTTAGAGTTTGTGGAGGCATTAGTAATGATCTTTCAAGGAGCATTGGACTCTGGCATGGTTCTGGTGAACTGGAAAATTACAACTGCCACTCTGGTCTTTAAGAAGGAAGGAAGGAAGGCAGCAGAAAGGAAGTTATAGAGCAGTTAGCCTGACTTCAGTGGTTGGGAATATCTTTGATAAATTGTTAAGGATGAGGTTATGGAGTACTTGGTGATACAGGGCAAGATAGGACAATGTCAACATGGTTTCCTTAAGGGAAAATCTTGCCTGAAGAACCTGTTGGAATTCTTTGAGGAGATTACAAGTTGGATAGATAAAGGGGATGTAGTGGATGTTGTATATTTGGACTTTCAGAAGGCATTGGTTAAAGCATATATGTCAAACTCAAGGCCTGCGGGCCAAATTTGGCCCGCGGTGGAATTATCTTTGGCCCGCGAGATAATATCTAATTACTATTAAAGCTGGCCCCAGTAATCGAAGCGCCTATGGCGTATGATATGGCTAATGCTGAGTTTATTCAGGTACCAGGTTTTCAGGGTTTTTAGTGTTTATTCGGCAGTCTTCTTCATAAGAAACGGAATTTGTAAAGTGAAACACTTTGTAGTTATAGCAGAGACTGAGACACATGAGAGCAGGCTGAAAAAACGGAGGCAACGAAAGCTGCGTTCGCAAGCGTCCGACTGATCCGGCCCGCATGAAGCTGCATTTTGCTCAATCCAGCCCGTGACCTAAAATGAGTTTGACACCCCTGGGTTAAAGCATTGGCTAATTGGTAGGAGGCAACAAGAGGGAATAAAAGGATCCTTGTCTGGTTGGTTACCAGTGACTTAGTGATGTTCCGCAGGGTTTAGTGTTGGGATTACTTCTTTTAATGCTGTATATCAAAGATTTAGATGCTGGAATAAGACCATAAGATATAGGAGCTGAAATAGGCCATTTGGCTCATCGAGTCTGCTACGCCATTCAATCATGGGCTGATCCAATTCTTCCAGTCATCCCCACTCCCCTAACCTCCCCTTACCCTTTGATGCCCTGGCTAATCAAGAACCTATCTATCTCTGTCTTAAATGCACCCAATGACTTGACCTCCACAGCCGCTCGTGGCAACAAATTCCACAGATTTACCTCCCTCTGACTAAAGTAATTTCTCCACATCTCTGTTCTAAATGGACATCCTTCAATCCTGAAGTCGTAACCTCTTGCCCTAGACTCCCCTACCATGGGAAATAACTGTGCCATATCTAATCTGTTCAAGCCTTTTAACATTCAGAATGTTTCTATGAGATCCCCCCCCCCCCCCCAATTCTCCTGACCTCCAGGAAATACAGCCCAAGAGCTGCCAGACATTCCTAATACGGTAAACCTTTCATTCCTGGAATCGTGAATCTTCTCTGAACCCTCCCCAATGTCAGTATATCCTTTCTAAAATAAGGAACCCAGGACTGCACACGATACTGCAAATGTGGTCTCACGAGTGCCTTATAGAGCCTCAACATCACATCCCAGCTCTTGTATTCTATACCTCTAGAAATGAATACCAAAATTGCATTCTCCTTCTTCACAACTGACTCAGCCTGGAGGTTAACCTTTGGGGTAACCTGCACAAGGACTCCCAAGTCTCTTTGCATCTCTGGAATTTTGAATTCTCTCCCCATCTAAATAATAGTCTGCTCATTTATTTTTTCCACCAAAGTGCATGACCATACACTTTCCAACATTGTATTTCATTTGCAACTTCTTTGCCCATTCCCCTAAACTATCTAAGTCTCTCTGCAGGCTCTCTGTTTCCTCAACACTACTCGCTACTCCACCTATCTTTGTATCATTGACAAATTTAGCCACAAATCCATTAATCCCATAGTCCAAATCATTAACATACATTGTAAAAAGCAACGGTCCCAACACCGACCCCTGTGGAACTCCACTGGTAACCGGCAGCCAGCCAGAATAGGATCCCTTTATTCCTATTCTCTGTTTTCTGCCAATCAGCTAATGCTTCACCCATGCTAGTAACTCCCCTGTAATTCCATGGGCTCTTACCTTGCTAAGCAGGCTCATGTATGCACCTTGTCAAAGGCCTTCTGAAAATCCAAATACAACACATCTACTGCATCTCTTTTGTCTACCCTGCTTGAAATTTCCTCAAAAAGTTGCAGTAGGTTAGTCAGGCAGGATTTTCCTTTCAGGAAACCATGCTGGCTTTGGCCTGCCTTGTCTCATCCCTAACAGTCGATTTGAACAACTTCCCAACCACTGATGTCAGGCTAACAGGTCTATAGTTTCCTTTCTGGTGCCTCCCACCCTTCTTAAATAGCGGAGTAACATTTGCAATTTTCCAGTCATCCGGTACAATGCCAGAATCTATCAATTCTTGATAGATGGCTTTGTCGCCAAGCTTGCAGGTGATATGAAGATTGGTGGAGGGGCAGGTAGTGTTGAGGAAATGGGTAGGCTGCAGATGGACCTAGACAGATTAGGGGAATGGGCAAGAATGGAAAATAAAATACAATGCTGGAAAATGCATGATCATGCACTTTGATAGTAGAAATAAATGTGCAGACTATTTTCTAAATGGGGAGAAAATCCAAAAATCAGAGATGCAAAGAGACTTGGAAGTCCTTGTGCAGAACACCATAAAGGTTAACTTGGAGGTAAAGTCGGTGATGAGGAAGGCAAATGCAATGTTAGCATTCATTTCAAGAGATCTAGAATACAAGAGCAGGGATGTGATGCTGAGGCTTTATAAGGCACTGGTGAGGCCTCATCTTGAGTATTGTGAAAGGTTTTGGGTTCCTCATCTAAGAAAAGATGTGCTGGCATTGGAGAGCATTCAGAGCAGATTCACAAGGAAGATTCCGGGAATTAAAGGGTTATTATATGAGCAATGTTTGATAGCTCTGGGTCTATACTTGCTGGGATTTAGAAGGATTTAGAGGAATCTCATTGATAGACAGAGTAGATGTGGAAAGGATGTTTCCCATGGTAGGGTTAGACACCTTACCATGCGAAAAGGACCTCTGGATAGAGGGGCGTCCATTTAAAACAGAGGTGGAGACATTTCTTTAGCCAGAGGGTGGTGAATTTGTACCACAGGAAGTTGTGAAGGCCAGATTGTTGGGTGTATTTAAGGCAGAGTTTGATAGGTTCTTGATTGGACTCGGCATCAAAGGTTACAGGGAGAAGGCTGAGAAGTGGAGCTGGGGGTTGTGGGAAAGAATCAGCCAAGATTGAATGGTGAAGCAGACCCGACAGACTAATGGACTAATTCTATTCCTAACTGGCCATAAAGGTACACCTCCTACTCCATGCATAGGAATCCCCATACACACCCAACAACTACCATAATTACATTAGTCCATGTGGCATAGTTGTGAGCTAAGCCCAAGTAAGTAGTACAGGTTCTTCCAGCATAATATACTCCAAAAGTCTACACTACAAAAGTAATTTCTTCATAATTCAGTTTTCCATCTTCCCTTCTTCAGAAGATAACTTGCACTTGGTTCTGTGTGTCCAATCAGGCTTCCACTAGACCACGGGTGGCCAACCTTTTACATTCTATGTGTCAATATTTTCACGCATGCGTTCAGATGTGCCATTCAACTCTTGTACCCCCATTCAATTCTTGTAAAAGTATGTTAATATAGACATATTTAGCATTTTTACATGATATATTGATTTAATTTAAAAACAAGATAAACATTACTTACCTTAGTAAGACTTTTAACAAATATATTTTGTGTTCTTTTTATTTCTTCCTTTTTCTAAATTACATATTCTTTCTGTAACTCAGACCCAAGCACTAGCTTCAGTTTTCCTTCTATTTCAGTCTGATGTTGTGTTTTATAGTGTCTATTAAGATCATGTCTTCTATTATGCGAGGAAGTGTTTTCACAAACAATGCACAATGGTTTTCCTGATGGACCCGTTATAAATAAAAGTCATTTTCCCCACTGTTCATTGAATTCATGCTTACGATCACTTTCCACTTTTCTTTTGCTCATTTTCTTTTGCACTGTGATGGGTAACTGAATGTAAAAACAAGGTTTATTTTTTGAAAAAGTACAAAACTGCAAATGTTCACAAAGGACGAACAAAGCACAACTCCGTAGTGCACGAATGTCAATTGTAAACCGACTGGTAAAAACCTGCGACACAGCACTAGTGCAGACGCCTGGCGCCTCAGGATCAAACAAGTATCAAACATGTATTGAACAATTATGAAGTGACTACAGAACAGAAGTCCTTCTTTCCTAGTTTGACTCATTGAACATTTTTTAAAATTGAAAACAGATTAATGTGAAAGAAGATATTCACCAAAAGATGTGCACAAAATAATAAAATCGCTAAAAATAATTGCTAAGTTTTAGATTTATTCTCGGTTTTTGGTTAATACTTTTTGAATGAGTAGGCTTACTTTTTTATTATTATCACTGGGGTGCAATGCACCACTTCTAATCATCCAATGCGCCACAGGTTGGCCATCCCTGCCCTAGACTTTCACAGCAGTCCTTGTCACCAGGATCACCTGATAGAGCTCTTTCCACCTAAGAGAAAGGTGAAAAGGGCCCATCATATACACGTACATAGTCTCCAGGTTTAAAGGGAGGAGTAAACACGAGGAACTCTGCAGATGCTGGAAATTCAAACAACACACACAAAATGCTGGTGGAACACAGCAGGCCAGGCAGCATCTATAGGAAGAAGCATTGTTGACGTTTCGGGCCGAGACCCTTCGTCAGGACTAACTGAAAGGAAAGATACTAAGAGATTTGAAAGTAGTGGGGGGGGGGGGGGGGGGATGCGAAATGATAGAAGACCGGAGGGGGTGGGATGAAGCTGAGAGCTGGAAAGGTGATTGGCGAAAGTGATACAGAGCTGGAGAAGGGAAAGGATCATGGGACAGGAGGCCTCGGGAGAAAGAAAGGGGGAAGGGGGCACCAGAGGGAGATGGAGAACAGGCAGAGAGAGAGAAAAAAAAACAACTAAATATGTCAGGGATGGGGTATTAAGAGGAGCATTAACGGAAGTTAGAGAAGTCAATGTTCATGCCATCAGGTTGGAGACTACCCAGCCGGTATATAAGGTGTTGTTCCTCCAACCTGAGTGTGGCTTCATCTTGACAGTAAAGGAGGCCATGGATAGACATATCAGAATGGGAATGGGACGTGGAATTAAAACGTGTGGCCACTGGGAGATCCTGCTTTCTCTGGCAGACCGAGCGTAGGTGTTCAGCGAAACAGTCTCCGAGTCTGCGTCAGGTCTCACCAATATATAAAAGGCCACACCGGGAGCACCGGACGCAGTATACCACACCAGCCGACTCACAGGTGAAGTGTCACCTCACCCTGGAAGGACTGTCTGGGGCCCTGAATGGTGGTGAGGGAGGAAGTGTAAGGGCAGGTGTAGCACTTGTTCCACTTACAAGGATAAGTGCCAGGAGGGAGATCGGTGGGAAGGGATGGGGGGGATGAGTGGACAAGGGATCCCTGTGGAAAGCAGAAAGTGGGGGAGGGAAAGATATGCTTGGTAGTGGGATCCCGTTGGAGGTGGCAGAAGTTACAGAGAATTATACATTGGACCTGGAGGCTGGTGGGGTGGTAGGTGAGGACAAGGGGAACCCTATCCCGAGTGGGGTGCGGGAAATGGGAGAGATGCGTTTGAGAGCAGAGTTGATGGTGGAAGAAGGGAAGCCCCTTTGTTTAAAAAAGGAAGAAATCTCTTTCATCCTGGAATGAAAAGCCTCATCCTGAGAGCAGATGCGGCGGAGACGGAGGAATTGTGAGAAGGGGATAGCATTTTTGCAAGAGACAGGGTGAGAAGAGGAATAGTCCAGGTAGCTGTGAGAGTCTGTAGGCTTATAGTAGTTATCAGTAGATAAGCCGTCTCCAGAGATGGAGACAAAAGATCAAGAAAGGGGAGGGAGGTGTCGGAAATGGATCAGGTAATTTTGAGGGCAGGGTGAAAGTTGGAGGCAAAGTAAATGAAGTCAACGAGCTCAGCATGCGTGCAGGAGGCAGCGCCAATGCAGTTGTCGATGTAGCAAAGGAAAAGAAGGGGACGGATACCCGTATAGACTTGGAACATGGACTGTTCCACAAAGTCAACAAAAAGGCAGGCATAACTGGGAAGCATGTGGGTGCCCATGGCTACACCTTTGGTTTGGAGAAGTGGGAGGAGCCAAAGGAAAAATTCTTGAGAGTAAGAACAAATTCCACTAGATGGAGGAGAGTGGTGGTAGAGCGGAATTGGTTAGGTCTGGAATCCAAAAAGAAGCGAAGAGCTTTGAGTCTGTCCTGGTGGGGGATGGAGGTATATAGGGACTGGACATCCATGGTGAAAATAAGGCAGTGGGGGCAAGGGAACTTAAAATCATTGAAAAAATTCAAAGCATGAGAAGTGTCACGAACATAGGTGGGAAGAGATTGAACAAGGGGGGATAAAACAGTGTCAAGGTATGCAGAAATGGGTTCAGTGGGGCAGGAGCAAGCTGAGACAATAGATCTACCTGGACAGCAGGCTTGTGAATCTTGGGTAGGAGGTAGAAACGGGAAGTGTGGGGTGTGGGAACTATGAGGTTGGTGGCAGTGGATGGGAGATCCCCAGATAAGGTTGGTGATGGTATAGGAGACAGTGGCCTGGTGCTCCTTAGTGGGGTCACGATCAAGGGGTAAATAAGAGGAGGTATCAGAGAGTTGTCGTTGTGCCTCGGCCAGGTAGAGGTCAGTGCGCCAGATAACAACAGCTCTCCCCTTATCAGCAGGTTTTATAGTGAGGTTGGGATTGGTGCGGAGGGAGCGGAGAGCAGAGTGTTCGGAAGGAGTGAGGTTGGAATTGGAACAGGGTGTGGTGAAGTCGAGACGGTTGATGTCCCGTCGGCAATTAGCAATAAAGAGATCCAGAGCAGGCAGAAGACCAGAGCAGGGTGTCCATGAAGAGGAGGAGGGTTGAAGATGGGAGAAGGGGTCATTGGTGGGGGTAGGAGAGTCCTTGCCAAAGAAGTAAGCTCGAAGACGGAGCTGGCGGAAAAAGAGTTCAGCGTCATGGCATGCGCGGAACTCGCTGAGGTGTGGGTGAAGGGGGACAAAGTGAGGCCCTTACTGAGGACAGTGCTCTCTGCCTCAGAGTTGAAGGTCGGAGGGAATGGTAAAGACCCGGCACGGATGAGAGATGGGATCAGAAGGGGGAGGGAGGCTGGTAGTATCAGTGGAGAGGGAAGGGTTGGGGTGAGAGGAAGATGGAGCCTCTGAGGGCCCAGGAGCTGACGATGGGATCTGAGGGAGAGGGGATGGCAGAGTGGTGGTGGGGGAAGGGGAGACGGGAGTCACAATCGCAACATGTGAAGACCCGGCCTGGAGTTCAAGGCTGGAGTTGCAGACGGCATGTAACGAATGCAGTTACTGTTATTACCCCTGTATCTAGTCTATAATAAGTCACCCCACTTTGGTTAGGTAGCTTTCTATAGTCCAACACCAGTCTCATCATAGTTCTCAAATCTTGAGGCTTAAAAAGGGGTTTTACTGCCAGTGAGACATGGGTAGTGAATGTGTGCATCTGAGGATGAGTTCCTCCAGTTTGAGTTGAACTTCAGTTGCTATTCCCTCAGGCCCAAAAATTGCCCTACCCAATAAGAATATTAGCTCCCTCTTGCCTTCATGTTGATTTGCTTGGTTTCTACAATCATCATTGGGATCTGGATCCTAGAAGGTTGAGATACAATAGTGCAGTTACTAATTCCAACTAAATCATCCAGAAATTCCTCTGCTTTATTATCAGCTTCAATTTGCTGCCTGAGCCAATTTGCTCAGGGATTTCCCTCAATACACCATCTATAGACAGCAGCCGGGTTCCCTAGTTGTTCAGCTGTTTGTAGCATCATAGTGAGGAGCTCAGATAGTCTGTTTTCGGGGATTTCAAGATACAATGAATAATGGCATTTTATTTACAGAGTGCTTGGTGTCCAAGCAAATTAACAGGTTTAATATATTAACCTAATATTAATCTATATTGTAGTGCCAGAATCAATTAGGACTTGTATTTTCCTATAATCTATCTCTATGTCTAAAATGGGGTCCTCTAGGGGGGGTTCTTGAAAGCCTAATCATTGCTGCCTGTATCACCCACTCTTCGTGGCCCCCTATTGTTGGTTAAAGGGGTTATGATTAAAGGGTTCACGCATGGTAAATGAGGCTGCACTTAATTCCCCTCTCTTGTCTTTATCAGGTCTCTTCCCTTTTCACTCCATCTGGTTCGGCACTCCTTAGTCCAATGCTCTTTCTTCCCACACCACCTGCATACGTCCTGACTCTTATTCCTGTCCTTTGACTGTTCTCTCAAATCACCCCTTCTTCTTTGTTCCTTTTCTCCCTGATTTGTAAATAGCCCATTCCTATCCATATTAATGAGGAATGTTATGACATCCTCCCAATTTTTGTTTTGCCATTCCAGATTGGTCAATTTAAAAGAATGTGCTACCTCTGGTCAGAGAGTCGTTTGCTGCCAGGGAGATCCGTGCACTAGATTTCCAAGTATTTTTAAACCAGGCAATAGAATCAGTAAAAGTCTCCCCCTCCTTTTGCTGACATCTAGTTACAAGTGTCTGTGTTGCATGGCTCCTATGAGAATGGCATCTTTGTATCTATTCAGTCAGTAGGACTCCTATCACCACTCCCCTCGTACCCCGGTGGAGGGGCCCAGTCCCCTTGTGATCCTTGAGGCACATTGGGAAATCCTGTTCTAACTTCCGGCCAGGAAGTTCAATAGGCTACCTTGAGTAATGCCTGGACTTCTCCAGGTAAGGGATTAAAAATCTGGCAAGCCTGTATCAGTCTGTATTCCCTTCATTCCCCAGTGGAAGGCTACTAGTTTGCGGGGTGGATGGGGGGGCTCCGCTAACCATGTTGCGTACCTCAGCCAGGGTGCAAGGTTTAAGTATTGGAACATTATGTAAGAAGCCTGAGCAGAGAGTCAAACTATTCAGCAGCCCCTCCTTGGCTTCGCCCCACATGTTTGTGATCTTACCACAGGTCTGTCTCTTCAATCCAGTCTGTGAATCTGGTTCTACCCTCAGCCCCGGGGTCATGATGTCCGATCCCCACCTCCCCACTGGAACCACCTTGGCTGTTGCTGTTGTTGCCGCCTATGCTGGGACACCCAGCAGCCATTTCCATTATTTCCATATCATCCGGAAGCTCCAGCTAGGGGGAGGGGGTGCCATTCAAGTGTATGTAGTCCGTTGTCTGAGGCAGTCGCAGCCGAGGGTTCTGATGGGGACACCTCAGCCTTTTGCGTAATTTGTTCTTCCTTTTTTTTAGGTTTAACCTTTGGAAGCTGGTGTCTTCTCATTTGTAAAAATACCATCATAGATTAAATCCCAATCAGGGTCTCTAACCCCAGCTTCTCTTTCATTTTGCCTGTACTGAATCTGTTTTCAGATCGAAGGATCCGCCATAAAGCCAATCCCCACCACTCCACCCATAGAGATCACGAGAAAAAGTTACAGAGTACCTGCTATCTCCCATTTCCAACCAAACCTTGTCTGCCGATGACCTTGGGGAACCAACGGATTCTGTCTTCTATCTTCTTTCGGGTGTTCTTGTTCATGGGTGCTGTCATTGGGGGATCAACAGGTCACTTCCTGGTATGCGGTGTTGATCCAGATAGTTTTTTTGATTCCCTTTCTGGGGTTTACTGTCCCTGTTACCTATTTTACCTGCCTGTTAATTTTTCTCTACCAAGGACGTACAGAGACATACACTCAAAAACATGCACTCTTATATAATCCCCTTGCCCTTTTCCATTGGCCAATGGGGAAGGTTCTAATCACAAGGTCCTTAACTGTCTTAGTTTTAATACCGTCTTTTTAATCAGAACTCCAAGCCCATTCTTCCAAACACCGTCTTGTTCTGAGTCCGAACTCCGGGGTGATTACCTGCTGGTTTGGGGCAGCTCTGCACCCTACCCCAGTTTTGATTTCTATCTTTCAAGCAAGTCTCATGGGTGGGTACCTTGGCCCGATCTTGATGAGAAGAATTTCTTGGATGGGTTCATTGGGATCCCATCCTCGTCGCCAGATCCTGTTAGAGAATTTAGTACTGATCCAGCACAAAGTAGGCAAAGACATAGAAGTTAGGTACCACCTTAATTTTATGAATTCATGGGGAGCTGTTCTACACATTACTGCCAACATAAGGTTCCTATTCCAATTTATACAATCAACCAAACTCCAGACATTGTTTCCGCAATTTACACATTAGTGCCTATACAATTGGTTCCTCATTGCTCAGAGTACCAAACTGTACAGTATCATGTTGACAGGCTACATTTATGGAAAAGAGTACAGTCGATGTTTTGGGCCAAGAACCTTCAGCAGGTTAGGGTTAGGGTTGAATCCAACTGAAGGGTCTCGGCCCAAAACATCGACTGTACTCATCAAAAAGGTTCAGTCACTTGGCGTTCAAGATGCGGTAGCAAATTGGATTAGACAATAACTTCGTTGGAGGAGCCAGAGAGTGGTAGTATATAGCTGCCTGTCTGACTGGAGGCCTGTGACTAGTGGAGTGCTAGAAGGATCAGTACTGGGTCCATTGTTATTTGTCATAGAACATAGAAAACCTACAGCACAATACAGGCCTTTCGGCCCACAAAGCTGTGCTGAACATGTCCTTACCTGAGGTTACCCATAGCCCTCTATTTTTCTAAGCTCCATATACATATCCAGGAGTCTCTTAAAAGATCCTGTCTTATCCCCCTCCACCACTGTCACTGACAGCCCATTCCACACAATCACCACTCTCTGTGTAAAAAAATTTACCCCTGACATATTCTCTGTACCTACTTCCAAGCACCTTAAAACTGTGCCCTCTTCTGCTAGCTATTTCAGCCCTGGGAAAAAGCCTCTGACAATCCACATGATCAATGCCTCTCATCATCATATACACATCTATCAGGTCCCCACTCATCCTCCGTCGCTCCAAGGAGAAAAGGCTGAGTTCACTCAGCCTATTCTCATAATGCATGCTCCCCAATCCAGGCAGCATCCTTGTAAATCTCCTCTGCACCCTTTCTATGGTGTCCACATCCTTCCTGTAGTGAGGTGACCAGAACCGAGCACAGTATTCCAAGTGGGGTCTGACTAGGGTCCTATATAGCTGCAACATTATCTCTCGGCTCCTAAACTCAATCCCACGATAGATGAAGGCCAATGCACCGTATACCTTCTTAATCAGAGTCAACCCGCGCAGCAGCTTTGAGTGTCCTATGGACATGGACCCCAAGATCCCTCTGATCCTCTACAATGCCAAGAGTCCCACCATTAATATTTGATCTACCAAAATGAACCATTTCACACTTACCTGGGTTGAACGCCATCTGCCACTTCTCAGCCCAGTTTTGCATCCTTTTAAACCTCTGACAGCCCTC
Source organism: Hemitrygon akajei (assembly GCF_048418815.1). NCBI lineage: Eukaryota > Metazoa > Chordata > Chondrichthyes > Myliobatiformes > Dasyatidae > Hemitrygon > Hemitrygon akajei. Next base: position 103,515,736 of record NC_133128.1, on the reverse strand, counting down.
CACAACCTTTGTGTCATCAGCAAATTTACTAACCCATCCCTCCACTTCCTCATCCAGGTCATTTATAAAAGTCACGAATAGTAAGGGTCCCAGAACAGATCCCTGAGGCACACCACTGGGGACCGACCTCCATGCAGAATATGACCTGTCTACAACCACTCTTTGCCTTCTGTGGGGAAGCCAGTTCTGGATCCACAAAGTAATGTCCCTTTGGATCCCATGCCTCCTTACTTTCTCAATAAGCCTTGCATGGGGATCTGGACCAGCTGGAAAAGTGGGCTGGAAAGTGCCATATGGAATTTAATGCAGACAAATGTGAAACATTACACTTTGGGAGAACAAACCAGAGTAGGACTTGCAGGGTAAGTGGTAGGACATTTAGGACTGTGGTAGATTGAAAGGAGATTTGATAGAGGAATACAAAATTATGAGGGGTATAGATAGGTTAAGTGCAAGCAGGCTTTTTCCACTGAAATTGGATGAGACTGTGAAGTGGAAATCATGGATTAGGGGTGAAAGGTGAAATGTTTAAAGGGAATATATGGGGGAACTTCTTCATTCAGAGGGTGGTAAGAGTGTAGAATGAGCTGCCAGCATAAGTGGTGCATGCGAGATGGATTTCAACATTTAAGAGAAGTTTGGATATGTACATGGAGGGCAATGGTCCGGGTGCAGATGAATGGGACTAGACTGATTAAAAGTTCAGCACGGACCAGATGGACCGAGGGGCCTCTTTCTATTCTGTAATGTTTTACGACTCTAGATGTAGAATCTAAAATGTATAGTTCCTAATGTTCTGAAATGTAAGGAGAGGGCAACAAATTAAAGACATGTAAAGATGAAGATTTTAAAGATTAGCTTTATTTGGCACATGTACTAAATATACAGTGAAGTGCATCATTCATGTTGAATCAAACCCATGAGAAATGTGTTGCATGGCCCATAAGTTTCGTCATGCTTCTGGCACCAACCTAGCATGCCCACAACATGGTAACTCTAACCATTCGTTTTTGGGATGCAAGAGGAAACGCACACACTCAGAGTTGGATTGGTAAATGATGGTTGGTGAGAAGTAAAGAGCAGTGAATCAATGAAGAAGTTACCCTGAATCTCAATATGATAGCAAGCTAAAAGTTTGCAATCTACTTTGAAGTTTGACACACATGAGAGGGAATACTAGTCGGCACCAGCAAATAATAACTGCCCAGTAAAGTAGGTAAAATATCGAACAGACCATGAAGTCTGCAAACCTTTAACACCATTTTATATTTGTACAAAGTGGAGTACAGTTCTTTTTAACTGAAAATAGTTGGTCATTAGAGTGAGCCACAAGGTAAAGAATACAGATGAATAAACTCTTCTCGGGCTTCTGTCTGGGTACTAGTATTGATTATCACCAATGTTTTGATGACAAACTCTGCCATCTTCCTCAGGGATGTTGCCTGAACATGTCCAGTCTGGTAGTATTTATTGGTCATCCTTCCTGATTGGTTAGTCCTCATCCAATCAGATTTCCGCTCTCCCACCTTGTTTTCAATCTAATTCCAGTTCTTACTTAGAACAAAACCTTTGTCTTTGTTAAAGTTCTTTCCCCCCAGTTTTATTTCAAGAATAAAATAATACCAATTTAGTTTCTGCACCATTGCCTCATTTGATGGCACCACACTTGCCATGTTTCCATCTTTATCCATGTGGTTTCCTCAGATACATCACCCACGGAGAGTACAGTGTCTTTCATCACATACGAGGGGTGATTGATAAGTTCGTAGCCTAAGGTAGAAGGAGTCAATTTTAGAAAACCTAGCACATCTATTTTTCAACATAGTCCCCTCCTACATTTATACACTTAGTCCAGCGGTCGTGGAGCATACGGATCTTGGACCTCCAGAAAGTGTCCGCAGCAGGGGTGATTAATAAAATTTGTGGCCTAAAGTAGAAGGAGATGAGTTATATAGTGCTCATTACATACACATGCAGTTCAACTCTTTGAGTGATTATGCGGGAAGTTTTAAGTTAATATTAATCACCCCGATGAGTTATTAACTTCAAATTTTCTGCATAATCACTCAACCTTTGTCCTGACAAAGGGTCTCGGCTCGCAACGTCGACTGTACTTCTTCCTATAGACGCTGCCTGGCCTGCTGCGTTCCACCAGCATTTTGTGTGTGTTACTTGAATTTGCAGCATCTGCAGATTCCCTCATGTTTGCGAAAAATAAATGTGCTAGGTTTTCTAAAATTGACTCTTTCTACATTAGGCCACAAACTTATCAATCACCCCTCGTATATACTCAAGGCAGCCAGGTTTAACCTATCACTGACTCATCAGTCCCTCCACTATCTATAACATCCAACAGTGGATAAGCAGGAGTTTCTTCCATGTGGTTTTTGCAAAGACCGTAACTATTTTTCTAAATTTACTTTTGGGGACCCTGTGGTTCATGTTCAGTGGATTGTTTGTTTGCTTTTTTTTTACTGTTTCCATTCTTTTTTGCAGATTGGATGTGTGCCTGTCCTTGTGGTGTGGGGCTTTTCATGGATTCTATTGCTTCTTTGTTTTATGGCTGCCTGCAAGAAGATGCATTTCTAGATGGTGTATGGTATACATTGTTAGTAAGAGTACTTTTGACTTTATTGTCCTTATTTTAGTTGCAACCTCTGTTTCCTGACCATTGATTTGATTTATTAACCTTGTTTCTTTCTCCGCAGATATTGCCTGACCTGCTGATTCCTGCTTTTAGTTCAGATCTTCAATAGCTGCAGCATATTGCTTTTGAACTCCATCCTTCAAACTGGCAAATGAACCTCGGCATCACATTCAAGTTAGAGTCGGCACCTGGACTTTATTTCCCTATCATCTCTATAACCGCCACGATAATATTACTCATAATAAAACATCCCTTCAAGATGCATCACAGTGTGGTATGGCAGCTGCTTTGCTGAAGGCTGCAAAAACAGCAGAGAGCTATGTACACACCTAATCCATTACAAAAGCCAGCCCCCTCTCCATGGACTCTGCCTACACTACCCACTGCCTGGAAAAAGCAGCCAACATAACCAAAGCTGCCCCACCCCACCCTTGTTGTTCTCTCTTCTTCCACCACCCATCAGGCAGAAGATGCAAGAACTTGAGAATGTACGTACGGTCTCAGGGCACATTCTAAACCTCTGTTGAATAAACCCCTCGTACACTAAAAGATGAACACTTGATCGCCAAATCTACCTTGTAATGGCCCTTGCCTGTGCTGCACTTCCTCAATAGCTGTAAAACTACATTCTGCACTCTGTTTTCCCTTTGTATTACCTCATTATTTATGGAGTGATCTGCCTGGTTGACACCAAACTGTGGAGAAGATCCGTGTAATTATTTTGTCTCGCCAAAGATCTAGGTAAAGGGATAACAACTAATGGATTGATTTAAACTTTTGGAAAGTGAATGTGATTTTAGAAAGGAGGTTCAATGTTCTTCTGACACCGGGTCAAGAGCACAATCTATAGACTGTGCTTCCTTCTTGGTGAGCAGTTTGGGTTCCTGAATACAAAAGCAACTTCTAACTGTCAACGCATTTACAGTGCCTATAAAAAATATCCACCTCCCCTACCCCCCCGCCCAGAGGTTTTCATGTTTTACTGTTTTACAACATTAAATCACAGTGGATTTAATTTGGCTTTTTTGACAGTGATCAACACTGATCTACTTTAATGTCAAAGTAGAAACAGATGTCTACAATGTGATTTAAATTAATTACAAATATAAAACACAAAATAATTGATTACATAAGTCTTTAATGTGACACACCAAATCATCACTGGTGCAGTCAATTTTTTTTAGAAATCACATTATTAATTAAAGAGAGATCTGTTTTTGGAGACCTGTGTGCAGTCAAGGTGTTTCAATTGATTGTAGTAAAAATGCACCTTTATCTGGAAGGCGCAATTGCTGATGAGTCAGTATCCTGGCAAAAACTACACCATGAAGATAAAAGAGCACTCCAAGCAACTCTACAAACAGCATATTGAAAAGCACTAGTCAGGAGATGGATACAAGAACATTACCAGGTCACTGAATATCCCTTGGAGTACAGTTAAGTCAATCATCAAGAAATTGAAAGAATAAGGCACAGCTGTAAATTTGCCTAGAACAGGCTGCCCTCAAAAACTGAGTGACCGTGCAAGAAGGGGACTAGTGAGGGAGGCCACCAAGAGACCTATGACAGTTATGGAGGAGTTACAAACTTCAGTGTTGAAATGACTGCACGTACAACAACTGTTGCCTGGATGCTTCAGCTGTTGCAGCTTTATGGGAGAGGGGCAAAGAGAAAGCCACTGTTGAAATATCTCACATGAAATCTTGGCTAGAGTTTGCCAGAAGGCATGTGGGAGACTCTGAAACCAAATTTGAGCTTTCTGGCCAACAGATTAAATGCTATGTTTGCTGTAAGCCAAACACTGCACATCATCAAAAACCCACCATCCCTACCATGAAGCACGGTGGTGGCTGTACCATGCTGTGGGGATGCTTCACCACAGCTGACCCTGGAAGGCTTGTGAAGGTAGAGGGTAAAATGAATGCAGCAAAATACAGGGAAATCCTGGAGGAAAACCTAATGCAGTCTGCAAGAGAACCACGACTTGGAGTAGATTTGTTTTCCAGCAAGACAATGACTCCAAGCATAAATCCAAAGCTACACAGGAATGGCTTAAAAACAACAAACTGATTGTCCTGGAGTGACCAAGTCAGTCCAGACCTCATTCCAATTAAGAATTTGTGGCTGGACTTGAAAAGGGCTGTTCACTCATGATTCCCATGCAATCTGACAGAACTTGAGCAGTTTTGTAAAGAATGGGGAAAAATTGCAGTGTCCAGATGTGCAAAGCCAATAGAGACCTATCCACACAGACTCAGGTACATCTACTAATTACTGACTTGAAGGGAGTAAATACGTAATCATTTTTTTTGTGTTTTATATTTGTAATTAATCTATATTGCTTTATAGAGATCTGTTTTCACTTTGGCACAAAAGTCTTTTTCTATTGATCAGTGTCAAAAAAGCCAAATTAAATCCACTGTGATTCAATGTTGTAAAACACTAAAACATGAAAACTTTTGGGGGAGGGGTGAATACTTTTTATAGGCACTGTAGTTACATGCTGAAACTCTGGTAGAATCTATTGCTTCCAATCGATTGTGTTTTACATTAAGGCAACAATGCACTTGACCCTACAGACAATACAGTGTGCTGTGGAAAATGTTCAAAGAAAGCAAATCAAAATGAAATGTTTGAAGTGATTTTACCAAGTATCCAATCATTAGAAATTATATTTTGTTTTTTAAAACATGATTGGTTCATTTTAATCTGTTTTTTAAATTATGAATTATCGAGTTCATAACTGTAGTCGTACTGCCTGGAAAACAATACATTTAAATATTACTGATAACTGATTCTATGAATACATGATCTGTCAAATAATGTGTTTTTCCATTCCAATATAGAGTCAGTACAGCTCCGAAATCAGGTTGAACTTCTAATCAACATAGCTGTGTAATTCCAGCAATACCCAAGGTCTGTCATCCATCAGTGCATTTCAATATTTGGCAGTTTTAAAGCTACAGGTGCATATTCCTAAAGGGAAAAAAGAAAAGTACCTTTAAGGATGTGAGGGGTACTGTGCAAGAAATAAATTGCCAGTGAGCAAAACAGTAAATAATTCTGTAATAGTTATAAAAGTACCTTATTCTCTTTGCATCTGCACATGACAAAGATGAGAGTAAGAGAAATCAAAAATAGCAGGATTCCAACCCATAGGATAATGTAAGGAATGTAGAACACAACCTTTATAATATGAAGCGCCCATTTCAATTTAACAGCAGATTTGTCATCAATCACAGCATTCTAATAAAACAAAGGAGTAAAGAATAACCAATGAAAAGAGGCAAATGTACATAGTTCATTTTATCAAATGCTGCCTACATACAGTTTTATTTCTTGATCTGTATCTGCCGTGCTATCTTCTCACAGCTAGCATTGAGCAGGAGGTACAGAAACCTGGTCCTGCCCCACCAGATTCAAGAACAGCTGTTTCCCTTCAACCATTCGGTGCTTGTACCAACCAGCAATTACTAATCACTACAGTTTGGCAACACTATGATCACGTTGATCATTTTGCATTAAAGTGGACCTTTTTTTTTACTTTAACCATGTTCTTTTTCGTAAGAATTGTGCTTAATAAGAACTTTCTTTTTGAGATAGTGATTTAGATGCATATCATATTTTTTACTGAGTTAAGTATTGTATGTAATTAGTTTTGCTACAACAAGTGTATGGGACATTGGAAAAAAAAGTTGAATTTCCCCATGGGGATGAATAAAGTATCTATCTATCTATCTATCTAATACACGTTTTCCTTGTGAAGGCTGCTTATACAATATCCGTCATACTGCTACAAGCAGGCTTTTCATTGTACTTGTGCCTACGTGTACTTATGCACATGATGATAAACTCAACTTTGACTTTGACAGTGAGGGAGAGTGAAAGTAAAAAGCCATCTTTATTACTGTGTGCAGTTCTGGTCAGTGTGTTAAAGGAAGGATGTGGAGGGTTTGGAGAGGGTGCAGAAGAGCTTCACAGGATGTCACCTGATTTAGAGAGAATTAGCCACGAAGAGAAGTGGGCCAAACTTGAATTGTTTCATCTGGAGTGTTGGAGACTGAAAAGCGATCTGACAGAATAATAAGAGAAATATATAGTGTGGATACTTGGTTTTCACCCCTCAGATGGAAATGACCAATACTAAAGGACATAGGTTTAAGGTGAAAGGGGGCAAGTTCATATAAGATTTATGAGGCAAATTTTTCTTTGCACAGAGAGTGTTAGGTGCCTGCAACATGCTACCAGAAATAGGAGTGAAAGCAAATATAATAATATTTAAGAGACATTTAGACAAGCACATGAATAGGTAGGGAATCAAAGGATATGTACCACGTGCAGACAGATGGGATTCATTTAAGTTGGCATTGTGCTCAGCTCAGATATCATGGGCCAAAGAGACTACTCCTGTGATGTACTCTCTCTATGTTCTGTGTTTATAAACCAGCTACTTGATATCAGTAGTTGGTGAAATTCTCAGCTCTATTATTAAGGAGGAAGTAGCATGAATAAGATTAGGCAGAGCCAAAATGAATTTAATGGAAGTAAGATCATATGGTGGATTACAAAACAAATGAAGTCAGATTAATAGGAAGGAAGGAAGTAGGAATAAATGGATTGTTTTTTGAGTGGAAGGCTCGGGAGATTGATGTTCATAATCCATGTTATTGGTTAGATTGGGACCAAGTGTAATACAGTATATCCAGGTTTGCAGAGGATACAAGCTGAGTGGCAGTGTGAACAATATGAGGAGAGTGTAGAGATCCTTTGTGGGATATGGAAATGCCAACTAAATGGACAAAGACATGCCTGATAGACAGTACTGGGGAAAAATGTGAAGCCATCCACTTTCACAACTAAGTGAAGGTTAATGATAAGCATAACAAATAACCAATAAGATAGATAGACTGCAAGTGCTGGAACCTGGAGAGAAAAAAAGACTGCTGGAGGAACCCAACAGGTCAAGTAGAATCTGTATGTCAGGAAATGACCCAGGAGGCTTGACCCAAAAGCAAAGCAGTGATGAACGATAAATTGAATAAGACTGCAAAACTAACAAACCACTTGGGGCACAAAACAAGAGAGAACATGCGCTAAAGACCACAGATAGCCAAGTACCTGAAAGCTTAGAGCAACTGGTTGAGGTTGGCTGGTTAGTATGAATGAACAAGGACTGTGAATGAGAGCTGGGTTCAAACAGGCCTCAGGTGATGAGTTGGAAACAAGTGGCAGGTGACTCCTGTTAGCTGGTAGAAATGGGGAGGTGCCTCTGTATAGGCTTGACACTGGAGGGAAATGGACAAAGTTTCATATAAAGACCTTTTATCTGGACTGAAAGATCTGAAAACTGGGAGATAGCCTATATATAGATATAGAGAATGGGTGGAACAAGAGCTGGCAGGTGATAGATGAACCTAGGAGAGGAGGGCTATGGACAGATGGAGGAGGAGAGTGTGGAAATAGTGACAGAGGCTGGGAATTGATTGGTGGAGGCAGCAAAGGGCCACAGATGGTATTATCCAATGAGGAATTAAGATGGGACTATAGGGAATGGGTGAGCAGATGGGTACATTGGGGGAAGCAGAACCGGTGGGAGGATGATGGACAGAAGGAGTGAGTAGATGAAGTGAATGATATAGGATGATTGGGGGCTGGGAGGAGTATGTTGGTGTTTGTTAAAATGGTGGAGAATACATGAGATGCTGTAGATATAGATGGGAAGGGAGTGGACAAGGGGTATCAGAAGAGAATCAATGCATGATGTGATTACATTGAGGCAAGAGCAGGCTAGTTGGTAAAATTGTGTGTGTCCTCCTTTAAGAATTATACGCTGCAAACACCTGCTCTATACTCTTCCCTATGTCATTGGTGCCAATAATGTACCACGACTTCAGGCTGTTCACCTTCCCACTTTAGAATGCTATGTATCTGATCTGAGACATCCCTCACCTTTGCACCTGAAAGGCAACGTACCATGCAGGTGTCACTTTCACATCCACAGAATCTCCCGTCTCTTTCTCTAATTATGTAATCCCCTATCATTACTGTGCTCCTTTCCTCCCACTGCGTCCCTTCTGAGCCACAGAACCAGACTCAATGCCAGAGACCTGGTTACTGTGGCTTTCTCCTTGTAGGTTATCCCCCCACCCCTTCCCAAAGAAGTTTACTTATATTGAGGGTAATGGTTGCCTATTCCCTTTCCCTCCCCATACAGTCACCCCTCCAGCAACTTAGGGGTGACCACCTCCCTGTAGCTCCTCTCTGTTGCCTCCTTACTCTCCCATATGAGCCGAACATTGTTCAGCTGCAGCTCTAGTTCCCTAACATAGTTTGTAGGAGGTGCAGTGGGATGTGGGATGCACCTCGTGCCTATGTAGTTTGCAGGGAGACTGGAGCTCTCACAAGAGTTCTCACATCTGACATGAAGAACATACCACTGAGCCTAGACACATTCTCACTGCACTAGCTATGTATTAATAGAGAAAGAAAGGAACTTGCTATAAGTTAGAGCCTTTGCCTCTTGAGACAAAGCATGACTACTGTAATGCTGGCCCACTCCCATAATGGCCGCTCCGCTTACACCTCGCTTCTTTTTATTGGCCTTTGCCAAGTACCTAATAGATCATTATGGTTGAAGCCCCCAAAAGTCCCAAGTTCTTAAAGCTCATGCCACCTATCCAACAAGTGAATGTTCATTTAACTCAATGGGTCAGGTTGCATCTGTGTTGAGAAATAGTTTGATATACTAGGGCAGTTATAGTAAGCTTAACATCTTGTAACAGCCATATAACTTACCTCATTTAAAAAGATAACCGGTAAGAGCATTGTCCTTATTTGACCAGTTTGGCTGTAAAGGAATATATTGAAAAAGGCCATTAAATACCTACTGCTGTCATACATAGATACATAGTTTCTCCAGTGTGTGTGTCTGTTATTTGTGAATGGGAGAGGCAAGGGGGCTTTCGGTTCTAACAATTTTCTGTCATTAATTCCTTGGGGTTTTCCTTCAGTTTCGTGGATGTCTGTGAAGAGTAAGAATTTCAGGTCATATACTTTATACTAGTGGTCACCAACCTTTTTAAGCCCAAGATCCCCTACCTCAGCCTTAGTAAAAGGCAAGATTGACCCCAGATCGATTAGTTACACGCATGCGCACCAGGGCAGAAAAGACCGGAAGTAAAACCCCGCAACCCGTAAGTAGAAATAATGTATGAACACCAGGGGTACTGACCCTTTTTTTTGCACCGCTGACCAGCTTAATATTGACAATATTCTTGCGGGCGGGCCAGCCAATGGGGGAGGGGTGGTGTTAAACACAACGGGAATACAGCGATACTCAAAGCAGATTCCTTATGTCCAGTCTATTCCGCAATTTAGTTTTTGCGGCTCTCGGCACTTAGCTTCTGTCCCGCACTGCTCACGTTTTTTCTGCTGAAAAAACTCAACGGGTTAGTCTTTAAGTGCTGTGTGCTTGGTCTCAGGGTACCAAAGCAGTTTTGACGGCTTCATTGCCTCATTAGACAGCCTCCAGGTCCAAGCTCCAGCCTCCTGCCACCAGACGCCTTGGCCAGGTGCGGCTGGTCGTAGGTGGGGTGAGAGGACAAGGTCAGGGCCGGATGTCCCTGTGCCGGGGCCGCGGCAGCCACAGTCCGGAGAGAGCGACTGACCGAGCGAGGAGAGCGACAGGCCTGCGCCCGCACCACTTGCAGGATCTATCGGCCGACAAAAGTTTGTTTCAGTAGATCGCAGCGAGGTAGCTGCTCTGATACTTACGAAACGCTGAGCCCGAATTAGGTCGTCTGCGAATATTTTAGCACCGGGTTCCCCACGAACATTCGGTGTGTTAAACAGGTTTAAAGGCAGTGCTCCATGCCAGTAGCAACAGCACTTCCTGCTGGCCGCCCGAGGCCAAACAGTGATCCCTGGCGCGAGGGTGTCACTGCAGTTAGGCGACTGTTGACCTCGCGTGTATTCAAATTTAACAGTGGGCGTGACAGGGAATGAGGAAAGGTGCAGCTGACTCCTATCATTTCCTCACAGCCTGGTGGTTGGGGACCACTGAATTACACTGTAGTGCGTGGCGGGGGAACTACACGCATGCGCACTGGGCAGAAAGAACGGAACTAAAATCCTGCAACCTGGAAACAATCTCTCAGCAGTATTTGTGTATTTATTTTTCTTTTTTTTTCGGGATCTACTGGGAAAGTCTCAAAGATCGACGGGTTGGTGACCACTACTTTATACATTTGCTGATATTGAATGGAACCATTGAACCCTTTGGAAGAAGAAATTCCTACAGACCCAATTTTTAATTGACTGCCCCCTCACTTGAAACTCTGCTGCTTATGGAATCATCTTGAAATCCACCCTATTAAATGCATCAGTACATGGACCCACACTTTCCTAAACACTAAATCTAACTTTTTCAGCTTGTTTGATGAGGTCAATTCCTCCTCTCAACCTTTGGTTCACAGTGAAGCAGACTATGGCTCTTAAAGAGTTCTTTGAAATTTTTTTGTTAACTGTGGTAACTCTTTTAGGCAGTGAGATCCAAATAATAATCTTCCATCTAATCCTTCGACCAGTTAGATTTATCCCCACATTTACTCACCTATCATCAAGTCATAGATGTATACAACACAGAAACAGGCTTTTCAAGTCCATGCCAACCATGGATATTTCTTTACATTAATCCACAGATCAATTTTGTTTTCCCTACATGCCCATCAACACTGCTCAGGTTCCACCAATCACCTACATCCAAGGGGTAATTTTCGGTAGCCATACAAACTGGCAACTAGCACAACAATGCAGGAGGAAAACAGAGCAACCAGGTGAAAGAAGCTTATTTCACAACTGAGAGTTTAGAATAATCAAAAGTGAACAAGATGGTTACACAGTGCCTACACTCATGAGATATTTGGAATCAAGAGGAAGAATTCCAAAAAGTTACCATTGAGTGATCTACTGTTAAGGTACCTCAGTCCTAAATTAGATAACACCAAAATTGGTGGCATAATTGGCTTGTCTGTGAAGGGAGTACATTCAGATTGGAGGGTTGTGACTAGTGGTGTCCCACAAGGATCGGTTCTGGGACCTCTACTTCTCGTGATTTTTATTAACGACCTGGATGTGGGGGTAGAAGGGTGGGTTGGCAAGTTTGCAGATGACACAAAGGTTGATGGTGTTGTAGAGGATTGTTGAAGATTGCAGAGAGACATTGATAGGATGCAGAAGTGGGCTGAGAAGTGGCAGATGGAGTTCAACCCGGAGAAGTGTGAGGTGGTACACTTTGGAAGGACAAACTCCAAGGCAGAGTACAAAGTAAATGGCAGGATACTTGGAGGTATGGAGGAGCAGAGGGATCTGGGGGGGTACATGTCCACAGATTCCTGAAAGTTGCCTCACAGATAGATAGGATAGTTAAGAAAGCTTATGGAGTGTTAGCTTTCATAAGTCGAGGGATAGAGTTTAAGAGTCGCAATGTAATGGTGCAGCTCTATAAAACTCTGGTTAGGCCACACTTGGAGTACTGTGTCCAGTTCTGGTCGCCTCACTACAGGAAGGATGTGGAAGAATTGGAAAGGGTACAGAGGAGATTTACCAGGATGCTGCCTGGTTTAGAGAGTATGCATTATGATCAGAGATTAAGGGAGGCTGGGCTTTACTCTCTGGAGAGAAGGAGGATGAGAGGAGACATGATTGAGGTATACAAGATATTAAGAGGAATAGATAGAGTGGACAGCCAGTGCCTCTTCCCCAGGGCACCACTGCTTAATACAAGAGGACATGGTTTTAAGGTAAGGGGAGGGAAGTTCAAGGGGGATATTAGAGGAAGGTTTTTAACTCAGAGAGTGGTTGGTGCATGGAATGCACTGCCTGAGTCAGTGGTGGAGGCAGATACACCAGTGAAATTTAAGAAACTACTAGACAGGTATATGGAGGAATTTAAGGTGGAGGGTTATATGGGAGGCGGGGTTTAAGGGTCAGCACAACATTGAAGGCCTTGTACTGTGCTGTATTGTCCTATGTTCTATGTTCTATATTGAAGAAGATTACCTAAGATTTCAACAGGATTTAGATTAACTGATAAAGTGGGCTAAAAAACGAGAGATGGAATGTAACTTGTACAACGCAAAGTGCTGCATTTTGGGAAACTAAACCAGGGCAGGACTTGTACAGTAAATGGTGGAGCCCTGGATGATATTGTGAAACAGAGACACCTAGGGGTACAAGTGCATAGTTCCCTGAAGGTGGCAACATAGGGCGACAAAAAGGCATTATTGTCTTCAGTCAGCACATTATTTTACTGTGGTACAAGTCATTGTTGAGACTGCACCTGGAATCTTGTGTGTATTTCTGATAGCACTGCTATAGAAAGGGTGTAATTAGCTAGGAAAAAATGAAGAAGATTCACAGGGATGTTGCCGGGACTGGAGGTATGACAGACTGGAGAAGATGGGGCTGTTTTCCCTGGTGCAAAGAAAGCTGAGGTTTATAAGATTATGGGAGTGGGGTAGATAACGTGGATGATCACAGGATAGGAGAGTCTAAAACCTGAGGCCATTGATTCAAAGTGTAAGAGAAAAGATTTAAAGGGGATCTGAAGGGCAAACTTTTCACACAGAAGGTAGTGGGTATATAGAACTAACTGCCAGAGGTGTGTACAATAACATTTAAAGGTTATTTAGATAGGTTCATTGACAGAAAAAGGTAAGAGAATTATGGGGCAAACAGGCAAACTAGTTTGGTTGGCATGGAGAAGTTGGGCTCAAGAGGCTGTTTCCATGCTATATAACTCTATGACTCAGTGACTTATATGGACGAGACTAGGAAATATATAAAATTATGAAGGTACAGAAGGTTAGGTGGTGGATCCATTGTTGTTTGTAATCCATATCAATGATCTGAATGAGAATGTGGTTAACTGGATCAGTAAGTTTGTGGATGACATCAAGATTGGGGGTGAAGTTGACAGCCAGGAAGACTATCAGAGCTTGCAGTGGGATCTGGACCAGCTGGAAAAGTGGGCTGAAAAATAGCAGATGGAATTTAATGTAGACAAGTGCGAGGTGTTGCACTTCGGTAGGACCAACCACTGAACAGTAGGGCACTGAGGAGTGCTGTAGACCAAAGGGGGAATACACATCCATAATGCTGGTTCCTCCGGCTTTTTCCACTGAGGCTCAGTGGAACTACAACTAGAGGGCAAACACGAGGAAATCTGCAGATGCTGGAAATTCAAACAACAACACACACAAAATGCTGGTGGAACACAGCAGGTCAGGCAGCATCTATAGGGAGAAGCGTTGTCAACGTTTCGGGCCGAGACCCAACTAGAGGGCATGGGTTAAGGGAGAAAGGGGAACAAGAGGGGAAATTCCTTCACTCAGAGAGTTCTGAGAGTGTGGAACAAGCAGCCAGCACAAGTGGTGCAAGCGAGCTTGATTTCAATGTTTATGAGAAGTTTGGATAAGTACGTGGGTGGCAGGGGTATGGAGGTCTACAGTACTGGTTGATGTGAGTAGGCGTTAAATGAACTAGATGGGACATAGGGCCTGTTTCTGTGCTGTACTTTTCTATGGCTCTATGACTCTAGACCACAGGAAACTTCTTCATATCACAGGTGTTATCAGGCACTTAAGGAAGATGAATCAAAAGTGGATTATTATCTAAATGGAGATTGGCTGCAATTGAGTGAAATTCAGAGGTATGTAGATGTCCCAGTGTATGAATCACGAGAAGTTAGCAGGTAGGTGCAACAAGCATATTTGCCTTTATTGTAGAAGAGCTGGAGTTTAGAAACAGGGAAGATTTATCACAGTTGTACAGGTTGTTGATAAAGCGACACCTGGAATACAGTACACAGTTTTGATCTCCTTCGCAAAAGAAAATGATATAAAAGTATTGATGTCAGTCCAACGGAGAATCACAACGCTAATTCTTGGAATGAGAGTGTGGTCCTACTATGAAAGGCTAAACGGGTTAGGTGTGTATTATTTGGAGTTTAGAAAAACGCAAGGTGTATTTATTGAAGCTATTATAGATGCTGGGATGTATCCACTAGTGGGATTATCATGAGGAGGGGACAGTACTGCAAAATAAGGGACTGGTCATTTAAAAATAAGATCCATAGATATTTCCTCATACAGATTGGCCCACCATGCACAGTGAGCACCCATCCATATTAATCCTATCTTCCAATACCTGGCCTAAGGACTTCTGTGCTCAACCTCCAATATAGCCTCCAACCTGATAGCAACAACACCTTATATTCCGTTTGGGTAGCCTCCAACCTGATGGCATGAACATCAATTTTCTCAAACTTCCAGTAATGCCTCCAGCCCCCACCCCCTTCACCATTTCCCACCCCTCTCTCATGTTGGCTCCTCGCCTGCCTATTGTCTCCCTCTGGTGCTCCTCCCCCTCCCCTTTCCAATGTCACACGTGAAAGAGCATCAGAACTTCTCTCCCTGGGCCCCAACTTCTTTCGGCACCCAAAGTGATCTAACTTTGCATACAAGCCAGCTGTAGGGGCATCAGAACTCCATCTGCAACACCCCACAAGCCTGACTCATCCCACAAACTTGCCTCGCCATCACTCACCTCTTCACTGTTTGTGGTGATAATTTAACACAATTTACCACAGAAAATATATTTTTAGTCAGATTTCTTATCTTTTAGATGCTGTCACACACATCTGGTAACATCATATTAACCAGAAGTAATCTATATAGGCAAGATGCAGAGTTTTGTGGGAAAGTGGCAGATGAGTTCAACTGGTAAGATATAAAGTGATAGACTCTGGAAGATCGAACCTGAAGATGATGCACAAGGTTAATGGCAGAGTTCTTATCAGCACGGAAGAATAGATAGACCTTGGTGTCTAAATCCACAAATCCCTCAAAGTTGTCATGAAAATTGATATAGGGTGGTTGATATAGGGTACTGTATATGGAGTGCTGGCCTTCATTAATCAGGGAGTGATTTCAAGGGCCACAAGGTTATGTTACAGCTCTACAAAAATCTGGTTAGACTACACTTAGACTGCTGTATTCAGTTCTCATTGTCTCATTGTAGGAAGGATGTGAAGGCTTTGCAGAGGAAGTAGATGAGATTTACCAGGATACTGCCTGGATTGGAGTATATGATTTATGAGGAAAAGTTGTGGGAGTTAAGGCTTTTCTCTTTAGAGCAACAGAGGTTGAGAGAAGTATATGATTATGGGAGCTATAGGCAAAGTGGACATCCAGCATTCTTTTACCAGGGTGGCAATTGCCAATACAGAGGACATCCTTTTAAGGTGAGTGGAGGAAAGTTTCAGGTAGATGTCAGATTGCATACAGAGTGGTGGGTGCCCTGGAACACACTGCTTCCAGTGGTGGAGAGACTGATACAAAAGGACTATTTAAAAGACTACGATAGGCACATGGATGTAAGAAAAATGGAGGGTTATAGTTAGCTCTTGAAGTATGTCTATGTAGGTCAGCACAACATTGCAGGCCAAAGGGCCTGAAATGCTCTGTACTGTATTGTTCTAGGTTCTGTCACATTTGCTGTTCTCCAGTCATTTGGTACTTCACTTAAGGCCAGCGAAAGTTGAAAATCCCAGTCAATGCACCAGCAATCTTGTTGCATGCCTGCCATAGCAGACTGGGATAAATCTCATCCAGCCCCGAAGGTTTATCCTCCATTCTCTCAGAGGATGATGAATCTTTGGAATTCTGTGCCCTGATGGCTGGTGGAGGTTGCATCCTTCAAAGTATTTATGACCTGGAACAGTACAGCACAGGAATAGACTCCAGCACTGAACATAATGGCAAGTTAAACTAAATCCCTCCTGCCTGCACAAGATCAATATCCCTCTATTTCCTGCCCACACATGTGACAGTCTAAAAGCATCTTAAACCCTGTTACCATATCTGCTTCCACCACCATTTCTGGCACGTTCTAAGCAACTGCCACTTTCTAGGCAAAACAAACTTGCCCTGTACAACTCCTTTAAACTTTTCCCCTCTCACCTTAAATGCATATCCTTGAGTATTTGACATTTCTACTGTTGGGTGAAAAGATTCTTACTGTCTACCCTATCTAGTACATCTTTCATAATATTATGAATTTCTTTCAGTTTTCATCTCAGTCTCTGATGCTCCAGAGAAAACAGCCCAAATCTGTCCAGTCTCTTCTTACAGCTCATAACTTCCACAGAGTTCTCTCCTATACCTAATGTCAATAGACAATAGGTGCAGAAGTAGACCATTCAGCCCTTCGAGCCTGCACCATCATTTTGAGATTATGGCTGATCATCTACTATCAATACCCAGTTCCTGCCTTATCCCCATATCCCTTGATTCCCCTAAGCATAAGATACCTATCTAGCTCCTTCTTGAAAGCATCCAGAGAATTGGCCTGCACTGCCTTCCGAGGCAGTGCATTCCAGACCCCCACAACTCTCTGGGAGAAGAAGTTTTTCCTTAACTCTGTCCTAAATGACCTACCCCTTATTCTCAAACCATGCCCTCTGGTACTGGACTCTCCCAGCATCTGGAACATATTTCCTGCCTCTATCTTGTCCAATCCCTTAATAATCTTATATGTTAACCCTGAATTATACAAGAAGCGCGTTGAACTCCAAACTAAATTTAACCTTCTGTCCACTCAACCTGTCGAACGCCAACTTCTCGAAAGCAAGAGCCACTTTTACATGCATGGGGATAAGTCTGGTAAATTCCTAGCCAATCAGCTGAGGCGTTCTAAAGCCAAACAACATATTACAAAGATCCGGAAGGAGAACGGAGACTTTACATCGGATCATTTAGAAATTAATGACGCATTTAAAAATTTTTATTCTCGGCTTTATTCCTCTGAATCCCTGAATGACAATATCTCTGTGGATCAATTTTTACAGAATCTGAATATCCCCTCACTTTCATCTGATTTCAAAGCCAAACTTAATGGGCCTATATCACTAGAAGAAATATCTTTTGCAATTTCTGCACTGTCCTCAGGGAAATCTCCTGGACCTGATGGGTTCCCTGTGGAATTTTATAAATCATTCTCCTCACTTCTTTCTCCTCAGTTACTTTCAGTATTATCTGATTCGTTTAACTATGGCAAATTGCCACCCTCTTTCAATGAGGCATCTATTATTCTTCTTTTAAAAAAGGGCAAAGACCCAACAGAGTGTTCCTCGTACAGGCCGATCTCTCTGCTCAATGTTGATGTAAAGATCTTAGCTAAAGTGTTGGCTCATAGATTAGAAACCGTTATTCCCTCCATTATCTCTGATGACCAAACAGGCTTTATTAAAAACCGTCTCCCTTTTTTTAACATTTGGCGTCTATTTAATATTTTATACTCCGTTCCAACTGGGACTTCAGAATGTGTTATCTCCCTTGATGCGGAGAAAGCATTTGATCGTATAGAGTGGAACTACCTTTTTGCAGTCTTAGAAAAATTTGACCTCGGCCAAAGTTTCATCTCTTGGATCCAATTGCTGTACCTGTGTCCTACTGCTTCTGTTCTAACTAACTTTCAGAAATCCCAAGTATTCAATCTGAAACGTGGCACCCGTCAGGGATGCCCCTTAAGTCCCTTTCTCTTTGATTTGGCTATAGAACCTCTGGCGATAGCATTTCGAAAATGTCCTGAACTGACCGGGATTTGGAGAGGGGGTGTTGAACATAAAGTCTCTCTCTATGCTGATGACTTACTACTCTTTCTCTCATATCCGTCTACATCCTTACCTCTAATGTTTTCACTTCTTGACCAGTTTAGCCAGATCTCTGGCTATAAACTCAACTTACTTAAGAGTGAACTTTTCCCAATTAATAAAGAAGCACAAGAACTAATATTTCGAGATTTCCCTTTTAAAGTAGTCCATAATCAATTTACTTATCTTGGAATTACAGTCACAAGGAAGTTTAAAGATCTCTTTCGTGAAAACTTTGTCAACCTTTCATATGCTACAAAACAGAGTCTGGTACAATGGTCACCTCTATCTATGTCCTTGGTAGGTCGTATCAATGTTGTCAAAATGTATGTTCTCCCCAAATTCTTATACTTATTTCAATCTATCCCAATTTTTATTCCTAAATCGTTTTTTGATTCCTTAGACTCTATTATTTTGTCATATCTGTGGCAGAATAAGCGCTCTAGAATTAATAAAATCCACCTCCAAAAATCTAAAAAAGAGGGTGGCATGGCTTTACCTAACTTTCGCTTATATTACTGGGCAGCTAATATACATTGTGCTGCCTTCTGGTCTTTCTTCCACGGTCAACCTGAGTGCCCTAACTGGGTGGCAATGGAGTTGAGCTCCACTAAAGAATTATCTATATCTGCACTTCTTGGCTCTGCACTCCCTAGCAGTCTGCCCAGATCAATAGCTAATCCTCTGGTTAGACACACTTTGCGTATATGGGCTCAGTTCAGGAAATGCTATGGTTTCCAGGGGTTTTCCATTTCTAGCCCTGTCGCACATAATCACCTTTTTTTACCTACCACGTTCGATTCAGCATTCCATGTTTGGTACAGGAAGGGCATTAGACATTTTGAAGATCTCTTCATTGATAACCGCTTCGCTTCTTTTCAACAGCTCTCTGTTAAGTTCAACCTGCCTACCGCTCACTTTTTCAGATATCTCCAAATCCGACACTTTACTGCTCCTTTAATTCCTAACTTTCCTGAAATGCCTGCGAAAAATGCTATGGACCTATTTCTCTCCATTAATCCACTAGGTAAAGGTTTAATTTCAATTATCCAAGATAAACTAGCAGCCTTACGACGGGCCCCTGTGGATAAAATTAAAATGGCCTGGGAGCAGGATTTAAATATCTCCTTATCCGAGGAGAGCTGGGACTCAGTTCTCAAATCGGTTAACTCAACCTCTCTTTGTGCTCGCCATTGTCTCTTACAGTTTAAGATTGTTCATAGAGCCCATATGTCTAAATCTAAACTATCTCGATTCTACCCTGGCATTAGTCCGCTCTGTGATAAATGCAAGAGGGGCGTGGCCTCTCTCATCCATATGTACTGGCTCTGTCCTAGCTTGGAGAAATTCTGGAAAGATGTCTTCACTACACTATCGGGTATTCTGAATCAGCACCTAGAACCTAACCCCTTAATTGCTCTGTTCGGTTTTTGGGGCGAGACAGATTTATGTCTGGGTCCGACCAAATGCCGAATACCATCCTTTGCCTCTCTCCTGGCGAGACGCTTGATCCTCCTTAGATGGAGAGATGTTGCCCCGCCCACTCATGCGCAATGGCTTAACGACTTTATGGCCTGCTTGGACCTCGAAAAAATTCATTATTCAGTTCTCAATTCGGATTTAAAGTTCCATAAGATCTGGGGGCCTTTTATCGAGTACTTTCATAACCTTCCTCTTGACTAGGGTTTTTTTTTCTTTTCAGTCCCTTGCTTTCAACTCCCTTTTTTTTTTCTGGCAGTAGGCATTATTATCCTCTGTTGCTAAGTGTATTTACAGTCTGGGAGTTTGACTGTCCGGACTTATACTCTCTATATTGTGTGGTGGTTGGTCTGGAATTGTTTTTTTTTCTTGTGTTGTGGGGTTTGGGGAGGACACTAAGCTCACTTGTCTTTAATTTAGGTGCTTTTTTGTTAAATTCTCTTCCTGTGTAGCATATTGTTATTGTATGCTTAACCTTGCTCTGTATTAATGCTCCTCATTGGGATTTGGGGTTTTTAATTTTGTAAAATGTTTTGAAAAACTAATAAAAAAATTAAAAAAAAATCTTATATGTTGCAATCAGATCCCCTCTCAATCTCAATTCCAGCGTGTACAAGCCCAGTCTAACCTCTCCACGTAAGACAGTCCTGACATCCCAGGAATTAACCTCGTGAATCTACACTGCACTTCCTCTACAGCCAGGATGTCCTTCCTTAACCCTGGAGACCAAAACTGTACACAATACTCCAGGTGTGGTCTCACCAGGGCCCTGTACAAATGCAAGAGGATTTCCTTGCTCTTGTACTCAATTCCCTTTGTAATAAAGGCCAACATTCCATTAGCCTTCTTCACTGCCTGCTGCACTTGCTCATTCACCTTCAGTGACTGATGAACAAGGACTCCTAGATCTCTTTGTATTTCTCCCTTACCTAACTTTACACCATTCAGATAATAATCTGCCTTCCTGTTCTTACTCCCAAAGTGGATAACCTCACACTTATTCACATTAAACGTCATCTGCCAAGTATCTGCCCACTCACCCAGCCTATCCAAGTCACCCTGAATTCTCCTAACATCCTCATCACATGTCACACTGCCACCCAGCTTAGTATCATCAGCAAACTTGCTGATGTTATTCTCAATGCCTTCACCTAAATCGTTGACGTAAATCGTAAACAGCTGTGGTCCCAATACCGAGCCCTGTGGCACCCCACTAGTCACCACCTGCCATTCCGAGAAACACCCATTCACCACTACCATTTGCTTTCTATCTGCCAACCAGTTTTCTATCCATGTCAATGTCTTCCCCCCAATGCCATGAGCTTTGATTTTACCCACCAATCTCCTATGTGGGACCTTATCAAATGCCTTCTGAAAATCGAGGTACACTACATCCACTGGATCTCCCTTGTCTAACTTCCTGGTTACATCCTCGAAAAACTCCAATAGATTAGTCAAGCATGATTTACCCTTGGTACATCCATGCTGGCTCGGCCCAATCCTATCATTGCTATCTAGATATGCCACTATTTCATCTTTAATAATGGACTCTAGCATCTTCCCCACTACTGATGTTAGGCTGACAGGTTGATAGTTCTCTGTTTTCTTCCTCCCTCCTTTCTTAAAAAGTGGGATAACATTAGCCATTCTCCAATCCTCAGGAACTGATCCTGAATCTAAGGAACATTGGAAAATGATTACCAATGCATCCGCAATTTCCAGGGCCACCTCCTTTAGTACCCTAGGATGCAGATCATCTGGACCTGGGGATTTGTCAGCCTTCAGTCCCATCAGTCTACTCATCACCGTTTCCTTCCTAATGTCAATCTGTTTCATTTCCTCTGTTACCCTATGTCCTTGGCCCATCCATACATCTGGGAGATTGCTTGTGTCTTCCTTAGTGAAGACAGATCTAAAGTACTTATTAAATTATTCTGCCATTTCTCTGTTTCCCATAACAATTTCACCCAATTCATTCTTCAAGGGCCCAACACTGTTAACTATCTTCTTTCTCTTCACATACCTAAAAAAGCTTTTGCTATCCTCCTTTATATTCCTGGCTAGCTTGCGTTCGTACCTCATTTTTTCTCCCCGTATTGTCTTTTTAGTTAAGTTCTGTTGTTCCTTAAACATTTCCCAATCATCTGTCCTCCCACTCACCTTAGCTCTGTCATACTTCCTTTTTTTTAAATGCTATGCAATCTCTGACTTCCTTTGTCAACCACTGTGGCCCCTTTCCCCCCTTCCTTCTCCGGGGGATGAACTGATTTTGCACCTTGTGCATTATTCCCAAGAATACCTGCCATTGCTGTTCCATTGTCTTTTCTGCTAGGATATCCGTCCAGTTAACTTTGGCCAGCTCATCCCTCATGGCTCCATAGTCTCCTTTGTTCAACTGCAACACTGACACCTCCAAGCTGCCCTTATCCTTCTCAAATTGCAGATAAAAACTCATCATATTATGATCACTACCTCCTAGTGGCTCCTTTACTTCAAGATCGCTTATCAAATCCTGTTCATTACATAACACTAAATCCAGAATAGCCTTGTCCCTGGTTGACTCTCGTACAAGCTGTTCCAAGAATGCATCCCTTAGGCACTCTACAAACTCCCTATCCTGTGGTCCAGCACCAACCTGATTCTCCCAGTTCACCTGCATGTTGAAATCCATGTCCTGCAGCATGGATTAAGTTTCATTCCACTGGAAGCCCACATTATCCATTTGTACTAAGCATCTTCTAGATTCTACCCACTCATCTGGTTGAGTGAAATTTCATGACTGTAAATGGAGTTTTGTTAAGGGTGTTATCCCTCGGTAGCACATCAGTACACCTAACAGAGCTACTGTCTCACAGCATGTTCAGTCTGACTTCTGATGGTGTTTGTAACGAGTTCAGTCAGGTCAAGGAGTTTATTGCCATGTCCACAAGTACTATGAGCTGCAGGTACAATGAAAACCTTGCTTGCAGCAAGTATGTTCAGACATCACACAGAACATAAATTATATACGTCAGTAAAAAGAGAAAGAAAAAGACTGCAAAAACAAGACCTAAGTGGGCAATGTAAGAGATAACTCGTTGGTTGTGCAAGAGGTGGTCTGTAGTGTTATGTTGCTGAAGAAGGATGGTTAGGGTTGTACAGGTTTGCACATTCTCTCTGCAACCACATGAGATTCCTCTGGGTGCTCTGATTTTGTCCCACATCCCAAAAGTGTGCAGATTAGTACATTTGCTGCCTGCTGTAAATTGCCCCATGTGTAGGTGAGTGGTAGAATCTGGGGAGAGATTATGACCACATGGGCTAATAGAAACATGATATTGGTGTAGTTGGGTGGTTAATGGTTGGTGTGGACTTGGTGATATCTCTCTATGGCTCTATAATTCTTTGAACCTAAGGGACAGGATGCTTAAAACAACAAACAACCCCACAGCCATATCAGTCTCTTCCCACCACACTTGGAAGGCCCTTGGACATAATGTAAAACAGCCAGTATTGGATTAAGCCCGGCTGTACATCAGTTTCCTGACAATATCGATATAGAGGTATACTAGACCTGGCCTACAACAGACTGGATCAATCTTGCAGCATTTTCCCATGTCTGTTAACAACTCTATTGTATCTGTTTCGACCTTCAGCCCTGACAGGCACCTACCACTCTGTGTGTATAAAAAAAAATCTGCCCCATGATTCACCTTTAAACTTACCTCCCCCACCACCACCACCTTAAATGCACATCTTCTAGTATTTGATATTTTTACACTGAAAAAGATTAAGGGTGTCTACCCCATCAATGCCTCCAATTATTTTATAAATTTCTATCAGTTAAGTGGAGGTAGATAAATATGTGAAAAATTAAGGAATTGAGGGTTATGAGGAATTGGTACAGAGGAGGATATGAGGCCTTGTTCACATCGAATTGTGCGGGAGGCTCGAGTGGCCTGGTGACCTATTCCTGATTCTATTATCTTGTGTTCAATCTTAGCCCCCAATTACACCAAAAAGAAAACACAATAACTTACAAGACATAGTCCACGGCCTGGATGTGGATGTTGAGCTGCATTCTCTTGGCTGCTCTGATAGGGATACCAGTCATCTGTTGGATACAGGAAGCTCAACGTATTTCAAGCACATTAGTTTTCTTACCTCTTTGTGATGTAATATTTATGGAGGTGTGGAAGGAAGCAGCTGATACAAGAGTAAGAAGTCAGAAGAAGATGGAGTGAAAGGCTGCAAAAGTGGCCAAAGAATTTCAAGAAAGTACAGCGGACGGAAGGCAGAAGGAACAAGGGTTACAGCAACCAGAAAGAACAGCAAGCAATGGCAGGAACAAGAGTTCAGTCAGTACAAGGAAACCCATAAGAAATATTTTTATTTTCATGGCAGCTTAATAAATAGAATGTTAAAAGTGTTATCTCTGGTAAAATAAGGGAAAGGCATGAGGGCCTATGAGCAGTAACATGCCCATTGCTTTTATTCTTGGCTTGGCAACGCATAAGGTGCTGGTGGAACTTGGTGGGTCAGTTGACATTTTGGGTTGAGACCTTGCAGCTGGCTTGAAAGATAGAGGGGAGGCAGCTGGCATAAAGAGATGAGTGGAAGGTGTAGAGTAAGAGCGGGCAATCAGTTGGTGAATCCAGGTGAGGAGGGGGTGATAGGCAGGTACAGATTGGGAAAGTGGAAAAGAACAAAATGAAGACACGAGAGATTGCAGATACTGGAATTCAATTGTCCCAAGACCCACCCTAACACCTCAGTTAAGACAAGACCCATGTAAATTGCAGTGCTTTCTAAGTACATCACTTATTCATCTTGTGTGGGCGTGCTAAGTGATGCTTTGAGTATTTTGACTAAGAGGCAAGAAGTGGAACAAAAAGGCCAATGTTGACACCGGAGAAGAGAAGCTGGAGGTTGTGAAACAAATGGTGAAATACACAGAAGGTGCAAGGTTGCATGACCTGGACTGGGAGAGCTGGAGGCTGCCTGCATTTCTCTGTGCAACACTGAAATATAGAAGCCTGTGTGCTTCCAAGAAAACTCTATGATAACTGCTTATGGAACCAATGTGAACGTTAATTGATGAGAGAAGAACACAACCAGTGGAAAGTAAAGTTTGCAGAAGTGTTCTTGCAACAATTTTACATAACAACAGATGGTTTGCACATAAATGAAGACGAAGTATAACAATCTCTAGAACCAAAGAATATAAATCAAAGAATATAATCAAAGAATATAAAGTGATGCAACTGTTGTACAGAAATAAGTTGTGAATGATATTCACTGTCCAGGGCTTGGGTCCTTCCTCTGTTTTTTTTCCAAGCACAGCTTTCTAACATAGCATCTGAAACTTTTAAAGATCAGAAGATTGTTTTTGAGTAAGATAAGCTTCTAACCAATTTTCTTTGATCAGTTTATTGTTGCAAATGAGAGCCAGACTTTAGTTCTTAATGTAAATAGGAAGCAATAATCAGTCTGAAGTTAAAAGGACAGCTTTGCAACCAAACACACTATCTTCAGAACATATGATGCTGGCCCTCAGCACCTGGGCTGACTTCTCAAGAGATGCAGTGTAAGACCAGATTGATATTATCAATTAACACATCAAATAGCTGATAGGTTAATAATCATAATTCCTTTCATTGTACAGCTTGGTGGTACAGCTTTACACTCCAAGGGCAAAAACATAGATATACAGAACAATGCCAAAATTATGAGCTAAAATCAAAAGGGTAGACTTGAAATATAGAAGCTGATTCAGGGGCAGGAGAGTTTGGGAAGTTTTTCTTTAAGATTATGTAAATCTTTGGTAATATTATTTTCAGTGACTGGGGAATTACTGACCCATCAACTTAAAACGATCCCCAGAAAGATCATAAAACAAGTGAGAAGCGAGGTGGGAGAAAGTTCTTTACAGCAACTTGGTTATGTTGTTGATATCAAGAAAGTTCGTTATGGTAACAGCAGGATATTAATCAGATTGAATGTTAGATGGAGTGTTGGCAGATTAAATCTAGTGCAATCAAGTGCGATGTGATGCAATTTGGGAAGTCATATAGGGTTACAATTAGGGTTACAAGTAAATAGTTGGTCACTAAGGAATGTTGAACCTTGGAGTTCAGGTCGATATGCCCCTGCTCTGTTCTCTATATACACATGACTGTGTGGCTAAGCACAGTTCCAATCCCATCTTCAAACTGACCAACGACTTTACTGTTGTAGACCTATCACAGGTGGTGATGGTCAGGAAGACAGGACATCTGGTTGAGTGGAGCCACGGCAACAACCCCTCTCTCTCAGTGTCAGCCAAACTAAAGAGCTGATTGTTGATTTCAGGATTGGGGAAGAGGCAGATTTGTGCATTGAGGCAAACTACATTGGGAATCAGCAGCTTTAACATATCAGATGGCCTGTCCTGGGCTGGGCCTGGCATCTCTACTTTCTTAAGAGGTTTGGCTTGTCACCAAACACTATAACAAACTTCTATAGATATACCGTTGAAGGTTACATCATAATTTGGTATGGCAATTTGAAAGCCCAGGAATGTTAGAAGCTGCAGAGAGTAGTGGACTCTGCCTAATACATGACAGGTATATTTTCTCCACCATTGGAAGTACTTCTAGCAGGTGCAGCCTCAAGAAGGCGGCATCCATCATTAATGTTCCTCACCATCTAGGCTATGCTGTTCATCTTCTCACAGCTACCATCGGTCTGATGTCCCATAACTACTAAGTTCAAGAATAACTACTTTCCTTCAACCTTTTGGTTCTTGAACCAACCAGCAAAATCTGAAGACTACAGTTTAGCAAAACACGACCACTTAGCACTATAATGGACTTCTTTTGTTCTAATTATGTTCTTTATTTGAAATATTGAATATTATTTATGTTTTAATTCATGATTTTGGTATGAAGGCAGCTTATATGATGCTATGTGCCTGTAAAATTGCTGCAAGTTTTTCATTGTGCAATAAACATGACTTTGACTTTGAATTTGAAAATGACATCATAGGTTGATAAGCTGGTGAAGAAGGTATATGACTGAGGCATAGAATTTAATAGTTGGATGTTATGTTGCAACTTAACATAACGCTGGTTGGGCCACACTTCGAGTTTGGGAAGTTTATGGGAAGGATGCAATCATGCAGCAGAGAATGCAGAAGAAACTCATCAGAACAGTGCCTGGATTGGTGGACAGGGAGATACTGGACAGGCTGGGCTTGTTTTACCTGAGGAGCAAAGGAGGCACTGCTAGGGTATCGAAAACAAGAGGGCATATGTTTAACATGAGAAGA
Organism: Hemitrygon akajei; assembly: GCF_048418815.1. NCBI lineage: Eukaryota > Metazoa > Chordata > Chondrichthyes > Myliobatiformes > Dasyatidae > Hemitrygon > Hemitrygon akajei. Next base: position 103,488,610 of record NC_133128.1, on the reverse strand, counting down.
AGGAATTTTAAATGGAGTCTAGGAAGTAAGTTTTACATAGATACCTGGAATTCATTACCAGAGAGATGGTAGAATCAGGAACAATCCTACTTAAATTGGCAAACCAAAGAGAATACAGTAGGATTAGTGCAGATGGAAGGAAATATCATCATTAGCATGATGCTTTTCAGAGGAGTTTGTCATTGAGCCTACTAGGGGATCAACTGTACTGGATTAGGTGTTATATAATGAACCAGAGGTGATTAGGGAGCTTAAGGGAAAGGAACCCTTAGGAGACGGTGATCACAAGTGTTTGAGTTCAACTTGAAATTTGATAGGGAGAGAGTAAAGTCTCATGTAGCAGTATTTCAGTGGAGTAAAGGAAATTACAGTGGTATGAGAGAGGAGTTGGTCAAAGTAATTGGAAGGAAATGCTGTCAGGGATGTCAGCACAGCAGCAATGGCATGCGTTTCTGGGGAAAATGAGGAAGGTGCAGGATAGATGCATTCCAAAAACAAAGGAATACTCAAATGGCAAAATAGTACAACAGTAGCTGACAAGGGAAGTCAAAGCTGATGTAAAAGCAAAAGAGAGGACATAGAACAAAACAAAAATTAGTGGGAAGATAAAGTATTGGGAAGCTTTTAAAACCATACAGAGAGCAACTAAAAGAATCTAAAAAGAGGGAAAAACTGTACAGAGAGCAACTAAAAGGAGTGAAAAGATGAATATGAAAGCAAGCTAACAAACAATAGTAAAATTGATAGTAAAAGCTTTTTCAAGTATGTAAAAAATAAAAGAGATGAACATGGAAATAGGACCATTAGAAAATGAGGCTGGAGAAATAATAACGGGGGACAAGGAGATGGCAGATGAACTGAATGAGTATTTTGCATCATTCTTCACTGTGGTAGACATTAGCAGTATGCCAGGTGTTGTAGTGTATGAAGGAAGATGAGTGAGTGAGTGAGTGCAGTTACTATTACAAGGGAGAAGATGCTCAAGAAGCTGAAAGACCTAAGGATATGTAAGTCACTCAAACCAAATGAACTGCACCCTAGGGTCCTGGAAGTGGTAGCGGTAGAGATTGTAGAGGCAATAATAATGAATTTTCAAATCTCATTGGTCTCTGGCATGGTGCCAGAGGATTGGAAAATTGCAAATGTCACTCCACTCTTTAAGAAAGGGGAAAGGCAGCAGAAAGGAAATTATAGACCAGTTAGCCCAACCTCCAGTAGTTGGGAAGATGTTGGAGTCAATTATTAGGGATGAGGTTATGGTCTACTTGGTGACACAGGACAAGATAGGACAAAGCCAGCATGGTTTCCTTAAGGGAAAATTTTGTCTGACGAACCTGTTGGAATTCTTTGAGGAGATTACAAGTTTGATAGATAAAGGGTAGCAGTGGATGTTGCATATTGAACTTTCAGAAGGCTTTTGACAAGATGCCACACATGAGGCAGCTTACCCAAGTTAAGAGCCCATGGTATTACAGGAAAGTTACTGGCATGGTTAGAGCATTTGCTGATTTGTAGGAGGCAGTGAGTGGGAATAAAAGGATCCTTTTCTTGTTGACTGCCAGTGTTTCGTGGTGTTCCACAGGGATTGGTGTTGGGACCGCTTCTTTTTATGATGTATATCAATGATTTAGATGTTGGAATCGATGGATCTGTTGCAGATGATACGAAGATTGGTAGAGGGGGAGGTAGTGTTGAGGAAACGGGTAGGCTGCAGAAGGACTTAGACAGATTCAGGGAATGGGCAAATGGAAAGCAATGTTGGAAAATGTACGGTCATGCACTTAGGTAGTAGAAATAAATGTGCAGACTACTTTCTAAACGGAGAGAAAATCCAAAAATCAGAGATGTAAAGGGAATTGGGAGTCTTTGTACAGAACAGGGCATATGTACAAAATTAAGGGAGGGAAGTTTAGGGGAGACATCAGGGGTACGTTTTTTACACAGAGGGTTGTTAGTGCCTGGAGTGACTTACCAGGAATGGTGGTGGAGGCTAAAACATTTGGGGTATTTAAGAGCCTCTTGGCCAGGCACATGGATGAAAGAAAAATAGAAGGTTATGGGGTAGTGTGGGTTTAGTACTTTTTTTTAAGGATTATATGGGTCGGCACAACATGGAGGGCTGAAGGGCCTGTACTGTGCTGTAATGCTCTATGGTTCCATGGTAGAACACTTGCAGGTAGAATTGGTGGTGAGGAAGGCAAATGCAATGTTTGCATTCATTTCTAGAGGTCTAGAATACAAGAGCAGGGATGTGATGCTGAGGCTTTATAAGACTCTGGTGAGGCCTCACCTTTAGTATTGTGAATAGTTTTGGGCTCCTTATCTTAGAAGAGATGTGCTGGCATTGGAGAGCATTCAGAAGAGGTTCACAAGGATGATTCCAGGAATTAAAGAGTTTTTCGCATGAGGAATGTTTGATGGCTCTCGGTCTTTACGCGCTGGAATTTAGAAGGATGGGGGGGGGGGGGGGGGGGGAGTCTCACTGAAACCTTCCGAATGTTGAAGGGCTGAGACAGAGGAAACATAGAAAGGATGTTTCCCATGGTGGAGGGGGTCTGGGACAATAGGCCATTGGCTCAGGATAGAGAGGTGTCCATTTAAAACAGAGATGCAGAGAAATTTCTTTAGCCCGAGGGTGGTGAATTTGTGGAATTTGTTACCACAGGCAGCTGTGGATACCAGGTCATTGGATGCCTTAAAGGCAGAGCTTGATAGGTTCTTGATCAGACACGTCATGAAAGGCTACGGGGAGAAGGCCGGGGAGTGGGGCTGAGGAGGGGAAAAGAGGTTCAGCCATGATTGAATGGTGGAGCAGTCTTGATGAGCATAATGGCCTAATTCTGATCCCATGTCTTATGGTCTTATGATGGGATGAAAGGCTCAGTTTCTAAAATGATATAAGTTTTTTAGGAGTATGAGAAGTTATATCATGGCAAGTGACAGTTGCAAAAATCATTGCATATTTCTGGGAAGTCTGTAAATATTTCTCAAAGGAGAGCAGGAGAATTGATATATTTAGGGTTGTTGTATAGAGCTAGCATGGGGAGATAATGGATCAAATATTGTGTTGCAAACTTTGTGATTCTATAAATGAGTGATGTGATACAGTTGCATATTTCACTCTGAGGGAGGTGAGTCACTTGCCAGTTTTCAGAATATGTCTTTATACATTGTAATCTATAACAAACAGTCTTTCTATTCTACTCACTGGTTCTAAGTCGAGAAACGTTTGATGAGCTTCCATATCAGGTTTCATTCCGAGTATGTCACTCACTAATTTCTCATCCCCATTGTAAAAATGAGGAGATGATATGAAGATAGGAACTCCTGAAGTACAAAGACAAAATAAAAGAAGGTTAACTTACCAAACTCATCTGAGAGCAAGGGTTTGTTCCAATTCTCAAGAGCTCCAAGTACTGTACAATAAAATATACAAACGTTTATACAAACGATTGCTCAGAAAGAGTAAGCACTCTGACTCCACCCCACCCCCCACTCCTTCCCAAACAGACTCACTCCTCTAAGAGATTGATATGTACACTCCAGGAGTTTACACCCATTCAAACACACTCTAGTCCTAAAGCAGCACAAACCACCGTAAGAAGCCGAGCGACCAGGAGCTCTTTGGGCAGCAGTGATTAGTTAGCAACCAGTATAAGAACATTGTAAGAGGACATCTACAAGAAGTGGTGTCTCATGAAGGTGACATCTATCATCAGAATTCCCACCATTTGGGCCATGTCCTCTTCTCAATGCTGCCATCAGTCAGGAGGTACAGAAGCCTGAAGATCTACACTCAAAGTTCAGCAACAGCACCTGCCCCATTGCTAACAGGTCCTTGAGCTGACCTGACAAACCCTCACACTAACTTGGAATATATTTCTCTTTTCTCTCTCAACATACCTAGAGTCATTATGTTTGTTTTGTTTTGTGAATTATGTGTAATTTGTGTTAATTTGATGTCATGTCTGTAATGTACTATGCTACTGCTACATAGAGCTAATTTTCATGACATTTATCCCTTGGATGTGTATGCCCATGACAATGAACTTGAACTTGACCTGTTTTTGTCTCTACAATCACATTATTCCAAGTTTAAATATCTTACACAGAATTATAAAGCCCTCCCGGTATACTGGTATATGGATCACTAACTCAACTACTGAAAAGATTCGGTTACTTTTAGCTGTGCATCTGTATGTGGATCAATTTATCTTCTCAAATGACATGTCTATGCATTTGATTGAGTTAAATTTCATCAGATTGCCCAGTTTCCTACTTGACCTTAGACGATCTTCTTCACTGTCCATTATTCCATTTGTTTTGGTGTCATCTGAAAACCTATTACTCATAATAACTTGTTGGCCAGAAAGAATGACAATCTTCAAATCAGTGAATTCTAATGAATCAAGGACAGTGGAAGCAGTCTTTGTTCTTGCCATGTGCTTGGGGGATGGAGGCTGCCATTTTGTGAAGACACTCGATTCTCCATTTTGTGAGCTTGACATGCTGGACTTGATTAGTGTTTTAAAGAAGACACAAAGACCAGGTAATCTGCTGGACCGGAGGTCATTTCCAAATAAGGAGTTGTTTGTGAGGTGTTCTTTGGTTCGCTATAACATGCAGACTTGTGAATGCCTGAGGTGATTCGAGCTCATTGCTGACTGAGAACAAAGAGCCATGAGTCAGCAACGGTCCCTTGATGGGGAGAGGACAATAGATGGAGGCTGCTTTGGACCAGAGCCAATGACCAGGTGTTAAAGGCCAGACACATGATCTGCGGCCAATGACACGGGAATGCGACATTTGAATTGATAAGCAATGGATATAAAAGTGGATGCTTTGTGTGCGCCAGTGGAGGTAACTTTGAAGAATAACCATCGCAGACACAAGCGAGAAGAAGCCTGCGTGAAGCACGTGGAGAGTGAGTCAGGACTACGAGGAACAAGGAACGCCTGGCCAGCGTAAATTCCTCCGTTCGGGTAATACCTTTGCTATTCTTTGACTATCCAGGAGAGACAGGGACACTTAGCAGGTGTGCGCACAAGGTATTTAGTGTATGAATTCACATATTAGTTAGTTTGAACAATAAAGGTAATTGTCAGTAAATACAGATCTCTCCATGCCTCACTCAGAATTGTTGGAAGAGGTAGAAGCGGTATCTCTCTCTCTCTCTCTTTTCCAACAAACTATTTTCTCATCCAAGTCATTAATATATCTTTCTCTGTACAGCTGAGCTACTCACGGTGCTTTGACTCAACTGCAGCCTCCCCCATCAGTAGCTGGAACAATACAAAGAGCAAATGCCCTCTGGGCTCTCCTGAATCACCTGCCTGCACTTTATGTGATGATCACTCAGTCTTTCTATACAGTCTCCTGAGTGATGAGATGATTACCATCCACAAGACACTTTGAGCCAGGGACGGTGTATGTTTATGTCAGCTGCTAAAGCTCCTCCAACTCTACCTTCTACTCTGTGGTTGTCTGGCAAACAGGAAGTATACCAAAATATTGACAGAAAACAGTTTTGAACTATTCCTTTGGTCTGAGGTGCCCTGCCATTCCTCTATACGTAGACTTTAAAAATTACAAAAACAGCCCTTCTTGTCCTACACTGTTTCATTAGGTTCCCATTCAACACGATCCCCAGATTTCTACTCTGTAGAACTGGAGTGCCATTTACCGGTGTGTTTACAAACACCTCTGTGTTTATATTTACCGGTGTGGTTACAATCCCCTCTGTGTTTATATTTACTGGTGTGGTTACAATCCCCTCTGTGTTTATATTTACTGGTGTGGTGACAATCCCCTCTGTGTTTATATTTACTGGTGTGGTGACAAACCCCTCTGTGCTTTTATTTACTGGCATGGTTACAAACCCCTCTGTGTTTATATTTACTGGTGTGGTTACAATCCCCTCTGTGTTTATATTTACTGGTGTGGTGACAATCCCCTCTGTGTTTATATTTACTGGTGTGGTGACAAACCCCTCTGTGCTTTTATTTACTGGCATGGTTACAAACCCCTCTGTGTTTATATTTACCAGTGTGTTTACAAACCCTTCTGTGTTTATATTTCCCGTTGTGGTTACAAACCCCTCTGTGTCAGTGTTTACTGGTGTGGTTACAAACCCCTCTGTGTTTATATTTACTGGTTGGTTACAAACCCCTCTGTGTTTATATTTACTGGTGTGGTTACAAACCTCTCTGTGTTTATATTTACCGGTGTTGTGTTGCCCTTAAGGCATTTGTTTAGCTTTATTACATTTTTGCTTTAGTAATTCATTTGTAACTATTTTCTAGTTAAAGTTAAGGTTGTTAAAAGTAAATTCATTGTCTATGATGTATCGCGGCATGCGATGATGTCACACCCGGTTTTGCCGCGTCTTGTGGAAAAATACCGGCTTGGAGAAACGGGAAGGAGGGGGTCTGTGTGTGCAGGATCAGCACGAGAAAAGTTTTCATTCTACGCACTAAGAAACATCATAGAAGCAACGCCGTAAGTTCATAAGTTAATCGATATGTTGAAGTAAAAATGTTAACGCTGATTCTGTTAAGAGTAATGATGGTTGATAAAGTTTATTTTCTTGTTTTATTGAAAGAGTTACTGGACAGTTTGTGTTGAAGTGTATTTAAAGCCAGTTGATGGCATAGGTAGATTCTGACTGTATGTTGTACTTTAATGTAATATAGTTTGTTGTAGTTTTACTTTTACAAGAATTTATGATGTAAATGTGATGTCAAGAAGGAAAAAAATACTGTATATATTTTGTATTGTTTTATCAACAGTTTTCACCATACGTTAATGTGGAAGAGGGAACAGTAAATGGTTAATCTTACTGCAATTGTGCCCTCTTTGACTACGGTTTACCTAGGTGTTTAGTTCAGAGTTTTTACACTGGAATGAGAATACTACAGCTGTGGTTACAAACCCTCGGTGTTTACAAACCCCTCTGTGTTTATATTTACTGGTGTGGTTACAAAACCCTCTGTGTTTATATTTACTGGTGTGGATACAAACCCCTCTGTGTTTATATTTACTGGTGTGGTTACAAACCCCTCTGTGATTATATTCACCGGTGTGGTTACAAACCCATCTGTGTTTATATTTACCCGGATGGTTACAAAACCCTCTGTGTTTATATTTACTGATGTGGTTACAAAACCCTCTGTGTTTATATTTAATTGTGTGGTTACAAACACCTCCGTGTTTATATTTACTGACGTGGTTACAAATCCTTCTGTGTAGATATTTACTGGTATGTTTACATACCTCTCTGTGTTAATATTTACTGGTGTGGTTACAAACCCCTCTGTGTTTATATTCACAGGTGTGGTTACAAACCCATCTGTGTTTCTATTTACCGGTGTGGTTACAAACCACTCTGTGTTTATATTTACCGGTGTGATTACAAACCACTCTGTGTTTATATTTACTGGTGTGGTTACAAACCCCGCTGTGTTTATATTTACCGGTATGGTTACAAAAACCTCTGTGTGTTATATTTACCGGTGTGGTTACAAACCCCTCTATGCTGATATTTACTGGCATGCTAACAAACCCCTCTGTGTTTATATTCACCGGTGTGGTTACAAACCCCTCTGTGTTTATATTTACTGGTGTGGTTACAATTCCCTCTGTGTTTATATTTACTGGCGTGGTTACAACCCCTCTGTGCTTTAATTTACCAGTGTGGTTACAGACACCTCTCTGTTTATATTTACCGTCGTGATTTCAAAATCCTCTGTGTTTTTGTTCACTGGCGTGGTTACAAACCCCTTTGGGTTTATATTTACTGGTGTGGTTACAAACTCCTCTGTGTCAATGTTTACTGGTGTGGTTACAAACCACTCTGTGTTTATATTTACCAGTGTGGTTACAGACCCCTCTCTGTTTATATTTACCGTCGTGATTTCAAAATCCTCTGTGTTTTTATTTACTGGCGTGGTTACAAACCCACTGTGTTTATATTTACCGGTATGGTTACAAAAACCTCTGTGTGTTATATTTACCGGTGTGGTTACAAACCCCTCTATGCTGATATTTACTGGCATGCTAACAAACCCCTCTGTGTTTATATTCACCGGTGTGGTTACAAACCCCTCTGTGTTTATATTTACTGGCGTGGTTACAAACCCCTCTGTGTTTATATTCACCGGTGTGGTTACAAACCCCTCTGTGTTTATATTTACCAGTGTGATTACAAACCCCTCTGTGTTTATATTTACCGGTGTGGTTACAATCCCCTCTGTGTTTATACTTAATGGTGTGGTTACAAACCCCTCTGGGTTCATATTTACTGGTGTGGTTACAAAACCTTCTGGGTTTATATTTACTGGTGTGGTTACAAATCCCTCTGTGTCAATGTTTACTGGTGTGTTTACAAACCCTTCATGTTTATATTTACTGGTGTGGTTACAAACCACTCTGTGTTTATATTTACTGGTGTGGTTACAAACACCTCTGTGTTTATATTTACCCGGATGGTTACAAAACCCTCTGTGTTTATATTTACTGATGTGGTTACAAAACCCTCTGTGTTTATATTTAATTGTGTGGTTACAAACACCTCCGTGTTTATATTTACTGACGTGGTTACAAATCCTCTGTGCTTTTATTTACCAGTGTGGTTACAGACACCTCTCTGTTTATATTTACCGTCGTGATTTCAAAATCCTCTGTGTTTTTGCTTACTGGCGTGGTTACAAACCCCTTTGGGTTTATATTTACTGGTGTGGTTACAAACCCCTCTGTGTCAATGTTTACTGGTGTGGTTACAAACCACTCTGTGTTTATATTTACCAGTGTGGTTACAGACCCCTCTCTGTTTATATTTACCGTCGTGATTTCAAAATCCTCTGTGTTTTTATTTACTGGCGTGGTTACAAACCCACTGTGTTTATATTTACCGGTATGGTTACAAAAACCTCTGTATGTTATATTTACCGGTGTGGTTACAAACCCCTCTATGCTGATATTTACTGGCATGCTAACAAACCCCTCTGTGTTTATATTCACCGGTGTGGTTACAAACCCCTCTGTGTTTATATTTACTGGCGTGGTTACAAACCCCTCTGTGTTTATATTCACCGGTGTGGTTACAAACCCCTCTGTGTTTATATTTACCAGTGTGATTACAAACCCCTCTGTGTTTATATTTACCGGTGTGGTTACAATCCCCTCTGTGTTTATACTTAATGGTGTGGTTACAAACCCCTCTGGGTTCATATTTACTGGTGTGGTTACAAAACCTTCTGGGTTTATATTTACTGGTGTGGTTACAAATCCCTCTGTGTCAATGTTTACTGGTGTGTTTACAAACCCTTCATGTTTATATTTACTGGTGTGGTTACAAACCACTCTGTGTTTATATTTACTGGTGTGGTTACAAACACCTCTGTGTTTATATTTACCCGGATGGTTACAAAACCCTCTGTGTTTATATTTAATTGTGTGGTTACAAACACCTCCGTGTTTATATTTACTGACGTGGTTACAAATCCTCTGTGCTTTTATTTACCAGTGTGGTTACAGACACCTCTCTGTTTATATTTACCGTCGTGATTTCAAAATCCTCTGTGTTTTTGCTTACTGGCGTGGTTACAAACCCCTTTGGGTTTATATTTACTGGTGTGGTTACAAACCCCTCTGTGTCAATGTTTACTGGTGTGGTTACAAACCACTCTATGTTTATATTTACCAGTGTGATTACAAACCCCTCTGTGTTTATATTTACTAGTGTGGTTACAAAACCCTCTGTGTTTATATTTACTGGTGTGGTTACAAACCCCTCTGTGTTTATATTTACTGGTGTGGTTACAAACCCCTCTGTGTTTATATTTACTGGTGTGGTTACAAACCCCTCTGTGTTTATATTTACTGGTGTGGTTACAAACCGCTATGTGTTTATATTTACCGGTGTGGTTACAAACACTTCATGTTTATATTTACTGGTGTGGTTACAAACCCATCTGTGTTTATATTTACTGGTGGGGTTACAAACCACTATATGTTTATATTTACCAGTGTGATTACAAACCCCTCAGTGTTTATATTTACTAGTGTGGTTACAAAACCCTCTGTGTTTATATTTACTGGTGTGGTTACAAACCCTTCCTGTTTATATTTACTGGTGTGGTTACAAACCACTCTGTGTTTATATTTACCAGTGTGGTTACAAACCCCTCTGTGTTTATATTTACTGGTGTGGTTACAAACACCTCTGTGTTTATATTTACCCGGATGGTTACAAAACCCTCTGTGTTTATATTTACTGATGTAGTTACAAAACCCTCTGTGTTTATAGTTAATTGTGTGTTTACAAACACCTCCGTGTTTATATTTACTGACGTGGTTACAAATCCTTCTGTGTAGATATTTACTGGTATGTTTACATACCTCTCTGTGTTTATATTTACTGGTGTGGTTACAAACCCCGCTGTGTTTATATTTACCCGTATGGTTACAAAAACCTCTGTGTGTTATATTTACCGGTGTGGTTACAAAACCCTCTATGCTGATATTTACTGGCATGCTTACAAACCCCTCTGTGTTTATATTCACCGGTGTGGTTACAAACCCCTCTGTGTTTATATTTACTGGTGTGGTTACAATCCCCTCTGTGTTTATATTTACTGGCGTGGTTACAACCCCTCTGTGCTTTTATTTACCAGTGTGGTTACAGACACCTCTCTGTTTATATTTACCGTCGTGATTTCAAAATCCTCTGTGTTTATATTTACTGACGTGGTTACAAATCCTTCTGTGTAGATATTTACTGGTATGTTTACATACCTCTCTGTGTTTATATTTACTGGTGTGGTTACAAACCCCTCTGTGTTTATATTCACAGGTGTGGTTACAAACCCATCTGTGTTTCTATTTACCGGTGTGGTTACAAACCACTCTGTGTTTATATTTACTGGTGTGGTTACAAACCCCGCTGTGTTTATATTTACCGGTATGGTTACAAAAACCTCTGTGTGTTATATTTACCGGTGTGGTTACAAACCCCTCTATGCTGATATTTACTGGCATGCTAACAAACCCCTCTGTGTTTATATTCACCGGTGTGGTTACAAACCCCTCTGTGTTTATATTTACTGGTGTGGTTACAATTCCCTCTGTGTTTATATTTACTGGCGTGGTTACAACCACTCTGTGCTTTTATTTACCAGTGTGGTTACAGACACCTCTCTGTTTATATTTACTGTCGTGATTTCAAAATCCTCTGTGTTTTTGTTCACTGGCGTGGTTACAAACCCCTTTGGGTTTATATTTACTGGTGTGGTTACAAACTCCTCTGTGTCAATGTTTACTGGTGTGGTTACAAACCACTCTGTGTTTATATTTACCAGTGTGATTACAAACCCCTCTGTGTTTATATTTACCGGTGTGGTTACAATCCCCTCTGTGTTTATACTTAATGGTGTGGTTACAAACCCCTCTGGGTTCATATTTACTGGTGTGGTTACAAACCCTTTTGGGTTTATATTTACTGGTGTGGTTACAAACCCCTCTGTGTTTATATTTACTGGTGTGGTTACAAACCCCTCTGTGTTTATATTTACTGGTGTGGTTACAAACCCCTCTGTGTTTATATTTACTGGTGTGGTTACAAACCGCTATGTGTTTATATTTACCGGTGTGGTTACAAACACTTCATGTTTATATTTACTGGTGTGGTTACAAACCCATCTGTGTTTATATTTACTGGTGGGGTTACAAACCACTATATGTTTATATTTACCAGTGTGATTACAAACCCCTCAGTGTTTATATTTACTAGTGT